>NW_024040928.1:3548723-3921000 GCF_014851395.1 Micropterus salmoides | reverse complement strand
CTCATACTGAACACATGGGGGGAGCAGGCGGGTCCTCACATGCAGGCTCTGCACTTCAGCTTCGCAGCCGGGGCCTTTGTGTCTCCGATCATAGCCAAGCTGGTGTTTGGGCCTGACGGGAACAGCAGCACAGGAATCATACCAGACAACTCCACAGAACAAATCACCAAGGCCCCCGACCCTCACACCGCCGCCCGCTATGTCCACAGCAGGAGCAGCACTCTCAAATCCATGTGGGCCTACGTTGTGATCGGCTCTTTCGTCTTTTTCATCTCCTTCCTCTTCTTCATCCTCTACACTCGCAGGAGCATGTCACAAGACAAAGCCCGCACGTCGTCCGGAAAGCCCCTGGTAGCCAAGCATCACCTGGCTCTTGTTGTCCTGCTTTTCTTCTTCTTCTTTGCATATGTAGGTGCTGAGGTAGCATACGGCTCCTTCATCTTCACCTTCGCCAAGGACTACGCCCATATGAATCAGTCCCAGGCGGCTGGGCTCAACTCGTTGTTCTGGGCGGCGTTTGCTGCCTGCAGGGGGTTGGCTATCTTCTTTGCGGCCTGCATGTACCCGGGCACCATGATCCTGCTCAGCCTGGTGGGCTCCACCGTGTCCTCTCTGCTTCTCTGCCTCTTCAGCAGGGAGAACGTGGCCGTCTGGGTGTGCACTGGTCTGTACGGGGCGTCCATGGCCACCACCTTCCCCAGCGGAATCTCCTGGGTGGAGCAGTACACCACAGTGACGGGCAACACGGCGTCTGCCTTCGTGGTGGGTGCAGCACTGGGTGAGATGGTGTTGCCCGCTCTTGTAGGCTTCCTGCTGGGGAAGTTCAAGGACCAACCCCTGCTCATGTACCTGTCACTCATCACCGCCACCTTCACCGCCATCCTCTTCCCGGTCATGTACAAGCTGGCCTCGGCCCCAAGCAGCCAGAGCAGGAAACCCCGCGCCAGGGGCCGGCCTGACGCTGACGACAGCGAATATCGCCAGGCGCTGCTGGACTCAGGAGCCAATGACGAGGAGGAGGAGGAGCAGGACAACGAGGCCGATCAGTGGAACGACGCAGACTTTGAGGTTATTGAAATGGATGACACGGCCAGTCTCATCAGTTCACCCAGCAAGGCGGCCTCTCCTCCTGATGTCACTGGGCTAACAGGGAGCGCCGCCGCCTCCAACACCCAGGTGTCAGAGCATGCAGGTGGAGCCTCTTTCTCAGACATCACCCCCCTGGTCGGAGACTCCCCCAGATGCAAAGTGCTGCTCTCTCTGGACAGAGAGAAGAGAGACTGAAACTTCCTCTGTTGATGTCTCACTAAACACTAGAAGAGCCACGCCTCTAACATAGCTGTGCTCATTTGTTGTCCTGAACCTGAAAACTCCAATATTGATGAAGAGTTCGGATGATTTACTGTGCAGTGAATGCAAAACTGACTACTGACCGAAACCTGTGCAGCTTAAAACCACCCATACAGTATGTTGACTTTTGCACAGACTCAGCTTGTGGACCCCTCCTGGATGATGAAGGATCAGCTTTTTTAACTGTACTGCTCCACAGCAGATTGTTATACATAATAAAATGTGTCATTGATTCTCTACAAAGAGTCTGTGTAGGCCTGCTCCCCTCCTCAGTGAGGTCAAAGGTCAGGGAAGACTAGAGAACAGATGTCCCAGGGCTGGCAGAATTCAGTGCCTTGCTCGAGGACACGTGAGCTGAGTGGATGAGCTGAGCCAGGGACTGTCGCGCTCTTCATCACGCCACCCTGCTGCCAAAAAACCCTGAATTTTAGAAATGTAATTTAATTTTGCACTATTGCAGTGATTTCATAAACAGTAGGACTTGTGTGAGATGATAAAGCTTTTTTTTCTTGTTAGACTTTTGTAAAGCTCAGATTGTTCTGTTTGTCGTGCACTGTAACGTGTGGTGTGGCCTGTGCTTCTCTAAGTCATGTGGTGTCACTGTGATTCATTTGTTTTTGGCACTCAATCATTGACAGAGGGCATTTCAATACATTGACTTTTTATTATATCAATCTCAAACCTCCACCCACAGCTATGTCCATTAAAAACAAACCAAAAAACACTTTCATCATTATTTTTTTACATTTATACAAATACACAGATCCTGTGTACGGCTGTAAGGGGGATTGAAGACTGGATCTCGATGTGGTCTGAGGACAGGTTTTGTTTTGTTTTTTGCACAGAAAATTGGAAACGTACACGAAACCATATATGCACAAGGAAATCGTAGTCTTCATGACATAAATTATCAAAATACAGTATTGCAACAGTCCCAGATTAAAAATAAATGAAATGGTTTCCAGTTTCCACACTCTGTAGAGAGAGTATGAAATATCAAATCTGCCAAAATGGACATTAATACAATCAAGGTTAACAGAAACATGAAAAGTGGCATCCTTAATCAGAATGTATAAAAACAGATTTGATTTCATTCATGGCCGGAGCTTTAGTTCTTTTTAATGCTAATGCACAGTGAGGTTATAGATGGAGCTATACAGGAACTATTTACAAAAAGACTGCGGTCGATATAAAAATGAAGAGAAGAGAATTAGTGGTTTGAATGTAGTTTATCTTGAGATTTTTAAGGAGCTCCTTAAAAACCAATGACTTCAAACTGCCACAGCGCATACAAGATACGACAAGTCATCCTTGATTGGACTGCACTCAGTTTCATGACAGGCAATCTGCTGCTGTGTCACCAAAGACATCAGCTTTCACTTGGCCCGTAGCAGCTAATGGAGATGGCAAACGAGCATGAAGACAAACACAAGCCCTGGAAGGGAGGGAGCGCTCCCCACAGGAGGCTCGCACCAGACCGTCTGCACACGCAGAGAAATACTGAGTAATAACAGTTACAAGACAGAATGAAACCCAACTGGGTTCAAAGCACCATTTAAACTATTACAACTCAATCGACAATGAAACACTGGGTAAGGGGGGGGGGGGCAATTAGCACCAAATCGACTGGGAGCTCCGGGGTTCAGGAGCCAATCAGAACTGCTCCAGCAGCTGTCGGAGGTAGGGGGCCTTGGAGAGCTGTCTGTTGACCCGGGACAGCTTGTACAGGACAGGACAGTCCAGGGACACACAGGGCACCTGCCGCTCTGCACAGCCGCTACAGTTCCTACAGATCTGGACACACAAACAGGAGAGCTGGGTGACCGCAGAAATGTTCCACTCTTGAGGCTGCGCTACATTTGACGTGATCTTTATTTATACTGTAGAAATGCTGAGGAACAAGCCTGCAAGATCTGAAAAGTATTTCATTATCTATAATCTTACTACCCCTCCAGCTAAGAGTGACATCACAGTTGCAAAGTTGCT
This sequence comes from Micropterus salmoides, assembly GCF_014851395.1. NCBI lineage: Eukaryota > Metazoa > Chordata > Actinopteri > Centrarchiformes > Centrarchidae > Micropterus > Micropterus salmoides. The sequence continues at coordinate 3,917,664 of NW_024040928.1, read as the reverse complement.
TTATCTATATGACTAGTAAAACACTACATGGATGCTGGGTTAATGAACGTGGATATACAGCACACGTTTGTAGAAATGCAACTACTGGATGACATGGTCCTTACTGTCTCTTCAAGAATGGAGATGTCCTCAATTTTTCCACATTAATCTCCACAATACAGTTTAGAGAGAAGCAGCACGCAGGCAGAGGCAACAGGTGCAGTATTTTGTTTCCCAAAATTGTGTCTTTTACCTGTCAAATCTTGCTTATAAGGTTGGACAGTAACTCAATCATCAATCATTTATTGATTTTAAGTGCAATCGAATGGGAATATCATCTTGATATGATACGATTGTGTAATATGATTGTATTCATTCTTTACACAAACTGTTAAAGTAAGTAAAAATTCAGTATATGTGCGAACAAATTTGGTGTATGACACATCAGTGGAACATCAGTGCTCATTACACACAGACTTCTTTTTGAAACTAGTGGAGCCCCCTGCTGGCCGCAGGTTAAAGGCACTCCGGCATTGGCTTCACTTTTCAGACCTGGAGGATGCCGATTGGTGAAGCAGCATCACAAGCTAACGTCTTCATCCTCACGCTGGACTGAGGGCAGACTGGACGCTACGAGGCACGAGTAGTACTACAACACAGGACGGGCCAGGGCTAGCTCGTTAGCATGCTAACTTCAGTTGATGCAACACAATACATAGACGTCTTAGACACGACGTCAGAACAGTTACTTCACATTCTGATAATGTTAGTTCTTTTTCTCAGTGTTTTAAAATAACATTCTGGACATATGTTACACATTGCACCTTCCAATTAAAGCGATGGAAATGTACATTACGCTTAGTTTGCATGCACATTATATAACAACAGGAGTTTTCCCCTGTATTTGACACCCGGCTTTTATTTGAAATATTATGGTAGTTTGGAAGCAAGTCATGCAACAAGTATGATGTGGACGCCTGAAAGCTCTTCTTGTGTTTAACTTTTGAAATGAACAATAGTGGCATATTCATAGAATCTGGATTTTTACATAAGGGAGAACAAGAGGATGTCATAAGAACATTTAGGTTATTATTTCTAGGTATTTGAACTTTTTTCTGGAAAAAGACATTGGACAGATTATTACTTAAAGAGTATCTTTAGGTCTTAAAATATGTCTGGATCTAGAAACTGAACTATTGTGCTGAATTCTCACCCAACTCTAGTCCCCCTTTAGGGGGGGACCCTGTCTCTCACCTTGAGCAGCTGGTCTTGCTGACTCTCCCACTGTCTCATGTCCTGGTAAATTGTAACAGCGACTCGCTGGGGCTCCGTGCGGCACCGTGAGCACACACCCAGCTGGGTCAGCTCATCACACACGGGGCAATGAAGCGTGGTGAAGTACTGGGAAATGGTTCCCTTCCTCCCTCCTTCTTCCCCACCCATCGCCGAGGAGCAGGAGGCCTTCTGGATCTGTGTGCAGAGACAAGGAAACCAACAACCCTTTAAGGATTATCTCGAAGATAAAAAAATAGCCTTGTAACTAGAAAGTTGGATCAAAGGTTCATTGTTTAAGTTTTAGTGGCATCTAGAGGGCTCATGGTGCAGATGGTCCCATTTCCCGAGTTGTGAAGTCTTCCGACTTCAGTGTGTGTTCATGTGTGCTACTACAAACGTGTTGGATTAACATTATCAGAGCATATAAACAGCACACACACATCTAGTTCTACATGGACAGCAAACTAACCGTCATAACCATATTACAAATTACATGTTTGCTAAATATGTATATACAATACATGATTTTGCACGAATCAAAGTTCTGTGTAAAAAAAGATTCTGATTATACCGACACCACATCAGTCACCGTGCAACCCTCCCTTTCCAAGTGCGCAGGAGAAGCTACCGTAGAACAAATTTCTCTTCTTTTCTTACTAATAATAAACCAGACGACTACTATTACTACTACGCTACTGTTCTTCTTCGGATGTATTCAACAGTGACGAAACACGCTCTGTAGGGCCGGGCTACTGTAGAAACATGGCGGCGCAACATGGCCATGTCCATGTAAGAGGACCTGCGGTGTATGCAGATAGAAATGGCTCATTCTAAGGTAATAAAAACATAACGGTTCATTATGTAAGGTCTTTATCCACCTCTGAAAACATAGTTATGGATAATATACTGCATTTCTGTCAATAGATCCTCCTGAGTATAATACACTGGACCTTTAAGTTATAAAATTGTTTAAGAATTTTCCTGACCATAATCTGTGTACCTTTGTGTTGTTTTCTTATTACAGATTTTCATACAGCGAGTCAAACACGAAAAACCCAGTTTCTATTTCTACAAAATCGGGACAATATTAAATTATCTTGTTCGTTAAAAGATGAACTGGAAGTATTCATTTTAGTGAATTAAATGGTACTATTGTAATTAAGTCAACAATTAATATCAGACAGTACCCAATACGTTTAGAGTTTGAAAAAGGCTTAACTTAAACAGGCTAAGTTTGATAAAAGGGTGGGGAGATTGGTCCACATGTGGTCTTGCACTTATTCTTTGCTTATTTCTACACTGGGCACAGACTACGTATAACTGAAATGTCAATGTTGCAGCTGTTGTTAATGATCTTGAATGGTTATTAACCCTAGACAATTTCTGTAAATTCTATTTTGTGTCAGAAATTTCGTTTTTTCAAATTAAGTGATGAAACCTTTGTTTTTTCATAGAATGGGAAATGGACTGAAACAAAAGGTACACGGATTGGCCATAAACAATGGTGATTTGTTATTTTGATTAACTCTGCTTTGAGCTCTACCAGCAGATGGCATGTGTGCTCTGTCTGAGTAGAACCTAACTTCAGTGTTGACACAAAGACTGAGGCGGCAGCGCTGCAGTTTGATGAGTCTCATTCGATCCTCAGCAGGAAGCAGTGGAGAGATTTTCTCTCCATCCTTTGTTCTCTCTCCACTGAATGAAAAGACCTTATAAAAGGTCTGGTTTTAGTTTGACAGGAAGGGAAGCAACAGACTAATCTCAGACTTCAACAGTTAGCTGATCCCTCACTTATCAGTCAAACAGAGAGTAATTAATAAGAAATTAATTCTCCAAACTGGAGCCCATTCAGACGTTTGTCTCGACTGTGCAGCTTCTGCTTTATTCTTTCCTCACTGAAGGTTTTTTGTGTGGGTTATATACTCATCATCAGCACTCAGCTGCACTGATTCTAAATTCCAGAGGTAAGATCAAAATCCTAACGGTCCTGACAAACAAAACAAACTCTTTTCCGTCTCACCCTGGGGAGCTCCTGGTACCAGCTGAACACGTCCACTCCGATCAGCTGGAACATGCGGGCCAGTGGCGGCAGGATCTGCTTGGTGATGTAGTAGGTGGCGTTGAGGCGGAGGCTGTGGTCCTGCAGCACCTCCATGGGCCGACGCACCAGCTGGATGAGGGGCACGCCGGGGAGCCCGTACACGACCACATAGGGCACCCGCTCGCCCACACGGGGCTCCAGGCGACGGTCGTACGCCATCATGCGCCTGAGACCAACAATAACACAAGACTTGAACGACCTGATCATAACTGTTGGACGTCAGAGCTTTTTGTTTGAACTGTGCTTTAATGCAGCTCAGAGTGACATATAGAAAATTCTACAGTAAATAAAAGACGTGAACATATTTCACATAAAAGCCAATTCAATGTACCGAATAAAACCTTTTAGGCCAATCCAACAATCAATGCAGCTGCTCAGGTAAACTGTACTACTGCTCATGAATGAGGCTGAATATTTCCTTCAGAAATCTGTTGTTTTTTTTTCACCCATTAAGAGCTGGGTTGCCTAGTAACAGACTCAAATACTGTACATGCAGCCTAGCCAGACAATGATGAGCACTGTGAGGAGGGAGTAATTGGATTCACACTGACTACTGCAACTGTAGTTGACAGCAAGCTCTTTCTCGCGCTTCTGCTTTCTGCTGCACGCACACACACACATTCATCCAAGTGAAACTAAGGATGTCCTCTGTCTTTTGCATTTCTCTGCATGTGGCTTTTCTGCAAATGGCCACTGACAGTGTGCTGTGTCACCCTCACACACACACACACACACACACCTGGTAAGCTCCAGGGCAGGCACACAGGCTCCGGGACGGTACGAGCCGCTTCCCCGGTACTCCTTGGCGAAGGTCAGGTCCTGCATGCTGGCCCGGCCATCCAGAACCTTCACGCACTGACGCTGCACGAACTGCTTCACCTGGCTGATGTCCCGAGTCTCAAACAGCAGCTTGATGGAACGCTCCAGAATCTGGGGAGAACACAAATTAATGAGATGACAGAAGGCATGACAGGCCAAACACCGAGAGGAAATGAGGAGGTTTTCATATTAAATATAGCACAAATATAAGAGTGACTTGCTGTTTAATCCCATGATATTTAAATATGATGAGATGGCTGCGTATGACTCAGCCTAAATGACATTTAAATGAACCCCGGGACATTTCAGTGTCTAGACAAAACCAGCCATGTCCCTGAGCAGGCAGGGCCATTTCCCAATTGACATGTGTGAAGCAGTCTGAGTAAACGAGAGCGGGAAGAAAGCTGGCCAGGCTGTGATTGGTGTAGAGCACAGCGAAACGGGGGGAGGGAGGAGGGTTTGCCTGTTACCTTGGAAACAGCGGGGCAGCTGTCACGGCGCACCGTCTCGATCCCCTTGGCGTCAAACACAGGCTCCTTCTGGTCAAGGCTCTCGTACATGTAGCCCACGTAGCGCTTCTTTGTCTGCAGCACGCAGGGCAGGTACACCTGCAAACACACACACACACACACACCTCTAAAATGTGTCTAAATGGATGGAGAGCAAAGACATCACAGAGAGGCTGCTCTGTGTGTGTGTGTGTGTGTGTGGAAGCACTACCTTCTCAAACTTGAGCTTGACTGGCTTGGGGTTGGTTGCAGTCACGGCCTCGGCGATCTCGTTGCCGATCTTGAAGGCCTGCTCTTTGGTGGCTCCCTTCAGCAAAACAAACATGCTGCAAAACACACAGGTAAAAACAGCAGCATTCACTCCTACAGTCCATCTATACTGTATGTCACCTTCTCCTCAATCACTTCCTACAGAGCTGAGTAATAAGACAATACCGATAACTTAGGTAATCCGTCGGTGCCTCAACTTACTGTCCTCTTACTGTTAAATAAAGGCATAAAATATAGCCTCAAAAACACATAAATGCACAGAGGGAAGTCAAAATCCCTTTTGGAATCTGACTATAAGTTAAACGTAACACAGCAGTGCAGTGCCTGAACCCATCCTGTGCAGACGCTAAATGGTAGGACCAAATATGTGTCACTGAGAATTTTTGGACTGATTTCTTTCTGACTCGCTTGATAAATACAGGCTCAGATCTCAAATTTGTGCTTCCCCCGCTGAAGTAATTTAGTTTAATTAACAATGCACAAAAGAGACAAAACATTGATTCCTGCAGTTTAAAACATCACAGCTTTTATAATGCAAGCACTACAGGGACAAAAACTCTCCATTCATCCCTCATTGCTTGGTAAATACAGTACTTTTTTTGCCACCGAGAATCAATTAGAGGCTTTTAGCTAGTTGTCAAAACAATAAAACATGTAATTTTAATGTTGAAAATGAGCTCCATGAAACCGCAGAACAGGTGCTATCAGAGGCGCTCACATCATCACAAAATGGTGACACATCGACAGAGCTGCAGCAAACAGGATAACGGGGTGTCAGATGTAGCTTTAGGCTGACATGACTAGCGTTGCTTGTGTCCCTGCCTGACCTGCTGCTGCTCTGATGATGGAACCGTGACTGTATGGATTACCTGTCTGTGTCTCCGTACACAACACGAGCGCCCCATTTCTTAGTGTCATTGACCAGCTTGATGGCTCTCTCCAGGGTCTCTCTGGCTTTGTGCACAATGCTGTCTCCAACCTGGAAACAAGTTTATGAACAAACACTGCTGTAAGATTTGAGAGATATTGGAGAGATAGACCAGCAGAAATATCTGTTTCAGGTGGAACGGTGAAACCACAGTCCAGATCATCTGAGATTTGTAAAAACGCTAGAAATATTTCCTATGTGGAGTCATATCCATTCCACTTCTCCAAAACAGCCACAGATGGCTTTAAATATGGTAATATTTGTAATTTGAAAACAAAACCAACACAATCTGCTGTCCTAGTCTTTGCTGTCTTTTCCCACTGAATTCTCCAAATCCAAGAATGGTGGAATGTGGTAGACTGGGGGCTGTGTAAGCCTTCCTCCTCGACACGGTCACAGTGCAGGCTGATGGTAACCTCTGATGAGCTTACCTCCACGCTGGGCATGCGTCCAGAGTAGTTGGCGGCAGTGTAGCCGAAGGTGACGTTAGCGATGAGCTTAAGGCCAAGCTGCCGCGCGTCCAGCAGCCTCATCAAGGCCTTGTCCTGCTTGTAGGTTTTCATCGACTGCTTCACCATGATCCGTGTGTTCAGGATTTCCTCCAGCATGTTAGGCAGCACCCCTTTACGCACGGAGGACTGGACACGAAGAACAATGAACACATGCACAAACAAGGATACTTCGTGAAAATAACAGCAGTTCTATAAGAGGACAAGAAAACGTTCCTGCCACAGAGAATGATATTTGATGCTTTCCTTTCTCCACATTTGAACCAAACAGATGTATCTTCATCAAACATATCAAACAATCACAAACTGTGTCCCAATTTCTAATGTCTAATTCTCATTACATAAACCTTCTGCACCTTTTAAAAACCTCATTATATTTCAGTGTTCACTGGGCTGCGTGTGTGTGTGTGTGTGTGTGTGTGTGTGTGTGTTACGTAATGAGCCTGCCAGGGAGCCAGGGAGCTTGAAACAACGGGTGAATGAATGAACAGCATGAATGGAAGGAAGTGGAGCATGAAGTGTGGCTTTCTATAGATGTGCTTAGCCTACATAGCAGCTAATGACCCTGAATAAGGCTGCATTGCTGAAGACTCAGAGAGGTGATTCATACTCAGGTTCTTGCATTGTTATTCCAGGACAATGTTAAGTCCTCAGAGAAATCTCAGAGTGAAGGTGAGAGGGTGCTGTACCTTGACAAAGGCGATGCCATTGGGTGACACGGTGATGTCATTGCGGAGCTGGTAGAGGAGTTCAGGAGGAACTCGCAGGGAGGTGCAGCCGAACCTAAACTCATCAGGCCTGAAACAGACACACAAGTGAATGAACGTCATTACAGAGAAGAAACTCATCTTTTTCAGTACAGAGTACAGAAGAGAGTAACCGGAAAGTCTGGTGTAACACGCTGTTGGATTTGCAAGCCTCTCCTCTCACATGTGGCAGAAAGTGGTGTGAGATCCTGAAACTTTCCAACAGGTTTGGCCTAGGGCTGGACAATATGGCCAAAAATATTATCACAAAAAAAAGGTGTCATATTTTTCATTATCAAAAATCATCACGATAAGTATCAAATTGTTCTTTTGAGTTTAAAGGCTGATTTTTGCTCCTGAGTGAAAGTTGAAGAAACCTGACATTTTGGAGTGGCCTTTTATTGTGGTCAGCCTAAGACACACCTGTGCAATCCCCATGCTGTCTGATCAGCATCTTGATATGCCACACCTGTGAGGTGGATAGATTATCTCGGCAAAGGAGAAGTGCTCACTAACACAGATTTTGACAGATTTGTGAACAATATTTGAGAGAAATAAGCCTTTTGTGTACATAGAGAAAGTCTTAGATCTTTGAGTTCAGCTCATGATGAATGGGGGCAAAAACAAATTTGTTGTGCTTATAATTTTGTTCAGTGTAGGTTGTTAATAAAAAAATTATATTGCGATAATTAATGTTATTGTTTTATTGTCCAGCCGTAGTTTGGCCACGCTGCATTTTTTTAACTAATAGATTATGATTGTTTAGTCCAGTGATTCCCCACCTTCCTCATGGGTTGGGACCCCTCGGAGGTGTCAAAACATAAATCTGAGGGGGATAGGAAATAGCAAAAAACATTGTTTTGCAACACAAATTTATACAAATTTTTTACTACTTTCTTAAGTGCTCTGACACTTATTCCAAGGAAACAATGGGACAAGTTATGGCGCCTGTTATGATCACAAGTAGACCATTCCTTATTTTACAGAGTCACAAACGTCTATAAAATGTCCAATTTCATGATGGGTGTGCTTCACCAAATGCTGCTGGTACAGTTTAAAATCATACTGGCATGTGTTGAAAAACTAAACAGACACCATAAAAAGCTAAACAAGAACAACTTCTGCAGTAAACGTGCAGACATGAGTCGACAGGCCGCTCCTTACAAAGCCGTCACATCTAACATGTAGTGAGGCAGTTACAGCAATAATTCAGTCACATTTTTTATATGAATGTAGCAAGGCTGATAACTGATCTGATGACAGATACAATCATTAAATGTCAAATAACGGTCTTCCTTAAAATGGTTATAAATAAATCAAACGCAGATACTGGAAAAGAAACTAGTATTGAGGCACCGCATTTGATTTGGATATTCTGAAATTTCCAACTTCCCCTCAAACTAATTTGCCACTTTCTACTTTGCTGAGAATCAAAAGCATGAAGCTAGCATATGTCTGCCAGGCACTGCTCTTTTTTCATTTACCTTGGAGTAGTAGAAATATGTGTGTTGGAAAGTAGTGTTCGTGGCTCCTGCTGTTGCTATGCAACTACAGTAATACTGCTGAAAAAATTGAAATACATCCTAACTTGCAGTGCTCACTGTTCTGAGCTGTGAACAACATGCAGAGCTCTCAGCTTGTCTGTTCCATTAAAAATAATGAGGGAAGGACGGCAGCGCTAGAAGCACACTTTCCTGGCAGACATGCAACCTAAGCAAATTGGGGTACACGCTGTAGGTGTGTGTGGCCTTGTCAAGTCCTTACGTTCCCTGGCTGTCCACGTGGCCGAGGCAGGTGGAGTAGCAGTAGTTGTATGCGATGACGATGGAGGGATAGAGCGACTGAAAGTCCAGTACAATCACTGAGTTACTGTAGAAGCGCGACTCAGGCTCCATCACCAGAGGAATGCACTGCGGCGCCCTCTGCTGGGCTCGCTGCTGCACGCTGGGTGTCACAGGGATGTAGTTCAACGGCTTGGCCACACGTAGCATCATGGATTCAACGCGGTACTATAGGGACAAAAAGTAAGAACATCATAGTTATAAACTGTCTATTTTCAATAATTTCTCAATATGAAGTATTAAAACCCTGTAGGGCAAAACGTAGCCAGTTAGTTACTAAGCTGTCAGATGGCACTGGTAAAATCTAACTGCACATTAACTGTCAAGCAGTAACCTAAATGTTGATTAAATATGTATCTGATACCCTGAAATAAAATCTATATCCTTCTAAATACTGGTGGTCCTGGTTGAAAACAATGCATTTGATAGGCTTAACTGATATTCATTATTTTAAATTAAATTATAGATATGATTTTAGAGATACGGAGTGAAAATGGGAGAATGAAACTCCTGAAATTGATGCGACAAAATCCCCAAGAAAGAAGACCCACTAGGCTGTTGGAGTTGTTGGAATTCCAAATCACTCAGTCCAGTTGTGGGTTTACAGTTACAGAGTGGAGGTTCTTCAATCACAAAATATCTTTGGGTGAGTACAGACACCAGCTCCAGAGAGCACTCTAACCAGACAACAGACAAGCTCAGGCTGCAAGCAGTGCTGCAACACTAGCAGGCTGGGGAGGACAAAACACAGTAAAGAAAGGATCTGATTTTGATCAGCTTTATTTTAGCTGATAACGTCTATTCTATTACAGATTGCCCCGATACCAATCCTTAGGATTGGCTCAGGAAATCCCCGATAACAAGACCAAAGGTATAAAGCCATGCTAGTGTCTCCGTAAGGCTGTGCTAAGGCAGAGTGATGCTTTGAGCTAAAGACTAAAAATAGCATGCCAACATGCTTACAATGCTACAGTAACATGCTGATGTTAAGAAGGTATAATGTTTATCATGATCAGCATCTTAGTTTAGCCTGTTAGCATGCTAACGTCTGCTAATTAGCACTAACAATGAAGTGCAACTGAGGCTGATGGGAATGTCACTAGTTTAGCAGGCACATAGTTATAAACTTCAGTATTGAATTTTTTGAAGATTTGAATTCATGGTGGCACTAGGTAAATCATCATCCATGTTGTTCAATATATGGTGCTTTATTTCACTAAATCCACAAATGTCAAACTCATGGTGAAAATCAGTTGATCACCAAAGTCACTGGGATTAATTCTCTGTGACCCATGAGTGTCTGTGCAGACTGTCGTAGCAATCCATCAATTAGTTGATGAGATATTTCAGTCTGGACCAAAATGGTGGACTGATGATTGATTAATGCACTTTTAAGCAGCCTTATAATAGTGAACAATAACAAGATATATCCTGCTGATCAACAATACCAGTACATGGGCCAGGGTCATCAGTATAACCATTTGTCACCCTCGGATACCTTTAAAGCTACAGCACAGACAACTGTGGACCTATCAATGTCCAAAATACAGCAGGCGATGTATGTGTTACCTGTGATCCCCGGGTCAGAACATGAAAGAACTGAATCCCAAACACTCTAGCCAGCTCGCTTGTTCTGCCGATGATGTCATGCTGTTGAAGAAGCTGCATGGTGCCACGCACACGGCTCATGTAGTGGTCCACCATCTTCCACCTAACACACACACACGCATAATATAAAATACATGATGTTTTTCTTGACCAAATCAATCTGTTTCAATCACTTGTATCACATTTGTATATAGTAACCTATTCATATATGCACAAATATTTGTTTCAAACTAAACTGCAATGGTGTTCATGTACATCCATTTTTATTTATGGGGAAGTACTGGCCAAGCCACAGGTCATGCTGATTCAAATAAAAATCGACCAAGAATAAGCTGTGTGATTTTAAAAATCATCAGCACACACACACATTTTTTCAGATGAAGTGTGTTTAGTATTGACACAAACCTGTAGAGGTCGGTGTTGTGGTCAAACCAGTCAGACAGCGTGCGGGGGCTATACATGGGGAAGCGCTGGTGGAGTACATGGAAGGCCACGTTCTCAAAAGTGTAGTTGTTCAACGTCACCTGGAGGAAAAAATAATAGCAATAACTTAGACCACTTCCTCCATCAAGCCTGACTTCTTTGTTGAAAAAGTTTCTAGAGGGGTGAACAGACTGAAAGGCCATTTATTACAATAATGAAAATTATATGTAGTACAGTCCTGCATTGTAAAACATCCTGATGTTCCTCATCTAAAACATAACATTGAATCTTTCATGACAGTGGTTCCTAACATTTTTGGCTTGTGAACCCTTGAAATGAGTGTGTGTACTTGTGACCACAAATCACAAGTTACAGCTTTTGTGTGGACATGAGCTGTGAACAGGATTTTTTGACAGTATTCACCATTTCAAAACTAAAAAAAAAGTTTTAACAAAAACCCCAAACATAATTATACACTTATTTCCCTGAATTCATTTTTATGATCCTTTGAGGGTTCTCAAAACCCCATTTAGGAACCACTGTTTTATAATAGTGCATAAAATCCATGCCTCCTGGGATTGCAGGGCAAGAAATCAATGAGAGAAAATATCCCTGAACATTCATTAAATGTCTGACATGAAATTTCCCTAAATCTTTGCCAACATTTCACACACCATATTTTTGTTGAGCTGTGATTTAGTCTACTAGTCACCAATAGCCACTGTACCATTCCTAAAGCCTTTGACCAAGGCATCTCCTGTGTGTTCTGAGTGATAATTCGATAAAAAAAGCATCTGAGCTCACAGCCAAGAGTAATCAAAAATACAACCAAAAACCTCAATAGATGATGTGATGGATGGAGGCAACATAAAAGAAGTTAAAACTATTTTTAGTGGAACATGTGTTTATTTGCCAACATGTAATGCTAAGATTTTATTTCATAGTTAAATAAAGGGATTACATAATACCCAATATATACAAAAATCAAGTTGCACTAATGCCCTGTGCAGCAGAAAAATATTTAACAGTGGTGAGAACCCTGCCTGAAAGGCTAGAGGATTGACAGAAAGTAGGTCACAAGCTAAAACTTTGAGTGCTGATGGCTGACATCAGCTTGTGTGGGCGGAGGTCATGCCGGGACACCTGCCTCAGTCTTCATCACCCTCCACAGGTTGAGAGTAATGCGTCCGATGATGTTGATCTCAGTCATGGTGTCGGCTCCGTACTCATCCCTCTCTGCAGCGAAGCGGTTCTCTTTGGAGTCACCTGAGGACACGCACAGAGCCAGACAGCCAGTTACAGAGGAGGAGGGAGCCGCCGGTGGCCCTCTATTCAGCTGCTGTGCACACACACACACACACACACACACACACACAGGAAAACACCCAAATCTTTCTGTGGATTCTCGCACTCAAACATACACATCTGTGCTCTGGTACACACGTTTACCCACACAAACAGGGCCACACATGTTTGCACTTACCTACAGTGTGGAGCCTACATGCACAAACACTCTCACACACTCTCTTTTGACCTGGATTTAATGATTTCCTTCAGTTAAATAAGGGATTCCTTAAAACAATTACAAGAGAAGAAAACAATAGCACAGTCACACACCTTCAGTCTGACAGGACTTCCTGACTTTCAGCAGCCACACTCAAACTGTCAGATTCAAAGCTACCAGTAATTACCTCTGCAAATCCTGCACATGTGCAATGTGCAGATGTGATGTGCCCTGATGTGTGTGTAACAGTCGACCACCAGCTGGGGGTTTACTGTGTGGAACATGGCAGAGCGAGCTCTGTTGGAGCACGCTGTTCATAAAGTAATGGCAAGCTCAGCAAATTACTTTTTCCTCATAGAAAACCATTAGATATACACAGCTAAGTTAGGTACTGTGGGTATTATAGTTACCTGTTCCTTTAACAAAAATCTGTGGGATTATATTTAATATGGAAGCTTCTACTTTTGAAGCCATATTTGACATTCCATTCCCACACACCTCTGCTTTCGGAGGAGTCCAGGAGGTACTGGTGTAAGAAAACAGGACTGCTTAGCTTGAATCAATAATACAGAGGTTAATACTGTACTATGAGACATATTTACAACTCTTAAAAGTTAAAACAGCAACAATTGTTTTGCCCTCCTATGTGATAGTTACGAGGTAAACAGTAGAATTATGCTGTTCGCTTTACACAGTATCTACAAGGAATGTGCTCATGTTGGATTGGCCTAGGCAGAGCATTGCAGAACAATGCCAAGCTTAACTTTTTTGAGGACCACCACGCATTTTTGTTTGCAGGAGACCTCTGTGTGCAAGTGAAATGAACGGGGGGGCTGTGCTTTTTCACCTAGTGCCAATTACAGCGCCCAATAGTACCCCCTAAATTTACTCACAGCAAAAAACAAAACAAATGAGTTTCTGAACACCATCTGTGAGCTGCAAGGAAATGTAGTATTTGATGGTGCTGAAATAAAACAATGAAGTGTATCTATCCAAAAAAGCATATATTAACAAAAAGTATATCCAGACAATTTAATACTTGGCCATATGCTTTTCAAGTCCATCATCTGCACAAAAGAGATCTGCTTTGAACTCTTCCTTACGTGAATTGACACACAGCCTTACCTGGCACTCGTGACAGCTGCTGACACAGGTCCACTCCGAGTGCTGCGGCCCGCTGGAGGAGGTAGCCCCAGGAACGCATCTGTACCTCATACCCGATCAGGATGTCTGGGTCAAACCTGACAGAACACAGCCATGTTAGAACCTAGTACAATAGTGGTTGCTTAGGTTAGGATTTCATTATCTAAATAATGTGTAAAAAAATCATAAATATTATGTATTATATATGTATATGAAAAGGAAGTCAATTTATCTGCTTCAGAAAAGCTCCTGAGTGATTATCTACCAGCAGCTTTTCATATTTGCTGTTAGCAAAGCCGTAACAATCAACTCAATTACAGTACATTCAACTGGAGCAATAAATAAAGGAGCTGTGCCAACACCTGCTTGTCCACACATACACACCTCCTCATGATGGTTATCAGCTCTTGAAACAGCACCTTCTCATCTGTGGCGTACGTCACCTGCAACCCGGAGACGCCTGACCTGACCAGCAGGGGCGCTGTTCTTCTGTGACCTCCTGAGGGCATTAAACAGATTCATCAGCCTGACTGTACACAGGCATCATGTGACTATGAACAACTCACATAAACAATGCTGCCTACTTCGACTTTGCTGAATAATGTTACACATTACGAACATCTTACACATAATAACATATCTTTCTTTTTAGCAGCGCTATAATAAAGTGAGTTTCAACCTTGGTCAAAACTTTGATGGTCTTTGTCCACCACAATGGCACCCGTCAGCTGGGTGCCGTCTACTTCTGGCAGGGGGGCATCAGAGCTGAGGCAGTAAAATAAGGCACATATGGGGTCGAACTCGGGGTCAGGTTCGAGGTCACGTCGGGTTCTTGCATGGAGTTCCATGCCCATCAGTGTTAGGTACTGGACCTGAGAGGGAAAGACAAAAAACAGTGTTGTTTCAAAAGGAAAAATCCATCTGCAGCAATCATCTTCACACTTGGATTGTGTGGTAATGGTGTTCAGAAAAGAATAAAGGTTGTAAAATTGTCTTTGGAAGCACATCAGGCCACTCTCACTTTTTAAAGTACATTCATTGCTGTTTTATTTAATCATTTTTTCGTGGCATTAATATTGCCAGTGTACCTTGACCCTCTGCAAATGACTGCTTACTATAACTGCTTAATTGAAGTTTATTTTACTGATGCATTCACTCCAAGTCTCTCTGCATGAGCATCCATTAAATGTAATGTAAATGAAAGTAAATCCTAATAGACTGCATGGGCTCCGTGGAGAACAGGATTCAGTGGTAAACCTCAGTCACATAAATGTTACATTGCGTTCCAAAAGATACTAGAGTGGCTGAGCCCGCCAATTCTGAGGCCCTGAAACCATGTGTGTCCCTGCTGGTCAAGGTGAAGATCCTACTAAACTTTCTCTACAGTGTTCTGTAGATCAACAAACAATAATTCTAAACAAAAATGATGTTTGGGATTTTATTTATTATATGGCTGCGGTTAGCTTCTGATTGCCTGTATCATTTTAGATCAGCTTCCTAGTTGGCTGAGAAGCTAATGAATCACTAATCAAACCTTTTATCTGTCCTTGTTCTTTTTATTCGCAAGAATCAATTTTTGGCGCAAAGATTCAAGTAACATTTTAGGCCAGCACTGTGGCATTGCTTTTTACTACTTAAAATGCTAACCAAAAAGTGTGTCTGTGTCTAATAAATGTTAATTCCACAACAACTAAAATCAACGTTCTGGCTGGTCATTGTCCTCTCTGCAATAACCAGCCAAAGATCATTTGTAAGGCTTAAGAAATATTACTGTAATGCCACACTACGATTGTGAGTGTACAGACCCATCAGAGTGACAAGTTTTTCAAACCACTGGACCCCTCAGTTTTTTCAATCCTACACACTGTAAAATTGTAAGCCAAGTAGCTTTCAGTGTTCAGTCTGACTTTGGTTCTTCAGGCCGGCTCAGGTTAAGTTGTTTTAGACTGTGCTGAGAGCCGAGATCTAACATGTAGCTTGTCTTTGAGCTCCATTTACAAACAAATCTTTAAACGGCTTGCTCTGGTGATTGCTACTTCTGACTGCTGTGCATCTGGAAAACGCACAAGCCTTAAAGTGCGCTGGGTTACTATGACAACCGGTATTAAGAGCTGTCTTGTTAATGCTGTGGCATCACTGCATTTAAAAGGGTTGTAGTTGATGTAAATGTTGCCTTATCTTATTAATGTGGGGGAATGTTATTACAAATGCAAAATAATAATAATAATAATATAATAATAATAATAATAATATAATAATAATAATAAGTGATAGTGTTTCTGCCTTCTAAGCTTACAAAAAGTGATCAGGTTTTATATAAATCATTGATGGTTAATTATTATTAACTGTAGGTACTTGCAAATGTTAAAAGTTGAACTTAATTAGACTAATATAAGGACTGTGATTCAATAAGCACATTTTTTAAAATGCTATCGAACGTCATCCCTTAAAGGGAATTCTGGTATTTTTAAACCTGGGCCCTGAGTCAGAGCTGGAGAGATTGTTGTGTTGCAGCAACGTTTGGAAATAAAGTCTGTTCCACTATGTACACAAACAAACTCCTCTCTCCAAGTCTGACTTGAATGGTCCTTGAGTGAGACTTCAGTTTCCAGTTAAGGGTGTCACCAAGAGTCACTTGTAGGGATCCTTTCCATGATGTTGTCAGACACCTGGTATAACAGTCTGAGCCCGTCTATGGCAAAAAGAAGCACAATCTTAGGATGTGCAGCTCACCTCATGCAGAGCTTTGGCATCCTGCAGGTTTTGCATGCTGATTTTGAAGCCATAAGAGTTGGCTATGCTGGGCCCTTCAATCTGAGAATTCTCTTTCTTTGGCACATTCAAAGCAGCAAACTGGTTCTGTGGAAGACAAAGAGTACAAGAGAACCATCAACAAATGAACAAGACAACACAGTGGCATCATATGCTCAAAGGCTCAATTCAAACTACAGAAGAGGAAGGTGCAACAAGATGGAGACAAAATATCGGGTACATACGACGCATTCCCCGCACTGCTCTACACTGGTATTTTAAAGTCATTTCCCTACCCAGGATGGACAGTGTTCTTTGATGTGGTGAGAAGTCTTAAAAAAAAATAAAAATCAATGCTTGTGGTCTGACCTTCATCTGTGTGTTCAGTAAAACTCTTCTTAGTGGGTCTGCTTGGCTTCTCCTCCTCTGCTGGAGTCTCTGAGAAATGGGATCGTCTGCAGCAGGAATAAGAACAGAAAGATCAGAGATGAGTAAAGCAACAATAAATATTAATAACAGGACTGCACGCAGAAGATTTGCCAAAGTCAGAAATAATTAAAATTGTTCAGTTTTGATAAATTCCACATCCTGGCACACTTGTCAATTATACAGATTTTAATGGTTGATACATTATAGATGACAGATTACAGGCAGAATGACCTGCCGTTTTCTTACCCTCAGATTTGGGCGTGCTGCACACCGGCTCCAGATCTTCCTTGCTTCTCCGCCTCCTCCTTAAAAAGGGGGTGCAGTGAAGGAGGTGGGGACTAGTCTTCCCCTCTTCCCTGTTACTGACATTGAGGAGTGAGGGGCTAAGATTCTCCACTAGTCTCTCCAGGGAGTTAGAGAGCCTAGCTGACGGTGACTCTGGAGAGTTCTCACTTTGCTTGTTTTCACTGAGCTGGTCTGGCCCTGAGGGGCTGGGCTGAGAGGATTGCTGCCAGGGAGGCAGCTCTGGGGACTCTGGTGAGGTTGCTTTATCATCGTCATCATCATCATTTTCTCCACCCTCATGCTCAATATCCACACCGCCTTCACGTGAAACTGGACTCACCTCTGTGGATTTAGACTGAGAGCCTATATTCTTCATAGGAGATATGATTAAAGAAAGGTTCAACTTCTTTCTCCTTTGGGTCCTGATACTGGAGAGTCTCTCGATCAGCTCAGCCTTCACTGCTGGACAGCTGGAAGCAGCTGGTGGATCAGTTCTCTCTTGGTTCCCCTCCATATCCAGCCCAACCCCTCTCGTCAGCAGCCCCGTCTCTCTTCTCCCCTTTTTTAAACTCTCATACTGTTTCCTGGCTTCCAGCCACAGCTGCACACGCTCTCGACATGGTGGGTTTTTGCAGGGCAGAAGGACAACCTTCTTGTCAGTGGCTGAGGACGGGTCAAGCTTGGCCTGCTCTTTACTTGCCTCTGAGGCCTCAGCTCCCTGGGCTTGGGAAAATGAGGTAATAGCTGTAGCAGGGTGAGTCATAGCTGAGAAGGCCGTCTTCCAGAAATGGAGGCCCTCTAAAGACAGGTCTCCATTGAACTCTGCTAGCTCCTTAGCCAGTCTGGTACCCACCGTTAATTTACGGCCACCAACCTCCCTAGAGAAAGGACAGGGGAATGCGATTAATTTATTATTGACACTGCAATCTAGAACTTCAGAAGTGGAGAATTATGCAAAATCTAGTGAGTAAACATGAGTCACGTGGTATATATATATTTATATTAAATAAAGTCCTGTAGATAGTATTAATTACAGCCTGACTGATATTGAATTTCTGAGGCCGACAGAGATTTGAGAGTTTAAAAAAAAAATAGAAATCTCCTAAGCCATTTTAACAATTTAATATTTTTGATAAGGGACCCCCAAAATTGGTTATTTAAAGACCGTAAACATTATGTACTAGGCTGGACATATTACAGTAATAATAAACTTGTCAGTGGTCTTTACTGGACAAACTATGTAAAAGCAACACTGCTTTTACATTGAATGAATGTTTACAGTTCATAACATCAGCTTGTGCCGCTGGTGCAAATAGTCTTACATTGGTTTCCCTGGTGCATCAGAGGGGTCGCTGCAGAAGGGCTCCTGAAACAATGCCTCTGACATCTCCAGGTCCAGCAAAGTGCTGAGGATCTCCTCACGGCTTGGAGGGGACATGAGGGGCTTGAGAATGTGGGCTCCACCCCCTGCCCCCCGCAGCAGTTGGCTTGCCCTCACCTGGGATAGTGAGCTAGTGGAGCGTGGAGAGCTGCTGGGTGTGGTGGACGTAAGTCCATCAATGCCCTCCAGAAGCTCCCCTGTGGGGGAGCCTTCATGGTCGACGAATGACGCAGAGCTTAAAGGCAAAGGTAGGACAGGTTCGAAGACGGAAAAGAGCAGCTCTTTTCTCTCACAGTGAAAGTCTTGAAAGGGGCTGAGTGTATGAGCTTTACCTAAAGAGAAGTCCCACTGCTCCCCTCTGCTCTTGATTTTCTCAGAGTCAAGGGGTGTGAGGTGATTTGATACAGACTCCCCGTTCTCGGGTCTATCAAAGAGGTCAGGGCTGACCGGCCTTGCTTTGTGCCAATCAGAACCTCTTTGTAGTTCCTCCCCAGAACCAAATAGCCTATCAAGTTTCTTCTCAAAGCCAAGCACCTGAACGGATACAGCTTCCTGGCTGACATCACTCAGGAACTTAAGTGGTAAATTTTTATCAGTCAGGACAAACTGACTGCCGCTGTATGGACTAGAGAACTCTGTCTGATCAATGGCATTTATATCAAAGGTATAGTTGTGTGGGAGCTCTGGTGATAAGCTGTCCTCTATGAAGTTGCAGCTGTCCAGACCTGGGTCTGACAGAAAGATGGGGCAGTCATCTGACATGTTGCCCTCCTGCTTCACCGATAGATTTGGCTGAGTACTGCTTGCTTTGCCTTTCCTGTTTCTGGGCTTTTTCTCCTTTACGGTGGTAGATTTTGGGGCCCTGGGTTTCCGGGGAGTGGTGGAGGGAGCTCTTCTAGATTTAACTGGTTTAGTTGTGGGATCTAGTAGTGCTGTGGCTTGAGCTATGGCAGTGGAGTGGCTGTTTGTACCTACCACTTGCAGCGGAAGGGCCTGTCCCTGCTGCCTTTTCAGGAGAAGCTGCTTGAGGACAGCCAAGCCAGAGGGAGTCTCAGAGAGAATGGGAATCTCCCCATTCTTAGGGCCTGAATGTGGGGAGCCTGCTGCTACTTGGGCCTCTTTATTGTCTTCCAGTAAGGGTCTACCAGCCAGAGGAGGTGGAGTAGCCATGCACCCCTCGGCCTTTACCACAGTGGTCTGGCAACCTTGCTGCTTCATCTGAGCTGGCGCTGAAAAGCTTTGGTTGACCTCCATGATGGTAGTCTCACAATCCTCAACCTTTGGTTCTATAGACTGCGTTATGGAGTTAAAGTATGACAGACATGCAGTCTGGGAACTGCCCTGGCTATCTGTGCCCACTGTCTGCTGATATGGAGGGACTTCTTGAGAGGAACTCTCAGAAGGTGGAATCTCATCCCCTGGGAAAAGGAGTTGGGAGATTTCTTTACTCGAGTCATGGATTTTGGGTTCGTCAGTCTTCTTTTTGCGAGACTTTCTAGGTCTTGTGGTGGTTGTGGAACTATTGACAGTACCCTCAGCTGTATCTTTAACTTTCTTCCTCTGCCTTGGAGTAGCACCACTGCTTTGTCTGGATTTCTCTTTTTTGGGTTCCTCTAAAGCCTTCAGCTTAGTAGCAGACTTTCTTACTTTCTTTTTAGTGTCTGTGGATTTCTTAGGTTTGGCAGTTCGACGCTTATTTTGTGCTGTTTTGGTTGAGGTCACTATGCATGGCTTGTGAAAAGCAGAACTGAGACATGGGTCACTAAGTGGGTTTATAAGCTGTTCTGAACTACTGGTGTCCATAAGAGGGTCACTTGGCGACCAACAACGTGGGGGTGTTGAGTCTGTAGGGCTTGGGGATCTATCGGAGAGGTAGCCCAACTCTACCATGACATCAGTATAGTCAATGCCATGGTCATCTGCTTGCTCACAGTAACATGGCCGAGGAGGTGGTAGGGAGGGTAGAACTGGGCCTCTCTGACAGCCTTTAATCCTTCTGACCCTTTGTGGCTGTCTGGTCCGAGGTTTGGAGGAGGTGCCAACTGTTTTCTTATTTGTGGAGTTGACCTTCGTCTTTCTTTTGGGGTGTTTTTTGGCCTTTGGCTCAGTGATGGGAAACTTAACAGCAGTGGATTCTGGCACCATGGGCCAGAAATCCTTGAGAGGGGCCAGTTTATTGTACTGCACTAGCTTGTCTGGCGTCAGCACCACCAACTGCTCCTCTGCATTCACTTTGGACATCTTTACCAGCATGTTTTTCTGTCCTTTAAACCTGTTGATGATAATGTACTTGATGATGATAGGTGGTTCCTTCTTGCGCCGTTTCTGATATTTTACGTCCTGCCCCCTGGGGACATTCGTGTCCTTGAGCAATTCTTTGATGGAGGCTGGGTTTTTAGAATGAGTGGCACCTGAGTGTTCTCCATCTTCGCCATCGTATATCATCTTCCGTTTGGCCCTCAGGGTGTACTTACTACCAGGCAGTGCTGAAGCTTTAGTACAGTTGACTTTAGCTGATAAATCTTGCAGTGGGCTTAACCTATCCTCTGCTGAGTCTTTGGCCTCTTCAGAAAAACTGGAAACCGTGGTGGCAGAGGGCTCTGGAAGTGGTTCCGTCTGTTCATTTTCTGACCTCTCCTCACTTTCTTGCTCCTCCTTTGTGATTGGCTCTCCCTCTATGATTGGTCCATCTTTAACTGGTTCGGCCTCTTTCATTGGCATATCCTCCAAAACTGGGTCTGCAGTCGCTGGACAAGCAGGTGTGACTGAGGTGAGGCCAGTACTAACCTGGCTATCAGAGGTAGAGCTTTCAACTATGTTTAGTTTGTTCCTCTGTCCTACCATTCCCAACCTTTTTTTATTAATCCTAGATTTGCGAGGCTGGGCCTGTTCTAACTCGCTGCAGGAATCAGCCAGCTTTTTGCTCCCAGCTTTCTTCCTACTGAGGCAGTTGGAGAGGATGACACTTGGGAAGAACTTGTAGTGTGCTTCCTGCTGGGCCACTATTGTCCTCTCAGTCTTATTTTCCTGATAGTCCTCGTACCTGATTTTGAGTTCACCAACATCTCCCTCCTCACTGTCCTGGCCAATTTCTTCCTCCTGAGGATCCAGAAACTCATCCTCCTCCATGGGTGACGGGGATGAGGAGATGTTCCTCAGGACAGGGCCTTTACTGTCCTTCTGGGTCAGTTCCAGCTCTGTCTTAGCCGAGCAGTTTCTCAGCTCTGAGTAACAGAGAGAGAAGGTCCTGTGGTTCTGAAGAATGGACAAACAGTTAGTTTCTACATTCTTTATGCTGCCGTACTTCTTCCTGTTTTTGGTGACCTTTCTGTTACCAAATGAGAAACTTTCTAGATCTGTCTTATCCAAAGCTATAGAGGTTTTCTTGTCATATGTGTACAGGGGTCGTATGTCCTCTTTGTCTATGCAGATGGTAGACACTTCAGGGTGATTGGCTATCATGCAGGGGATGGGGTGTTTCACTGGCGGGATGTAGGGAATTTCTTTATTAACCTTGAAACCTGTTGAACATTCACTACTGCTGTCCTGGCTGCTTTTTGATTGAAAGTGCTTGTCAAGTGGTTGCTCCGTGTCCAGCACATGAGCACACGGTCTGTGCTCAGGGTGCTTGCACTCCAGATGGATCTTAGCTGAGGAAGGTGGCTCCAAGTGAGCGGTCTCCCCGGGGAAGGGATTCCCCTTCCCGAGCATCTTTTCTGTGACTATGGGAGAAGACTGGGTCCTGGAGCCACTGTCCGTTAACGATGAATCTATGGACACAAAGAGAGAAGAAGAGGCACTTTAATAAGAGTTACCAGCCGCAATTAAAATCTCTCATTTTCACATGACTATTTGTTTCTTTTCAAATCAATCAATCTAATTGAATCTGTTCCTCACACTCCTGTGTATTTATGAATATACTTTACATTCACTGACAGACCGGTCACCTGTCAAACACCAAGCACTGTAGACATACATTAGTGGGTAGGGTCATACATAAAAATATCATCATCCATAGCAATGTGGTCCATCCCACCCTTCCGTCAGTTTAGGAATCATTTTTGTTCTTTACAAAAATCAGCTCTCTGCAGCTTTGTGAATTATTCTTTACAGGACACTCTTAGCTGGGAACCTTTAGTGCCATTTAGGTGGACTTCTAGTGGTAAGATAAGATCCTTTGTGAAAATCATTTCTAATTAGGACCTGGCTCCAGTGGTAGTACGACTAATTAGACTGCAAACCTTTTGGTATGACAATTCTCACTGTTCATTCCCAAGTCTGACATTTAAAGATATTTCATATTCTTATTTCGTATCTTTCCTCTTAAGCATTAAGAGGCTTGTTTATGAGCTGAAGGAGAATGTCTTTTTTTTTTGTATCAATGACAAAAAGATCCAATAATGTTATCATATTAATTATTTTTTCATCAATATGATAACATTTACTATCAAGATAATATAGATTTTTTCAAGATGTTGTCATAGTATTCATAATGTGGCAAATATCCCAAGTATCTTTGGGTGTAATTAGTCATTGCAGGCAATATTGCAAATCATAGATCAGGACTTCTTTATGGCAATATCAGATTTTTTTATAATGACTGATGGATCAGTGATGTACCTTAATTTGTCAGAATTGTATTTTGTCCATTGCTTTTGTTGTTTAAGTCCATCAACGTTGTATTATCTTGTACTTTCACATTCAAATTAGTTTAATTAGTTCTAAACAATTGTTATTGACAATGGTGGATTGGTGTTTGTCTCACTGGCACACTGGTTCCATGTGGCATGCTATGGATTTGGCCACACCGTTTGTTTCTGATATAGAATGGGTTTGGTCACATTATTATCAGGCTGCCCCACGTCCCGTAAGACTCTCCAGTTGATCCGGCTCCTTCTATGGGCCTACACTCCCGGAACACTTCCAATGATGCACTGAGCTCCTCTCTCATCCTCTCCCTTCTCCATCTGTATGCATTCTTATTGCGTTACTGTATGTTACTAATTTGACTTCTTCCCTCTCTCGTAGTTTTGTGCTTTCTCGTCTCCTCCTCTCTCCTTCTGTCGCTTTCTGCAGGTGTTTCTGGTGCCGGGGCTGTGGGGTCTGGATCTGTGGTTGCGAGCAGCCTGCTGCACCCGTGTTCCTGCTCGACACATTTAAGTGCTTTCTCCGTATGTGTCAGCGTGAGATGACTACCTAATAGTAGTGACGGGTAAATCATATTTTGATTGTCATTGCGATATGAACATGTGCAGTGAACATACAGCAAAGGAGCGACTGAGGGATGGGTACTGAAACCGGGTATTAACTGGCTCCGGTAAATCTTAAAATTTGGCAAATTCTTGTAAACATAGCTTCTGGCTGAGAAACCAGCCACTCCTCTATTTACAAGAGGTACCTGGAGGGAGTGAATCACATCAGCAGCAGTGGGAGGACATCAACAGCAGTGGGAGGACACCAGAGGACAGGAGGAAGTTTGACACAAGTCATATCGTCATCGCAATATTGAACAATGTTATGGCACATCGCAGATTTTCCTCATATCACGCAGGCCTACTCACCACTGCTCTCATCTGCAGCCCCGTCAAGCTGGGGGATGGACAGGTTGGCGAAGAGAGAGTTATTCCCACTCCAGTCCATGTCTTCATCAGAGGACTCCTGCTGCTCATCACTGAAGCCGTCCGCTGGCTCTTTCACACCGGGCCTGTAAACATAGGGATGACAGAAACACTGATTAAACAATGCACACGCACAGCTCACCGTGGACGCCCTTCATCTGACTGCTTCCTACCTGCTGGCTCGAGTTTGTACTTAAGCAGGAGCACACAGAGAATGGGGACGGTGAAACTTACCCTTATTTCTAATTTATCTTGATGTTTGTATTACTGCTCTTAAGCTAGCAGGGACTGTACAGACTAAGCCTCATTATAACCCTTAATTTATCGCCGCAGATGATAGCTGTTGTTCAAGGTTTAGAGGAGTCGTGATTTCTGGCATGTCCAAATGTCAGCTGTCTTGAAGCTTAAGCACTCCCACCACTGAAACTCCTGCATGGCTGCTGTCAAAACATCCGTTATAAACTGTGAGTTAGTTTCAATATCATTGAGGTAGTTTTTCCACATGTGGCTGACTGTAGTCTTGACTGAGACTATGCTGTGAAAAAATAATTCGAACTTAACTGCAACACAGACCGACCATAAAGCTTGCATCTTCCTAGAAATCTGCAGGTCCGTATTTAGCAGTCTTGCTTTGGGTTAAAAAAAATAATAAAAATAATTGTTTTTGAGGATGCACCCATCTTGTTTGAATAGAGCAAAACACCTGCAAGGTCACACCTTTTACAATGATCTGTATAGTGTGAGCATAGAAGTTGCAGGTTTTAGCAAATGCAAAAATGATAATTAACACATGTAGAATGAGTTAACAACGTTTAAGAATTGTAAAATCGTACTCTATCTGCCAAACTTTACATTGTTCTATACAAAGATGTCTATTTAAATCTGACTTTGATATCTTGTAAGTCATTAAAACTGTTAAAACTACACTCATTTGAGCTGTAGGGCAGCACAAAAGGCAAATATGTGTATTAGAGGAACAACTAACTAATGGTACTATAAAATAAAAGTTATGTCAATATTTCATTTAAATACAACAGAAACAAACTTACCTTGGTAAGGATGAGCTCTCAGGATGCTCGTTGTCCCACCGCTGTGACATGATCACGCTGAGCTCGGCCTCTTCCTTGTCCAGCTCTGGCTCAGCCTCCTCCTCATCACTGTTGCAGTGATAGCTCCTGGCACCAGGAAGTGACTGGGACTGGGAATTCTGCCTACCAGGGGTCCTGCAGAAACCATCGTCCTCTAGGCCTGCTAGCAAATCAATGATGGCGTGGTCTTGGCTGCTGTCTGCATAGACAACAAAAACAAAGCATTTAAATACATTACATCAAAGTCAAAGCTATAAATTGACTTAACAATAGAAACAACATTTAAGCTGCATCTAACCTTGAACATCTAAGATGCCATATAAGTGAAGATGAAAGTCAGAAAGTGTAATAAGGAAAATGAGGTAAATCAGGACAGAGACTGTAAAAGAAAAACTTGAATCATGGAAAACAAATAAGGAGAATTTCACATAAATGAAAATGTAAATAGATTTTTAATCCCAAAGAAGGAAAACAAAGTGAGCAGACTGGAGCTGTGTGTGGATCTCACTGGCTACTATACCTAACAGGAGCGAGTGATTGGACGCCTGGGAGAGCGGGAGGAAGGTCTGACTGTTCTCCAGGAGACTCAAGATAGCCTCCTCGTCAACAACAGCCTCCTCTGGGATTTTGCCACTGCCCCTCACCGAGTCTGGGAAAGGCGACAGGGAGGAGAAGAGTACTGTTAGCATCACTGGAACTTTACCCTTTACACGTCATTGATTGATATAATCTAAAAAGAGAGGTTCATCACACACACACACACACACACAAATTCGGAAGTGGCACTATGGTTCAGCATGAGATCAGTGTGTGTCCCACTGGTGTCCCTGGCAGCTTCTATGCTCCTGCGGGAGCCTTGGCAGAAAGAGTGCCTGCAGATTAGGCTAATGCTAATCACACGGTGTCACACTTTGAACCCCTGACACAGTGGGAGCGATAGGGAGAAAGAAAACAAGCTACCTTTCCTGCCAACCACACAGTCCGAGAATCAGGGCAACATTAAGAGGTAGGAAACAAATGAACCTCAATGACAAGTTCAATCACTGACAGTGAGTCATGTTGCTTTCGGATTTATAAAATATTGCTCAGAAAGAAAGAAGTTTTTGCTTACAAATATCTGAAATAACTTTTTGGCAGTGAAAGACTGACTGAAATGAACAACTCAGTTCAGTGTGATTTAAAATTATGTTTATTATTATTTCATTTCATATTGCTCTTAATGTGGACTTTTTTTTTTTTAACCTATAAACCCTCCAACACAGATTTGATTAGAACAGGCTTCATGCATCCCTAGTAGCCGGTTTTCCTCACCTGGCTGCAAGTCTCTGTGCGCCTCCACAGCATTAGCAGGGGTAGACGGCAGTTCCTCAGGGGTCAGGGGGTCAGAATGGAGAGTGAGTTCCCCGGGAAAATCCTCTTGGTCCTCCCCGTCAGCAACAGATGAACCTTGTGTCCTGAACAGGGACAGACAGAAAAAAGACCATTTCTGCATGATGATCATTTCTTCTGTGAAAGCACATTGTATCATCCTGTCTTTATAAATTATTTGAGGAGGTCCTACGGCTCAATGAAATGACCCCCGCAGGAATCATACATTTTGATGAATTGATAAAAAGATGGCACAGATTCGTCCCTAGCAGTAACTGAGCTGAGACAATCAGTTAAGTATGTACTCAAAACAAACACATGGTTCAACTAGAACTGTGTTTTACATGTGCAAGGAAATTATGTACTAATGTTCCCATTTTAAATGAATATGAGAGTCAGCAGTGCTGTCTGCTCGGCCTGAATCACAAAGCAGAGGACCTTCTGGTATCTGCCTCATGCAGTCATGTTTTATTAGCATCTCCTTACTGTGGGTCTTAATCAGGGGAAGTGCTCTGTTTACGCTATGTGTACACTGTTGTGTATGTGTGTGGTGGCTGTGTGCATGTGTGTGAGAGTGGCTGCGCATGTTTGGAGAGTGTGTGTGAGCATATGGGAGTGTGTGCAGCTAAGTGGTGTGTGTCTGTGGGTTGGAGAGGGAATATGAATGGAAAACGGGCAGGCAGCCAACTTGGGCTTTGTATCCCTCCAGATCGCTCTCAGCTACTAGCTGCCTATCACGCTCCCTTTTCCATGTTCCCCTACTGCATCGCTTAGCAACTCACCACTTAGTGACTCTGAAATATTGAAATGTAGACCTGGCAGGTGGCTGCCGCCGCCGCCGCTCGCAAGTGGAACAAATTTCACAGGAATGGTCATAAAAAAAGAAAAAAAACGAGTCCCATTTTAGGTGCTATCCCTGAACTGATCCAAACCCTGGAAGAAAGTTTTTCAGCTCTGATTAAACAGCAGAGGCTTAAAAGTTGGGGACTTGTGCAGGTTTAAAATCCCACAATGAGCAGTAGAAAGTGAAACATGCCCTTAAATGCAAAGCTACTGATTCAACATCCACACAGAGACACAGGGCTGGCAAAGAATGACAAACACTTTACTGCATTTACCGAGAAGTCCCACCCTTTCAATCGCTTTAAATGATGAATGCACTAAAGGCTTCTTAATTTAAATGATAAATCCAACCTAGTCGCAAGGCTGACACATGGTGAATGACTTTCAGAGATGAATGATGAAAACACGGCCATGAAATCTATGTTATGTTGTTTATCTATTTTGTTTTTATCAGCTGGCATTTTGCTGCTGTGTCTGGGGTTAGGATGACAGCAAAGAGAGATTTTACTGCAGTCTCATTGTGATTCAGAGACTTTGTTCTGCCGGGCCGTGTGAGGAAAGGGCTCCAGAGAGTCAGTGTGCACGTGTCACTGTCTGGCTGTCTCTTAATTAGTCTGCTAGCTAACGACTTCAGAGGCGATGAGGGAGGGAGCCTGGCAGGCGTCGGGAGATTACTGCGGCGATTAACACATTTCGCTACCAAGCCACGCCCCCCCCCCCCCGCCTTTACTGGCTCTGCTTTGCTGTGAGTCTTAATGATGGTGCAGATTGAGGAGAAAAAAAACAAACAGAAAAATAACCTTCTACTGCACAGAGGTAACAGAAAGTTTTGTTTACCCCCACCCATGTATAAACATTTACATTTTTACATGTTGTAATATCTGATGAATGAATGAGGAACTTTAATGTGTCTGAGGTTGCATTTTCAAGTGGAAACACCATTTCATCTGACTATTATAACTTTTGAGTATTAGTGTACAATTTCCCTCTTCAGGCCTAAAAGTAAAGAAACTGGTAGACATATGCAACCAGTGAGGAGGAGTAGTAAGGAGGCATGGCTATATTTCAAGGGATCATAAGTATAGCCAGAACAAAGTTTAAAAAGTCTGATAACAATATATTAGGCTGTTTAACATCCTGTAAACAATCTTAGATTTGTTTTCTGAAAGACTGTGACCAAGACACTTACCAAGCAGGACATTTTAGAGTGCAAAAATCAACTAGCTAGTCATCGCTGATTGACAAACTGATGCTGGAACTTATTGGCCAACATATACCCTAAATCAATTAGTTTGGGTCTTTTCTCCTCTGACAGCGAAGAACGCGAGCTTGAGGGCAGTGACAGGGAGGGTCCTCATAGGATCAGATTTGTCTTTGACCAAGAATGACCATTTGTACCATAGCCTTTTGTGAAGGGTTCAAATTCAACTTTTACAGTGCATATGTTGCTTGTTTTCACCTAATAACTGGGGGTGATACATTTTCTGATTGTTGTTTGATCATCTACAAACACCCAAATCTTCAAAAAACTAAGACAAAATGTTTTCATAATAATAAACTTTATTTATTAAATATATTAAATATATTTAAATTTATGCAATAAACGGTTATTAGTATTAGAGCAATTAGAAATAGCGTTAAAAATGTTTGTGTGAAAGTAGGGAAGAATGAAAGAAATTAGTAGTTTCCATCAAAGCCTGCAGTGGCAAGTGAGACCTTGACATTTCAGTATCAATAGTAGCGGTGCATAATAGAGTAAGAAAAAGCCAATAGAAAGGAAGTGACTGTGTGTGAGTATCAACAGAGAAAGTGACTGAGACAGCCAGGCAGTGAGAGAGTTGACAGCCACCAGCGAACTGTGTGTGTGTGTGTGTGTGTGTTCCATCATTCAAGTCTACTCTACACTGAAATCCCATACTGCTCCACTGCTTTCCCCCTCTCCTCTGTTTGTGTCTGATATCAGAGGTTACTGAATAGAAGCCATCTGGATCTGACGCAGAGTCACGCACGGCTGCCGAGCCAACTGTACTTTTATTTATAACAGGAAATACTTTCTGCCTGTACTTTGAGTGGGAGGGAGAGGTGTTTAACCTTGTCAACATTATATCACACTCTCCTTCCGCTTTTCTCCACACTATACCCATTCTGCCTCCAACCCCTCGCTACATCTGTTCTGATTTCACTTTCTTCATCCCTCCTTCCCATGTCTTCCAACCCCCGCTTTCACCCCCTCCCCCTCTGCCCTGAGAGGAAGGAGGAGGCGGACAAAGACACTGACATGAAGCTGAGAGGCATGGGGAAACAGAGGACGTGCAAGGACTTCATTTCAGTCCAAAACAAAGAACCAAAGATGAGAAACTTGTGATGAATGTGGTCTGAGACTGTGGGAAAATGGTCTCACTAATGTGACTGGAAACATCTTGTGCTTATTTTCAAACAGTGATCCAGCTTCTCACCAGCTACTCTGGCTTTCCTCAGGGAAACAGGACAACTGTCACCACCAACACAGATCAGAAAAGCAAGGACGAGGAACTTACACGTCAAACTCATTCTCCTTCAGAATCTCCTTGAACCTCTTCATGAAGATTTTCTCGCTCTCCGTTGAAATGACAAACCCACGATCTGAAAAACAACAGCGTTTTCATCATTCCCGGAAACTGTCTGTTCTAAAAGAGTTTTTCCATCAAATTCTTTGTTGTTACAAACATTTTGGTCAGTAATTGCTGTTAGTGGCTGGGTAATTTTGCTGTTAGTGGAGTTAGTATATTGCTTAATCACAACAATAAAATGAGGCTGGGTGTAATTCTACATACCAATCCTGACCAACAGAATCTTTCCAATCTTTCTGTTCAATATGTAATCTTTATGAGAGCTTTGAGAGCTAGCCTGCACATGTGTGAGCGAACACATTTCATCACAACACAGCACATTAGCCTGTGATTATTTATCACCGTTTCCATGACAGCTCCCTGTGTGTGGGGACAACTCAGAGTTTGGCAAGATTAAAGTCTGCGTTTGTGGTTAGAAGATAAAGTTGTGTCACCAATTACACGGACAGTTCTAAGAATGATGATACTCTGACTTGTGTAGGTAATGGAAAAGTCATATCCACTGCAGTAGGGCTCAGCAAGAAAACTGAGACAGATGTCATAACTGGCCAACAGTGAGCTGAACATGAAGAAACATTACAGTTAGCCACCAAGAATTTCTATTGCCTCAAAACACTTTCATAACTCTGTCATGGACTGCAGGAAGGCTGGCACCACTGAAATGAGACCAGCTCACTTTAATTTTCCTAAAGCTTTGAACATTTTGAAGTTGTTTATGTGGTATACCTTCATTAAGCAAGTTTAATAACATCCACTCTCATTTGGTTTTCAGCTTAAAATATACTTACAATTTCTGACAACTTTTGTCTTATTTTGATATTATTGGCCTCATTTTACCAGTTAGGATAACTCCCCAAAGTAATTGCTGAGATCTGAGAACACAAAGATATCGCTAAAATGAGGTCAGACGGGGAAACAAACATGTGGTCAGAGCATCAGACAGCTTTAAACAAACCAACAGTTTGGCCAGATTATCAAAACCACTTTATTTTGAGGTAAAGCTCAAAGTAAGCGCAGGAAAACAACGTGACCACAAATACAGCTGGTCAGAGTTGGTTGGGAGTTGGTTTTTAGACTGTGAGGGCACCCTTGACATTCATTTTCTCTTCGATGAAGAATACTGCTGAGGTCAATCTCCATCGTTTCACATGAATACATTTATTAACCTTGTTTCATAGGAAAACTCACATCTCCCCTTACTTTCCCCATCCGACTTCATTTTAGCAGTGTTCCCATGTTGGTATTATTGTTAGGAATGATGTGCAAATAAGACTAAGAAGTTATAATAATCCAAATTTATTAACAAAAGACTAAAACCCACACTGTTGTGTATCTGCTAACAAGTACTGTGTGTGTATCAAAACCTGATATCTCTTCTTCCTCTGTGCCATAGCCTCTGTGGTGTCCAAAGAATTATTGTTCCTTGTTGCACTGTTCCTTCATTACCATGAACTGTAGAACACTGTAGATTATTTTGACTCAATCCCATATACACCATCCTGCTGCCCCAAATACTCATTAGAGCACTAAGTGTGTATTAATGTGCAGCTGCACATAGTCCCCAACAAATGCATTGTTTCCTCCCGTTTGAGTAAATTTAGCTAAAAATGACAGCGCCCAGCTGTTTTAGGTAATTATAGGTAATTGACCATTAGTAACAATGGAAGTTATATTTGTGACCTAAGATTTACATCGTCAGTAGGTACCAAAGGGCTTGGGGAGGTCAGAGAGCACTGACAGACAAGCAAACACATTGGTCCTGTTGGTCTTCTCAGGGAATTTGTTTGACAATAACCTAAATATAGAATATTGTTCGCCTTATTCCTCAACATTAAAAGCAATCGTGTAGGTGGTTGACACCTTTACAATCGAATGACGACGTTTCTCACAGCAGCCTTTGAAAGTAGGTTAGTAACAAGTCAGTCAGTCAAAAGGACACAAAATGCAAGAGTTTCTTATGCTACTATGTTCAGGACGATTTCCCATCAATGTGTGAATTAATGACATGAAAAGAGTTTATACTGTGGATCTGCTCACCTTGTGACTTAGGATTTTCTATCTGGGAGGCCAGGTTCTTCTCTCTCCTCCTCTGCTTCTCATCCTCCCAGATGGCTTGCAGACCAGGATTTCTGCCAATCTGATCTGGACACAGAAGAGAGTGTGTCAGCTAACAATTCCACCATCCTTTATTAATGTCCTTATGAAGAGTTTTTAACCTACAACAAAGACTTTTCATGTCAAGCAGAACTGAAGAATCAAAGCGGTGCCAGACTTAAACCATAAAATTCAACCCTTACATACTGTTGTTATTTTCAACAGTGCAGTTTTTAAACAATTTTATAGTGTAGATGGAAAAGTATGAGTCAGAACACAAGCACTGCCAGCCCTGGAGTGGCCTCTCCTTTCCTTTCTTCACTCTAAGACAGCTTGTTGCAGTTTATGCTTCTGCGACCAGCCTGATCTACTTACAGCCTCCACGCAAGTATTGTCTTTAACACACAAACAAAAGATTAAAACTAGCTCTGCTGCGGTGACACGAGGCCCTCATCAGGCAAGGACATGTGTACTGATCTGCTTTGTTAAAGCTGCACCAAAAAACTGTGCACCCTTGTGGCTTCAAATACCAGTGACAGTTACCCGCTGGAAAAATGTTTGACTTTACCCTCGTGTTGACCAGCACAGCCGGTCTATGATTGGCTTTGACTGAGGGATTGAAAAGGCAGAAAATCCAATAGCTGTATTCCAGTTATGTCTTAAAACATACTGTTAGTTTAAAACATCAGGTTGACACTGTGGAAAAAGAGGATTTTCCCACCCAGTTAGGGAGGACATAGCCAAAAAGATTTGTTTATATTTTTTTAATTCAAAAAACATGCCTAGTTGAGATTTGAAAATGTGGTGACTCCTCTTCCTCTTTTAATCCAAGTGTTTTTATAAAGTAGAAGGGACTTTCTCTTTTTACCTCACAGTTAAACACTGTGAGGTAATCAGTTAAACACAGTTAGAGGGCCTCTCTCTCCTTGCCTATTTCTCCCTACGTTCACAGTATATAAAGCCAACCCCCCCACACACACACACAAAAAAAACAAACAAACATACAACCCCCCCAGGAACAAATTAACAGCAACAAGGAGGCCAAAGACACAGTCACTAAACCCTGAGATTTAAGCAATGCATTCTGCAGACCAAACAGGTGCAACAGTTGCATATATTGGCTGCATGGCTTTGTCAGATAAAGCCATCTGCTGTATGGGTCTTGATCAATTCAGGATTCCCCCATCTTGGTTAATCTCTTCCTGTCTCTGCTCCCCTGTGACAGGAGGTGTTAGGTCAGCTCCACAGCGTTTAAGGCTGCAAATGGATTTGACGTGTGGAGACCGTGGGAGGGTGGTGCTCTCAGCAGCTGTGTTCTATCAGTCATCTAAAAGTCGACCTTTCACCTTACTTTCTGCCCCTGTCTTGGGGCTACAGTAGTCAAGACTAGTTGGCTACAATAATGGCAAAGACTGGTGGAGGGGGTGTTGTCCTGAGTGATCTTACTTTCAATTTCCAGGCGGTTGAGGACATCAACAGCCACAGCATCAACCTCTAGCTCACAGGTGCTCTGCTTCTCCACCTCATCCAGGACTAGGGAGCTGAAGGCGGACAGAAAGAACAGGGAATTCATTTAGAAGTGGTATTAAAATGCTTCAAGAGGTAGCCTTCTTCCCCCACAGTAAATGATGTTGTACTACTGGCAAAAAAAAATCTTCTTTTATGTATGAAGATATAAGAAAGTTAGACTTTTGTCGTTTGTTGATTTTTGTTGATGTTCATTTTAATTTATAGGGCATAGTGGCAAAGAGACAAGGTATGCTAAATGATAAAGTAAATTAATGCTAGAGTAGGCAATTTGAAATTGTCTTTACATCCTGAAAGCAATCAGTAAATCAAATGCTTTGACAGAAAAATTAAAAGCATCTGGTTGGAGGGAGGCGTGGAACAAGAGACTTTCAAAGTCTCTTGTTATTTCTCCAATGTTGCCTACCGTAGCTTTAAGGCCAAATTCTTTTTTCCCCCCCCCAATTTCAATTATTATTAGTTTTTTTTAATATTCTTCCTTTGTTTTAGGTGCGCAGGATTTGTATATTGTCATTGTAATTAAAGGATTGGTCTAATAATTAGGGCTGGACGATAAAGCAATAATTATTGCGATATAATTTTTTTCAATAACAATATAATAAGTGTTAAAAAAATATTCAATAAATGTTTGTTTTTATTCACTTGAATCTTATACACAAATCAGGACTTAATTTTTTCATAAAGATGTTTATTTTGAGGAAAAAGGACAGAAAAAAAGCTTTTACTTTTTTACTCATTCATATTTGTTGTCAAAGACTTTATTACATTTACTCATTTAGCTGACGCTTTTATCCAAAGAGACTTACAATTGCTAAAAAAAAAACCTGTATTCAGCTTTTACATTCAGGACTTTACTTACAGTAAGAGCTAATGCAGCAGAGGCTATGCAGGTGAGACTCACCAGGGTATGGCGTTCTCCTCCCAGCGGACAAATGTGCCCCCCCAGGGTGCTGTCGTTGAGCTTGTTGGTGCAGGGGCTCTTCCAGGGACTGATGCTGGGATGACTGCTGGGAGTCTGCCTGTCTGGGACAGCTGCTGCGTCGTCTGCGAAACACACACGGGCACACAGTATAGTACAGAGTAAGCTCTGATAAGAGCCATCAGAAGCATACAAAAAATATCTTCATTTTCTAGTGAGAAACTGCTGTAGGGTAGAATTAAGAATCAATCATCATACTTGTTTTTCACATTGGGAAATATTTATTTTATTAAAATGAGTGTAAATCAGGGACTGAAATTAATTTAGAACTATAAACAGAGTCCACGGTACCTGACAATAGAAATTTTGAATTTAAGAATAGCTTTTTCAAAAATTATTAACATAAAAAAAAATTCCGGGCTGGTCTTTGCTATTTCCCTCACATGTGATATCACCACTCCACTCTTCCTCTCAGGGGGGATCCAGTCTCTAGAGTGTACAAGCAAAGATCTTATATATTGATTGATCATCCTCCTGGCTCTGCTGCAGGGCAAGGTCTCCCAGCTGAGCGTGATCACCTGGAGGTGGATTACAGACTTCCTGTCCGACAGGAGGCAGCACAAAGCTGTGGAAACACATCTCTGACTCTCCATCAGCACCGGTCCTCACAAGGCTAGAGTAAAGTCTACTCTTTCCCTGTACACCAACAGCTGCAACTTCAGTGACCACTCCGTCAAGCTCCAGAAGTTTGCAGATGACACCACTCTCAATGGGTTCATCTCTGGTGGGGATGAGTCTGAGGGCTGCAATCTGCCATTCCTCCAGGTCATGTAGGGCTTTTGTACAACCAGTCAATCAGACTGTACAAAAGCCAATACGTTAGCCAAATTATCTAAACCACTTTAACTAGAGGAAAACCAAAAGTGAGCACACCTGGAATATTGGTAATAAACCCTTATTTGTTGAGAAAAAGCGTAGGCTGAAA
Organism: Micropterus salmoides; assembly: GCF_014851395.1. NCBI lineage: Eukaryota > Metazoa > Chordata > Actinopteri > Centrarchiformes > Centrarchidae > Micropterus > Micropterus salmoides. Next base: position 3,882,112 of record NW_024040928.1, on the reverse strand, counting down.
CCTAGTATATGGCTGGAGGGTTGGTGGTTTGATCCCTGACTTTTCCAGTCTAAATGTCGAAGAGCAAGATACTGAACCAAATTGCTTCCGATGGTGAGTGGGTGTATGAATGTTAGTTCCATTTGCAGTTGGCACCTTGCATGGCAGCCACTCTCATCACTGTGTGAATGTGAAATGTATTGTAGTGCTTTCAAAAGGCTTTATAAGTACAGTCCATGAAGAAAAAGCAGTTTTTGGAGCCAATTGTCTAGTCTTAGCTAAACTTATAAACAAGGTGGTACGTAGTAAGTGTGCATAACGTCTTCAGTGCTGTGCCTATCAAATTTGGAGTTAAGGTTTGTTCCTATTCATTTATAAACCGCAAAGAACAATGGGAAACCATCAACACTCGACCAAAGCTGCACCTCCATCTCACTCACGTTGGCATTTATAGGGCACCGGAGCTCCAACCCTTTATAACCGATGTGCTGGAATGGGTATCCCTCCTGAGCTGGCTGGATATGGACACACACGCAAGACGGGATGACCCAGGTACTAATTTGGATTCACCAGTTTAGAGAGTAAACCAAATGAATTCCACTTGTCTTTAAACATTTATTTAGGCTACACAAACAGTCCACTCACTTAACGAGGCGCCGATGAGTTAAAAGAATATTACTTGTTGTAAATGACAATAAAATCGAGTAGCACATCACATCCACACACTGGCGCACAGCGTTTGGCTCAATAAGGCAACGGACATCTGATAACAACAGGCAATAGGAAACTATGGTCTCATATTTGCTCGCTCGACTGACGCACTGAAAACGGCATAAATTTAAATGTAATTTGTCCTCCTGTTCACCTTATTTATGAGAATAAATTTCAATGCATGCAAGTATTAATTAATATGATTCCTGATTAAACTGTTCAACATATTTGAGGTGTTCTTTTGCAGAAACATCTAAGTTTGTGTTTATTATCCTCAATCATGGTTCTTTTTGTGCGCCACAAAATTGTCTTAAATTATGTTTTTGTATTGCGCAATTCAGGGGAAAAAAAAAAAAATCAATCAAATGAGTGTCTGATTATTTAGAAAGGCTTTAAGCCTATACTAATCAGAGGTAATATTTCGATTTATTTCACACAATAGTAGGCCTATTCATTTCAAACCATTTCATCCTAATGCCAAGTGAGTAATCTTTGCAAAAATGCAGTAAATTAGGCTAGGATAGGTAGGTACAATAGGTGACCCTTATTACCATTATTTTGTCACACAGGTCATTTCATGAATACATTCTGCTTTTAGTTTGGATGCTTAAACTGCTTTGGAGGGGAGTGTTCAACCTGTGTGGTGGACTTCAAAACACATTGAGGCCTCTATTCATGTCAAACTGGCCCATTTTACCAGTCCAGCCCCTTGTATCATTCCTTCCACTTGATCCCAGATTAAGAACTTGCTTTTAAGTTTGATCTCGGGGAGAGAAGAAAATCTAAACAGGTGTACCTATTATTGGGGTATTTTAGTTTCTTGGTCATACAGGGAACTGGAGCCCTCTTTCAATTGATTGTGTCAGTGTAGGGGTGGATCAAACATGAGTACCCTGCTTTTGTTGCAGGAGAGTCAAGCGTGAGGACTTTCAAAAAGAACTTCATTAAAATCACGTATGGAAGTTTCTGTCATGAATTTCCTGTCCTCATTAAGGCCCTCACATGCTACGCTGGATACTCTCTGGGAGTGTGGAGAGGTCTGATGAGGAATGATGAGCGGAGGTACTGGTCTGAGATTAGGGCTAAGCTGTGATCAAAAAGAGTTCCGAATCAGGGATTTAGACTCCATCAGGAGGAAGTACAGTTGTGTTTGTAATGGTCTGGTTCACAAAAGATCTGAGTCTGCCACTCCCACTGTGAGGCCCACAGTGAGGTGACTGCTGGGGTCACTGCCTGAAGAGCAAACCCCGCGTAAAACCCACTTTTTAAGTCAGTACACACTTGAAATCAAATGACTAGCAAAGAACAGGCCAATTCTGAAGTTACAGTATATAAAAAGTTCAAGGGACACCAGGAAGAAGGGAATCGATGTCAACCTATGGCTCCAAATTTCTTCAACTGGTGGGAATGGTGCTTATTTCATCTGCTGGCTACGCACAAGCAACATGAAGGATCCCCTACACAACCCGAGAACTGAAGGAATATGGCAGGATACAGCACTGCAGCTGTTTACGGCGTCAATGTTTTTTTTAAGTGAACTTATGCTGAACAGCAGCTACTGTGTCCATAAGTGGCAGTTACAGGATAATGGCCAATTAAGCTTCAATTAATTTCCCAATATTCTCTTGAGTCAGTTGCTTTAAAGACAGCGTTATTAGCCAAGCTGACAGAGAGCAAGTGGAAAGGACAGGAAATAACAAACATATCTCCAGGAGACATAAAGCAGGCTTACTTCATATTTGACTTTTGTCATAAAACTATTGAAATGTTTCGCTGGGACATGCTAAAACAGAGTGCACCAGTAGCACAAGAGAGGAATCATAAAGTCAGTGACCTGATGCAATAATATCAGTTATACAACATTATTTATCAACACTCACCGGTCACTTTATTAGGTACACCTGTTCAACTGCTTGTTAACACAAATAGCTAAATCAGCCAGAAAGAAATGGGCTGGTCTGAGTATTTCAGAAACTGCTGATCTACTGGGATTTTCACCACAACCATCTCTAGGGTTTATTAAAAAAAGAGAAAATATCCAGTGAGCAGCAGTTGTGTGGACCAAAATGCCAAAATGTTGATGTCAGAGGAGAATGGGCAGACTGGTTCGAGATGACAGGAAGGCAACAGTAACTCAAATAACCACTCGTTACAACCAAGGTGTGCAGAATACCATCTCTGAACGCACAACACGTCCAACCTTATAAAACTTTGCCTGGTCTGATGAGTCTCGATTTCAGCTGCGACATTCAGATGGTAGCTCAGAATTTAGTGTAAACAACATGAAAGCGTGGATCCATCCTGCCTTGTATCCGAGGACGCTTTCTCTTATAACACCTTTAACCCCTAACCTCCAACATCCTCCAACCTCCTCATCCTCCTTCTTCTCCTCCTCCTGACAATCCGCTTGTATTGATTGCACTTTTTTGTTAACTCTTACTTCTTTCCCTAGGTACTTACCCCATTGACGCCATACGTGCTATTGGCTCTTACTAGTATGTATTGTCACTTGTAGATCTCGTGCAGTATTGATGCTTGTATGTTGTTCCTCAAATGTAAGTCGCTTTGGATAAAACTGTCTGCCAAATGAGTAAATGTAAGTTAAAGCAACATTATGTAAGATGTGTTTTTTTGTGCTATTTGGTAACCCTACAATTTCAGAGTGTAACCACTGTCGTAAATAAGGACAGCTGTACATATGCATTTGTTATGGTTCAATTATGATCAAAAACTTGCAAGCCAACTTTTCTAACACAGCCAAACATGAACCAGGCCAACAAGCCAGCTCTGTGTCTGTCCTGCAGCCTTTTCTTGGTCACTCTCTATTTTTCTTCTTAGCTCCCTCTATCAGCATCCTCTTCGGCACTTACAGTAACAATACCGATGAGTGTGTTCTCTTGAAAGTTTGCTGACATCAACTCATCATTTATAGGTATAGGCCAGGCACGTGCAAAAGGGGCTGCTGGAGTACCTACACTTTTTATTCCACAAGAGAAAGTGCCCCTTATTCTATATAATTTAAATAAATGATAAGTGTATCCCAGACGAACGATTTACATAGTCAAATCAGAATCGTCAAGTCCTGCCGATAGTCGACTGATAGTCGAATCATGTGAGTTTTTGTGCGCGGCGATTGCGAGCCGAAGCTAAATTGAGGCTTATTGTTGAGATCCCTCTCCCCCTCGTTGAGCACCCCCATGATCCTCGTTTCACTACGAAGCTTCGACTGTAAGATTAACTGCCGAATCAGGCTCCGCCCATCGAAGCATCGAATCTTCGACTATTAGTGCTCAGCCCTAATATATATATATATATATAAAAAAATAAATAAATACATACATATACAGTATATTCAAAATAGTTTTGAAGCTGTTATAAAAATACTACATAATGTTGTACATACATACATGGGGGACCATTTAGCAGCTCAAGAGCCAGATATTTGCCCTAGGGGAGTTGAAGACCAAAACCGTGTTAAATAAGAGTGAATATTGGTCTTACATTTGTCAGATTGACAGATACCTAAACCCAAATCAATAAAATTGTTTTGTGTCTGCTGGATGTGTTAAGGATTGATAACAAGTATTCTCAGTTTTTTTTATTTAACCTTGGCGGTAAGTCAGCCTCATGAATCAGTCAGTAAGTCAGCCTCATGAATCAGTATTTGAAGGTAAAACCTGGAGAAGATGCAGTTCTTCTGTGTGTCTCGGTTTCATCACTCTGCAGGGCTAACAAAGCTCAAAAGGGCTCAGGCAAACACAAGAGAGAGAGCCTTGACACTACAAAGTGCCTGTTACCAACACCCAATAATTGCCTCTTGTTCTTTCTGCTCACCTTTTGTTTCAGCTTTTTTTTTTTTGTACAAGCTTCCTGGCTTCCAGATTTAGAATAGAGTAAGAAAATGCAGAGGGGTCAAAGTGCCAAATAAAGACCACAAGACAAAGCATGTGAAAAGAAGCGAAAGGGTAACTTTAGAGATGAAAACGGAGAGAGCTTTCAAAAGACAAGAGGCACCCTGAGGCTGTGGTGACATCAGGACAAATTCGATACGACACAAGGCATGGCAGACTTCGCTGGCCTGCTCTCCATCTCTGCTGAGGTAGGGGGAACAATGCAGTGAGGAGGAGGAAACCTGGCTATGACCGCGTTGTCCAGCAGAGAAATAGCTGTAATATAACTGGAAACATGTGTAACCCAAGACTTGACCCCAAATGAGAGGAAGCAGAGGGTGAGGAAAATGTTTTTGTTTTTTTTATGATTTGATTTTTAACACTAAGAGAATTAAATTACCCTTACTATAAAACACTTTCAACAACATCAGGAAATAGGGAAAAAAAACACTTGGCAAAAGGAAGAAAAACTATATATAACTATGAGTTGTTACCTTTGTTCTGGCTCCTGCGGAACTTGACAGCCCCTAAGTTAACCAGGTTCATGCCGTACAGATTGTAGTCTATGAAGAGCTGCAGCAGGTAGGGGATGTGGCCTTCGTGGGGCTGGTAACTCTTGTTCATCACTGCTCCGCTTTGTAACAGCTCACAAACCCTACAACAAACAGAGGATAATCCATTATAAAAAATTCTTGGGGTAGAGAAAAGACACACTTCCCGATTAGAGATAATCACACACATTTAGCAGTCATTTACCTCAGCTACACAATAACAGGTTGTTTTTTGGGGGGGTAGCTGAGATGGTGATCAGCTTCTCCCAATGAAATCAAGGGGCTTTGTCGGCTACAAGTCTGGTCGTCTGTGGTTGCTGGAAGTTGAGAAAGGTTCAACTTTCTGCAAATGTCCTCTGACACGGGCTCAAGGGCTTTGCACGTTTCTACCATTTGGTGAAGCTCTAACAACAAACTTTACGTTTCAGCCTGTAACTTTTGAACTAGGATGCAGTCGGTCCAGGTGAATCTATCCATATAAACCAACCCATTTGCGTCTAGACTGATTTTGTCCAAGTCAGTTTTTTTGCTACTTCTCCTACAAATTTTAAATTGTCACCTAATTTGGCACAGAAACTCTCTCCACCAAGCTGTAAAATGTAACTTTATGGGATTGTTATTCCGTACAGTTTTGCTATAGCTGGCCCTTAAAGTTTGCTTAAATGGTGTGGTCATATCACCTGAACGCTTTGTGCTATAACAACTACATTTGGTGGACATGTAGATTTGTCGTCCGAGTGACGCTGACGAACTTGTGTGCCATTTGGCCAATAGGTGACCGTTCATCCGATCGACATCACACTTGGCGGGGGTGTTGCCAAGGACCCATGGTTGTGCAGCGTAGAAGTCGTCCAGATGAGTGGTTCTAGAGAACACTGCAAGCTGCCATACCGTGCCTCTCAACAATGCTGCAAGCAACACTTCCTGACCCTGAATTCAGACCGACCTGAGCCCTGCAAGAAAGAACACAGCCCTCCCATTCATTTGAATGGAACGAGAAAAGAAAAAAACCTTTTGCTGCAACACTATGTCATCTGGCAAGGCGCTGCATTGGTCAATCAAATACACGTAAACACACATTCCTGGCACCATGAACACTGTATTATACAGTTTACCTCATGAGTTACTAAAGATTAAAATAGTTGCCGCCATGATAACTTTCCAGAGTTGAAAAATCCTGTGCATTATACACACTGTTCTCTGCAGTGTTTTGGCATTTTAAAAGCATTAATCTGTTACTCCAACTGGACTTCCTGGATCGTATTTTAGGGTTATCACTCGTACCTTAATCAATATGCCCGAGCAACACAGCCCCCTGCCTGGTAAACCCCCACATTTCAAACTAAACAGTCAAAGTTTTCTGTTAAAAAATTGTCTTTACAAGTCTTAACTGATATAATCAAGAATCACATCAGTAATTCTTTCAGATTTGACTGTTGAAGCTGAATTTTTCTTTTGTTTATTTGTGAAGTATTTACGTAAAATGGCCTTTAGAATTGGAAAGCTCCTCAGTACCACAGAAGATATTATACAACTGTTTTAAATGACAAATTGACTTTGACATTTAAAATTAGTTTAAACCTTTAAAATATATAAAGGTAATCTCTGCATTTAAATCTACGTGGAGGAGCTACACAGAAAAAGGACCACCCGTTGTCCAGAACCATGCTCAACTACAGAAATCCTTGCATTTGCAGTACTTGCTTGGTAGATTAAGAAGTCTATGAAGATTCTCAGTCATCCAGGTCATAGTTATCCAACGAAGGTTAAAATGAAGGGCAACTGGACTTGGTTGAAGCTACTGGAAGACGTTTCGTCCCTTATCCAAAGGACTTCTTCAGTTCTGATAGATAGATTAAGAAGAACGGGCAGCAGTTCACTTTGTGAATGTTTAAGCTCTGTCCTGGAGTCATGTTTCCCCTTTGAAAAGGTCAGAGCACCGGGCTGACTGACTGATCACAGACGAGAGGCTGAGGAGGGATGCAGGAAAGCCACTCCTGCAACTCCAACTGTCCTCTTTTTCTTCCTTCTTGTCTCCCTCAGCCTCTTTTTACCCTCTGCTTCTTTCTTGCCTCCCTCCTTTGCTATCTTGTCTCTCTTTTCCTGAATTGCTCTTGGTCGGTTATTGTCTTTACATGGTCCCTTTTCTTTTCTTCCTCAGTTTGTATTTACTTTGCCTTTCCTCATTTTTCTGTCTCTCCAATCTCATCATTCTATACTGTCCTCTCCTCAAGCCTCTTCCTGTCACTCTTTCCCTCAGTGTGAATCTGTCTCGGCCGAGTACCAAAGCAAAACTCCGCTCAGTGTCACCGCTGACGCTAATCGCCGCAGTGTCTTCCTTTGTGCTTCCATGCACATTTGCACACAAACACAGACACTCAGCCAATCAATTTGTACAACTGAATACACAGCAATCGATTTCACTTTAGTGAGCTGGCGGAGTCATGCGCACACAGGCTGGCATTCAGTAACATCAAACAACTGGAGCCCGGGATGATCCCTAGTCGCATTAAACTGCATCGATCCACGGTAACCTTACCTTTTGACCATCTGAGGATTGTACAGATAGATCTTCATGAAGTGCTTCTCCTTAGCGTGGTAGCCATAGAAAGGCCTGTAAGACAAGACGGAGACCACATGGCATACAATTAACATACCGCATTGCATTTTAACATGGATCATTCATTGTAAGGATTTCCCACACTGTTATTTTATGAAATTTTATGTGTTGCAGTCCATTCAGAGCTTACATTCCCGAGACCAGCACCACTTTGAAGACATGCTGGGTGCTGGAGGAGGGGTTTCCCATGGAAACGTTAAGGGCCCTGTCGATGCTAAAGGCCACCTGCCGCAGGTAGCGCTCTGGCTGCTGGCCATAGCCATCGTATGGTATGTAGATGTAGGGGAACACGCCATGAAGGTGGAGACACGTTTTCTGACCTGCAACACAACAACAACAACATCCAATTAAGTTATTAATCCAGTAAGTATGACCTGACATCAGATTTGAGTTTGTAAATATTAAATTATCAATTTGGCAAAAAAAACAAACAAACAAACTGAAAATCATCTCACTTTCATGTACTGTATTGACCAGATATTTAATGTCAGTTTTTCACCCTTGACAGTTTCTAATAGGTCAAGGTTTAATCCCAGCCCTAGTGACTACAACATTTTCAAACTATGGTTATTATTTATTCATTTTTACCATGTTCAAAATCTTTCACTTTGAAAAAGAAGCCAGTTGGTCAAACTCATCCAGTAATTATTGTTTTTTCCAAGAAGTGTCACCAAATCAAAATACTTGCCAATACTGCCAGTATTACAGGACTATATGTATTGACTAATTTTCTCAGCATGCAGTGGCACAGTGCTTGTTGAACACACACAATGGCGGAGCAGCTGTAGCCTTAGATGTTACTTCTTCTACAGAGACTATTAAATCTACTGACAGGTGCAATCGAGATGGATGGAGTGTGCTGTGGGTCCAGTAAACCCCCGTACACTTTCTGACCAATCCCTGCAAGGCAACACAGACAGATGTGCTGAAGCAGCCCATTAGCTAAATAACTAAACAGAAACAGAGGATTGTGGGTGGAGCGGAGGAATGAGGTCTTTAGTGATGTGAAGTGAGGTCAGCCGGCGCAGATAGAGGGAGATACAGTATTTCCAACAGGGGCATCATCACTCCCAGACAAACATGCACACTGCTGAGAGTCATCTGAGATGAAGTGTACTGCAGACACTACGCTCCGATTCATTCTCTTTGTGCCATTATCAGCCCGGGCCGGCATGTTTATCTGCACGCTGTAGGAGCCTGCACTGTGTTTAATCAGGTTACATGGGATAATAACAGCAGTGTAAAAATGAAGACAACAATGTCTGAAAGTGCTGAGGCTCACAGAAATCTGAGCTTCTGACTCTCCCCTTATCTTCCACAAGTGCCAGGCTGACAGACAGCTGGGCCGGAGGAGACAGTACTGAGCCGGAGCTTGACTCTTGCCCAGACTGTCTGCACACGCCCAGAGACATGCTTACCTTCCCAACCCTCGTCACTGGAAAAAAGTGAGGGGAAGGAGGGTTCTGGAACTGCTCTTCCACACCACACACACACACACACACACACACACACACCCATGGCTTGCCAATTCCACATCGCCATGCTATGGTATGACAGATGCTGCGTGCGATGCAATGCCACAGTCCACTAGGCACGATTGTTGAGATTGCTGGACCAAAAGTGGAAGAAATATTCCCAGCATCCCAGCAATACACATTACTGCCTCCAAACAGGAGGGGAGGGTGACGCAAGTAGAGAGGTGGTGCTGAAAGACAATGGGCTTCTGAGAACAGGCTTAGTGTTCGACTGAATCAGACATCTACCACATAAAAGCACTGCTCAGCTGCTCAGAGGCAGAGCTCCCCATGGAACATAGTGGTATTGAGAAAGGTTTGCGTGTGAGGGAAACACACACACCACTCCATCATTATGAGATAAAACAGGACATTTCCATTTGTCCCTCCGTCCTTGGGAATGAAATTGTTCATATGAATTCCATGCCTAGTTAAATGTGGTCTGCATTATGAAATATTAAAGCTATGAAAAACTGTAAAGCCAAATTACCAAACAATCTAGCACTCCATCTCTGAGGTCCACAGTAACCAAGTGACCCAAGACCTTGTATTACTTATCGACTGTCATTTATAAAGCACAAATGCCAAACACGTGCTGGAAGCACTTTCTCTATCATTATAAATTGAATGCCTTTGGGTTTTGGACTGTTAAGTAGGGCTGGGCGATATGGCCAAAAATGTTATCACGATAAAAACATTTCATATCATTCGATATCGATAATTATCACGATATATGTCAAATCGTTATTTCTTTCAAGTTAAAGGCTGATTTTTGCTCCTGAGTGAAAATTGAAGAAACCAGATGGTTAATTATGTGGTTAAACTTTTCTTTATGGTCAGAATGGGACAAACACTTGATGCCAAAACAGTGGATCGCTTAACAAATCTAAACAAATCAAACATTCCAAACTATTATGATAAAAAATATGTGATATATGATTAGGAAATCTTTTTTCAGTCCCTTTTCCTCGACAAAAAAAATATATATTTTTTTAGAAAAATTAAAGTGCTAATTTGTTCGAGATTCAAATTAATTAAACCAAATATTTATTGACGATATACTGAACATTTATTGTACTGATAGAGGAAAATTATCATTGTTTTATTGCCCAGCCCTACTGTTAAAACGGACCAAACAAGCAACGTGACTACATAACTTTGGGATGTGGCAAATTGTGATATCTGACATTGATATGAACCAACATGCTTGTTTGTACCACCTCGTGGTGTGCTGTTAGGGTGATCCAGTCAACTTGCGCACATCAAAGGTCGGCTGTGCCCGACTCTCCTTAATGGTTAAAGAGGCTTTCAATATTTCACTAAATAATGGCCTGTTAATTATGGTTAATATGCTTTTGTAAATAAGAAAAATTAAGCAAGGGTTTGTGTATTTATTGGTTATGAGGCTGGTGAAGTTTCAACAAAAACCTTACAGATATCACTGATTAATGGCATTACTGTTCTTTCATTTACATTTATTCATTCGACGCTTTTATCCAAAGAGAATTACAATTGCTATACATGTCAGAGGTCGCACGCCTCTGGAGCAACTAGGGGTTAAGTGTTTTGCTCAGGGACACAATGGTGGACAGTGGGAATTGAACCCAGGTCTCCCACACCAAAGGCAAGCATCTTATCCATGTGCCACCACCCCGTTCATGAGCTATAATATCTAACTTAAGTTCATTAAAATGCAAATATTCACATCAAATATTTCTTCAGTTTCAAACAGATGTGCAATGCATCCATGTTTGGAGCCAATAAAAACATTCAGAGAATGTAGCTTTTGGAAATGAAAGGGTTAAAACAGTTAATCAAAAAAAATAATGAACGATTAGGCTACTGCAGCCGGTGAGATGCAGAGAGACAGTGGGATCAGAAGGTCTCCGTCTAGTCTGGAGTGTGTATTTGTGTGGGTCAGCTGTACAACGTCAAGGTGTGCGCAGCCCCACCGCCAGCCCCACAAAGGCTGGCAGCCGCTGAGGAGATGAGGGAGCGTTGAGGACAGCGCGCGTTTGTCTGTCCTCAGTCTGCCGTGTCGACTCGGAAGTGCACGCACACACACACACACACACACCACCAGCCAATGTCGGCTTTTGCTGCAGTTGCTAGGCAACAATAAAGCAAAAGCCCCTGACCGACAGGCAGAGATAAACAAGTTATTCTTTTGACTGGTCAAGCCACAGAAAGAGAGACAGAGGGAGAACGTGTGTCTGAGAAAGCAAGAAAGAGAAGAAAATCATAATGAGAGAGAAAGTGTTTGTGTGTGTCTGCATGAAAAGGAAAACAGGATGGGCTGAAAAGAATCTCAAATGTGGAAGGCACTAGAGTAATAAAGGCAATGTGTATATATTATGTGTGAGAGAGAAGAATGTGTTAGTGGAGAGAAAAGTAAGCAAGAACCAGTGGGAATGTGGACTGACCACGGTTTCATGTTTCAGTTAGAACAAACATCTGCTGCTTCAGCTGGATGGCTGTTGGCTGATGTAGTTAAATGTAGGACTGGGCAATTAACACCTTTCTGAATTCTTCTGTCATTATTAATCTATAATTGATGTTTTTCACGCGGACAAATGTCGACAGACAGGAATTATATACAAATCTATTTATACCTGCTCTGCGCTGAGATGGTGTATACTCTTTGGGCATGACCTGGTAAATATAAATCAGGCAGTATTATTTACCAGGAGTAACCAACATGGCAAAATATCAATAGCTGAAATACAATAGTGGAAACTCTAAATTTCATGACATTGGTCAGGAAAATGTCCAGCCAAAGTAATCCCCTTAGTAAAATAAGTATCAGGACAGATACCAATTCAGTGATCTTTAGGTAGGATGAACCAACATTTGATCAATTGATTTGATTACCAACAATAATGTAGATGTTAATTTTTCTATTCATCAATTGTTTAGTTGAAAGAGTAGATTCTCAAATTTTAGAAGATAAAACCAGTTTGGCAGTTGTAAAAATAATAAATAAGATAGTAAATTATTTGAAATTAATCTATTGCAATAATAATACTCAGCTGACTTAAAGATTAAATCAACTTATTGTTTTTCAAATTGTTTTCAGTGTGCGCATGAGGGAGGGAAAGAGGGGCAGTGACCGCTTCAGTGCCTTAACTCTGGGAGGAGGAACGCTCAGGTAGAGGAGGTCCACTCTACTGAGCGTGGAGCAAGTAAGGTCAGCCAGCACCTTTATGAAACACTTAGCCAAGCAGACAGCTGCTAACCTGTTATAAGCCATGCAGGACCGCAGAAAGATACTCAGATCTATCCACCACAAAAACAAAAAAAAAAACTGAACAAAGCTTTTTTTTTTTTTACACAGTAGTAGCCTGACACAAACTATGCATACAAACACCTAATGTAGGGCAGGATGATATGGCCAAAAATGTTAACACAATAAAAAGTTTCAGATCTTTCGATATCGATTATTATCATGATAAGGATCAAATCGCTATTTCTTTCAAGTTTAAAGTCTGATTTTTGCTTCTGAGTGAAAGAAACCTGATGGTTAATTGTGGTTTAAACTCTTCTTTATGGTCAACACTTGAGTCAGTGTTTGACACAAAGGTAGAACATTCAAAACAATTATGATAAAATCTTTGTCAACAAATATCCTTAAGTAAAATTAAGTAAAAGCTTTTTCAGTCCTTTTGGTCAACAAAATAAACATCTTAATAAAATCCTATGATTCAAGTGAGTAAAGTCAAAACATTTATTAAATATTTATTGAACATTTTGTTATATTTTTATTGAAAAGAATTATCTTGCAATAATTATGTTTATTGTTCTATTGTCCAGCCTTACCTAAAGCAAAACCTCTAGCAAGTACAATCATATCACACACACACACAAAGGTTAACATGCTTTGAAAGGGCCGACTTCATCCACACACACATATTACTGGAGTCAGGACAGGTAGTGCAATAGGATGAATACATCAGCTAGCATGAACGGCTACCACTCGATGTACAGAAAATGAATGGACAACACCTTTCATAATGAATTCATCTTTTAAGTAATTTGTCCACCAAAATATATTTTAAAATCCTTGATGTTTTCAGCTTCTAAAATGTGAGGATTTATTAGTTTCACCTTCAGCCCTGGGAAATTGTAATAGGCATGTTCAGGCATTTAATATACAATACAATATACAACGACACTATACAATAAATCTATTAATTGAATCAACACTTAAATAAATCAATAATTAAAATAATGTAGTGTTGCCCAATTAAACTAGTTTTTTTAAGGATTTTCTGAAGCATTTGTTAGTCACAAGTTACACCACTGGTCGTTCTTCCAAAATGAATAGGACGAACTGTCCTCAGTTATGTCCTCAGGAGGCTTTTAAAGCGGCTCGCGCATGCCCGTCATGTTAACGGTTGCCTGATAAATGTTTATATTCAACAAAATGAGAACACACACCAACAAACAAAAAGTGCGATCTCGATATTTGATATATTGAAATTTGCGCCTTTTTTCAAGCTATGTCTGAGGGGAGTCACAGACTTTGAAAACCACCGACATAAACAAAGCTTTAAAGTAAATATTAGTACATTGAGTTCGGTGACCTCACGTAATTCCAGCAAAGCCTCGCCCATGGCCAGACTAAGTGAAAATGCCTGTGTGGGTGTGCAGGGCCTCGCAGGGGTTTGAGGTTACATTATATTTAACTCATTTACCTGACGCTTTTATCCAAAGCAACTTACAATTACTATATGTCAGAGGTCGCACGCCTCTGGAGTAACTAGGGGTTAAGTGTCTTGCTCTGTGACACATTGGTGGAATTGAACCCGGGTCTCTCACACCAAAGGTCAAAGACCAAAGTCTTATCCACTGCTCCATCACCACCACCAAGACACTACACACTGCTCTGAAGAAGCAAGGTTTACTCAAGACGAGAGCAGAGAGTCAGCGCTGGCCATCAGTCATGAGTCATACGGGTAACTTTTTCCTTGGCAGTGAAGGCTGTTTACTCCATCAGCCACTCTGCCTGGTAACCAGCCGGAGTTTAAAGCTTCTAAGCTTCCAGTTTGAGAGTGAAACTTGCTATGAGAAAAACAGGAACATTTCCTGGGAAATGTTCAAATTCCAAAGTCAGTCAAGTCTGATCAGAAGGTGGTAAAATGTGCAAATATATCGAGGCAATTTGCAGAACTTGCTGATTTTGATGTGATTTCTATTCTGATTTTGACTGTCTACTGGAACATGGAAGCAGAAAGAAAAGACCTTTCATTTGTCCAAGGTAGGTTTGCGGAGTATAAATGCTCTCAGTACGCACACATACACACAGATCCATCAGCAGTAATCATGTTGAAAATGTGGTATTTGGTAATAACAAAAATACATGAGCCACCGTGTATTTATCATGTGAGATGAGCATTGACTTCAGTTTTTCTCCTTTACTCTCAGAGGTTTGGGGGAGCAGTCAGACTCCCTCTGTAATCAGACAGACAGCTGCCACAGGGAGGAGTGGAAGAAGATCTTAATAAAAACCACTGGTATTAATTAAAAAAGCCCAGGGAGAGCTGTGTGAAATGTAGGCCTGCGCACGCCTAGAGAGGGAACCAAGAATATGTGCTCACTACTCACATCAGTCATGATGGTGGTGAAAGTGAAAACAACTCTCCCCTTCAGGAACTTTAATCAAGGTGCACAAGAGCAGGGATTTTAAGCTGAGCCCAAACCTGATCAAACCTCAGCTAAGTGCCAAACTGTTAATGTAAATCTACAGAATGAGGGGATTGGAGGGCACACAGGCAGGGGAAATGGAAAATGCACAACACATACACTCAGAAAGGTGACAGAATAAGTAATCTGACACACATACACAGTAAGCTCACACACACACACACACACACACACACAGGCAGGCAGGCAGGGTCAGTATCTAGCTCACTGAGCAGCCTGGCAGAGTGCCAAGCAGACAAGACAGTGAGAGAGTAGCTCTGGAGGAGGAGAGGCAGAGGGATGCTGACAGGGAGGGCAAAGCAACTCTGCGCTACTAAATATCTCCATGTTTTCAGAGAGCTAAATTTAAGATTCGCTGTGGATCACATACGGGAAACAGGACTGTTTAGTCTCTTACCAAGAGTCAGATAAGAACACTGGCTAATTTTATTTTATTTTTTTTAAGAATTTGGCCCTGTTTACACACCCAAAATCAATACATGCGTCATGCACTTCACACAGCTAGATGACAAATCTGAGTGCATTCACTGCGGCTGACCTAAAGCTCTTTGGTGACTGCTTAAGTCCAAGATTTACTTTCTTGCCTTTTTTGCAGTTTAGTTCCAACAATAATTGTTTACATAGCTAGATAATAAGTGTTAGACAGGTAAATCTGCCAGGCCAATTGCTTATCACAGACACTATCAGTGCGTGTGACGGCAGATAAATAACAGGAAATTGCAGGACAGAAAAGCCAAATTAGGTTTGAGGTCATTTAGAAACATTGTCACGTAGATTGTAGAAATGTCTGATCTACTGCTCAATATATACTGTATCTCCTTCTGCCACAATGGGGGAAAAAAATCAACGGAATCCACATCAAGATTGCTTATGTTATGTGTTTATGTTTAAAAAATGGGCAGATTATCAGAAACAAATGTCAATTCCAAAATCCAGTGTTGACCAAGCTATACCAACTATCAATAAACTCGCAGAAACATATGGAAACATGCTAAAAGTTTTGCCCGTCTTCATGGGGACTCTAACCTATGAATATCACTGCTGTCTCTCACACAGAGATCTTTCAAAGGTAGAACTGATCAGGGATCAGATAAACGCTTACAGCAGTACATCACATCTTTTGTACGACAGCATGTGTGAAAGTTGCTGGAGCTTCCTTCTCTGACAAGGAGACAGATGGTCGATTTCAGTGTCACTTTAGCTGCTGTTATCCCAGGGGCAGAATGCTGCGAGTGGCTGCTTCCAAAGATCACTTACTGATGTAGTTAGATTACATACTTGGCAGGACGAATGCATTTAGACCTTTTAAACATCGGGCTAAATTGTTATCTCAAACCAACTCAGTGTTTTGAACAAGCTTATTTACACTTCTTTGAGATTAGATAGCTATCCGATCAGCACAAGACACACAAGTGAAAGAGTATAAATTGGGTAATTTATATGGTGAACCATGGTCAATTTGAAAAGCAAAGCCAGATACTTTCCAAATTGTACAATTTAAGTGAAACTGCACTAGAAAAAAATTATGATAAAATTAAATCAAATTTACAAATGATATAATATAAATGATCATTTATATTATATCATTTCTCAGTCTCATGTAAATTCAATATGTTTTGCAAAATATACTGCCGCCCTTGCTTTGTTTGACATTTGAGAATGGACATGCAGTCAAAGCCAGTGACTGTGAGTAGTGGGTATATTATCATTACAATATTATTACGATTTTAAAAAAATATTGCGATATATTGCTATTTATTACCTTTGTTCCAACTTCAAATTGTGTCCCCAAAGGAAAACTTTTTTTTCCAACTGATATTATTATAGAACCAAAAAGTAAAATTCTCACATACAATTTATATCATAAAAGATCAATACTTGTCGGCCTTGTATCGATACAATATTGCTATGGAAAATATCGCTATACTATGCTGTATAGATTCCCCCCCACCCCTAGTGAAAAGACTACACTTCTTAACCATATTCAATATTTTTTTAGTGCGGACAGGCAGGAAAAACAGACGAGGAGGATATGCCACAAAATGTCCAAGGCCAGATTTAACTCCATATGATTATTGAGCCAATATGATGCTCCATTTAAATCTTTGAACGAATGACTTCTCTCTGTTATTCCAAGTACGAGATGAGCCTCAATTCACCGTTTCTCTTTGTACTGGCTAATAGCACTGCAGTGACAACTGATGTACCACAGCTACATTTATGGAACCAAATATGCTCGTCTAGGAACAATTCTTCCTCAAATATTGGCGGTGGTCTAGAAAACACATGCCTAAGCAGAAAAACACAAACATCCACCACCCACACAAAATCCTTAAGCCAGTCTATGAAACTGGAAGTGCTTGTGTGCTTTTGTGCATTACCCAGCGAATGTATAAATATAGTCAATTCCACGCAGAAATAACTAATCTGCATGATGAGACCAGTCAATCAATAGCTCCTCTGCCAGGGTAGCAACGCTGGCACGTACACCATGTTTGCTGCCACAGTTAATTGAATTAATTAAATCAGTTAATTGCTGGTGTGGTATGGTCCCTCAATGATGTGTGTGTGGGGGTAATTAAAGATGGATTCCAGTAAATGTTAGTAGAGTACAGCTTCTGTATTAAGACGCTTCCTACAGTAGAAGGCGGTTCCACGACTGCAAGCCTCCTCCTCCTTGACCTCAGTTGTTGGAGCTGATCATATAAGGGAAAAGGAGATAAAGACACACACTCCTGTCTACATCAGTGGGGCTGAGGTGGAGCAGGTGAACAGTTTCCGGCTCCCAGCAATCAGCATTGCAGAGAACCTGACCATCAACCAAAGGAAAGCTCACAAACGGCTGTATTTCTTAAGGAAACTTAAGAAAGCAAAATTCCTGTGCCAAGTTCTTGTTAGCTTTTACAGAGGAGCAATAGAAAACATCCTGATGGGAAACCTCAACTGGCATCGGAGGCCTCAACTGAAACTACAACTTCATCTCTTCAATAGATCCAACTTGTACCTTGTATACATTCACTGAGGAACAACAGAAATAAAGTCAGACATATAGGGATTTGCACACATCCACCCAATGAGTTAAGTTCCAGTGTGGGTGCGTGTCTGAGGGGGAGTGAACAGAATGACTACAAGGAGGAGGAGGAGTGAACACAGGAGGATGACAATTCTTAAATCACACTCTTTCTAATGGATTCACTCCCATCATCTGCTACTTAAATTAACTGCTGGAGAGGAGATGGAATATACAGATGATCAGTCAGTGTATGAATGAGAGCCGAAGAAGACTTTATGCTCCTTGCTTTATAAAGTAAAGGCCTGCATTGTGCGCACATATCTTTGTGGAGGAGTCAGGCTGTTGAAGTCCGGCCATGGTGGGAGAGCTGACATGTTGCCAAACTGAACCACTATTTCATGTTGGGTAGGGGAATAAAGGATTCTCAGTGAAGACACACTTAAATAGAGTAAAGATGGGCACAGGACACGTAATATTTCAAATCCAATGTTTCATTAATGGACTTTTGGAAGAGGTACTAAGAGTGCACAATAAGGCCAGCTGCATGGTTCTTGTGCCAGGCTTCACAATCTCCTGCTGCATGCTGTTGTGGCAAATAGGAATGGTTGCCTTTATTTAGATGGTAGAGCGAAGTAGAGAGCTGGCAGGAAATGGTGGGGGAGGGGATGACATGCAACAAAAGGTTGGAATCAAACTAGCGATGTTTTGATCTGATTATATGGTGAGCACCTTAAGCACTAGGCCACCTCACTGCGGGAGGTCTGTTTCTTTCAAGCTGTCTGAAGAAGCACACTCTGCCAGAACAGACGAGGCACAGCAACCTCCTTCACTCTCCTCTACATCTGCAACTCTCCGCCTTTACATCTAAACACATGCCAAAAATTACTCACGTGCGCGCGCGTGCGCACACACACACACACACACACACACACACACACACACACACACACACGCCATAAACTGCAAAGCTTGAGTCAGTCCATTTTGCTCTGAGCAGCAGTCTCTCATCCTTTGCGCTCTTCCATGTATATAAACAGAGCATCTCTGGTGCATCAAAACAAGCCCCATCAGTGATTCAGCTGGCCAGACGTCACATAATGATTGCACCTCACATGCTGTGTGCGCTCTACCTCATCATTCAAAGAAAACATAGATAAACATTTTTTAGTACTCAACAATCTCGCCCCAAAAGGTCCATTGAGTATTTCTGGAGCTCTCAGTTGTGTCACGCAGCATACAGAGTTGGCTCAGTTCTCATGGAATTGTAGGTTTAAATTTTCATTTTTTGAAGAACTTCTCGTCCACGTTGGCTGGTTAAAGTTCATTCTTGACCTTGGAAACAGCAGTTGACAAATCAATTCCAATTCAAGGTCAATTTAGTAGTTGTAGGGTTTTCAATTATAACAAATGATTGTTGGGCTTCTGTAAATATCATCATAGAGTACGGTCTAGACCTGCTCTTTTATGAAAAGCGCTGTGAGATAACTGTTGTTGTGATTTGGCGCTATATAAATAAAACTGAATTGAATTGAAATTGAATTGAATACCCAGCAGATGGAGTTTATAAAGTGGTGCTGATAATAACTTCCTGTGCCTGAAGGAAAATGTGAACTCAAATATGACATGAAACGTATTTCAGTCCTCAGCATAGATAAAGGGTTATTTCCTTATAATACACAATAACAAAACCTCTCTCAAAAAACCATGCTATAGTCAGGAGGGCTGCTAGGAGGGTGTCCAAGCCTGAAATTGACTGGGTGAGTCTCCCACTCTGACTGCGTCTGGCCTTTGTTAACTGGACAAATGGTGGGCCCTCCCCCTCTAGCTGCAATGCCAGGCATGTCCTGGCTAGATGCCTGAGTAACATAATTCTTACACAAGCTGGAGGACTTCTTACATTGCTCATATGCACTGTGCTTAAGGCCTACTGAACATTTGAGGCAGGGTAAAGATTTTCTCAAACACCTTTATCCCGAGTCTTGACTTCAACAAGGCAACTGTATGTACACGGCACACACCAGCGGTGATCCAGTCCACATCTGTCCCAATCCATGACAAATAAATCATTTGTGTGTGACCTGCAAGTGCACAGACAGCCTTTTTCAATTCAAATTCAATGCAACTGTGACACCAAGAACCTAGTGGTGAAGTGCATTTACTCAAATATGATCCAAATCCAGTCACCTGTGTCCAAGATGCTAATGCCTGTGATTGGGGGGGGGGGGGGGGGCATTGTCTCCCTTCCCCAGTTTCATGACAGGGAACAGAATCTGCTCCCCATTTTCCCTTAATGGCCACTTTGTAGCCAGCACGTCCCCGTCGCTCAAGCTGAGCCTGCTGGAGGACAGGCATTGATGTACCTCGTTGCCAGCTATCCCCAGACGTCTTGCTGGTCGAGGACACAGACGGCACAGTAGAGCCAGTCCTCTGAGCAGACAGGATGAGGCTGACCAGATGGTGACTTGGAAGGTGCTTCATGCCAGACAAAGCAAGAATACATCAATTTTCATAAATGTGAACAGTGAAATCGAGGTTGGCTGCAGTGTGATGTTGGCCAGCCTTTGCTGTGATTGTGCAGGCTGGACTTCCTGACGTTTGTCCTTGTTAAAATTCCTGTATGTCCGCCTGGCTGGTGAGAACGGAGCGCACATGGATCCCCGACAGATCCAGACAGATCTGGACTGGGTCGGGGATGAATCAAAAGCAAGATGGACACTCATGGGATGTGATTAGAACAACATAACACACATCACAATAAAAACAGGTCTACTGTACTGGCAACGCATCGTGAAAATGGACCGACAATCTGTGACCTCCAAGAACTGCCAATGACAGTCCAATCAGAACAGACAAGGCGTATGAATCCCACTCTCACTTATGACATGCCTTTTCCCTCTCAGAGGGTGTAGGAGGAAGGTGCTCCGTCTCCAAGTCTCTTTTCAAAGGTGAAAGCTAATTAGTTGATTGCTCTCTTTTCTCTGTATTTTCCACACTTCCATTCCTCACCTGCTCTACCTGTTAAATGAACAAATGTGGGCTTTAATGGGGCATCCTGGGGGCTGGTCTGAGCCATGTCTTGTGTGGCTGTGAGGTCAGAGCTGGCCTGGAACCTTTGGTGAATCATTCTCTCTGTCTTTGTCAGTCTTTCCTATCAATCGCATATGTAAAATACAGGCAAAAACAGGCCAAATAAAACAACACAATGTACACAGAACATTGGTCCAACCTAAGCTGGTCCACACCAGACCTACTGTTACCAAGGCTACTATTCATCCTGTGTGAGTCAGATGTTCTCCACCTCAGTGAATTGAGCTCACACACAACTGCACACTGGAGGGTGGGCTCTGGACGCGGCAACCGACAAATGGAAATCTGGGAGGCTGTCAACAATCTCCAACAGAGTAAAAACCCCATCTCCAAACACCAAACTGCAAGTCACATTCATCACAATGCAGAGACGGAATATATATGTGCGTGTGTGTGTACACAAAGTGAGACATGACCTGCATGAGTAGTAGAGTACTGTCTAACAAAGGAGGCAGACTCACACTAAATATGGCAGCTGTGGAGCTAGACAAGGATAGTTGGCCCGAAACGCAGGACTGGGAAGAGGTAATCTGTCTTTCACCATGTGTACGTATAGATTTTCTAATGACCGCTGTGACACTTTTGTCACAATATATAGTTGCGTATAGTATATTGAGCATTTTCCTGCATAGAGCATTAGGAGGCAGCCGTCTCTGTCAAATGTGGTCCGGCCTCCAGCTCTCGACAAAACGTTGTCTTTAGGGTAAACACTGTTTTCTAGCATTGCACTTTGTGATTTCTGTCATTTGTAAATGACATTGTGGCATTACGCTGAGGTGGTGATGCAGTAGTTTAGTTAAGTTCAGTGTGCTTTTTTGGCATGAATGTTTCATTTAAACAATGCGCCGAAGCAGTTTGCAACAAAATCAAAAAAGTTTACATTGAAATATGACATAACAAGATTAATCCAATCAAAATCATTCAACAGGTTCAATATAATCATGCAATTTAGTATCATAACTTCCAGAGAGGAAGAAAAGAGCCATGTGATTGACTGGTTCAAAGTGTGGAGAGCGCATCAGTGTTTCCACTGGCATCACCAGCAGGCGTTTAAAAATGCTGCTGCAAATGGCAGTCGTGTTTGTGAATGTGAGTCTATGCTGTAGATGTGTGACTGAACGTCATCCTGTACCGCAACTACAAAGCTAAAGTGCATTTGTTTACACCGCTGAAATGGAAGGAAATAAAGTAGAATAATAAATAAAAATCAATTTTCTCCTACCTCTCTGCCACTTTATGGATTGCAAAAGTTCAAACAGACATCTGTAGAAGGTGATATTAGCTCATTAAAACATAACGGTACATCTGAGAACATGACTGCCCCATATGCCAATAGGTTTCCCCGATAACCTAACCTGCACGGTGTTGCGCCTGTGTGCGTGCACAACTACAGTCAGTGCAGTAAAAGTCAATATTGAACCAGGACGCTGGACTGTAAATTGTGATGGAGAGTTACAAAGGAGAGTTTGAGTAAAATGTGTGTCCGTTTCAAATAAGTTTGGCTTTAGTTTGCTTATAACCTGTCTCATTATCTGACTGCTCATGTTTCCCGTCCCATCAGACATCTTTTTTGTGATCACCATGTTCCCAGATCTCAGAAACTAACTAGGAGAGTACCATGTTATAATTACTGATTTGACTAGTAGCCAAAAATACAAAAATAAGTTCCAGGGTGTAATAACTGGAAATATCCATTGTACTATAAAGTTGTTTTTACAGATCTGTTGTGTACAAGTGGTTACAACACAGTAAGAAAGTTTTCCTTTCAAGGACACACGAATGAAATTTGCATTCTTCAATTCAATATTCACCTGCTGACTAATACCCTTCCACTGCTCGAGCAACAAACTTCAGTCTTGTTCCAGCAGAGCTGGTCAGCAGCCAAAAGCACATGCTTGTGGCCGTGCTGCTCTCAGGCTTGAATGAGTGAGAGCAAATTGAGTAAAGCAGGTCAGGGTAGACAAAGAGCATAAATGCTCAGTCAACCTTCCTGGGATGAAAGAAGAAAAAAGATAAAGAGTCAGACCCCATCAAAGAGATCAAAGTCTTTTTATCACCAGTCACCTGAGCAGGAGTCAGAGGAAGGGCAGACGAGGTATGAATCACTCACAGGGTTAGAAAGAGATAAAGAGACAAATACAAACTGTTTCCTGGTGACTCAGGGATTTCCTCTGGGCTGTGAATCAAACTCTTAAGGAACACACATCTTGTGTTTTCTAACAAACAACCCCTCTATGGCAGTAATATCCATATCCAAGCAGTGTTTAGCAAATCTGGCCTCTGGAGAAAGGTGAACAGAATATGGCACCTATTCGGCTGCTTGTCCTCCACACCTCCACCTGTTATTTAGTGGCCTTTTCCCCTCCTCTCACATCTGCTGGTGTGAAACCAGACTGTATTATTACAAGAGAGAGGGTGCAGAATAGTAAAAGGTACAGATTGGGTTTCTACCCATTTCATGCACCTATTTTTAAAACAAGATAAAACATTGCAGATGTTTTCTATCTATATCTATCTTTTTCTATTACGGTTGGGCGATTGTCTCCATTTTCATTTCGTCTGATCATGGCTACTAGAGATCACCAATTGGCGATCTGATCACCAGGGGACGGTCTTACGTTGCGTGTGCGTGCGTGTGTGTGTGATATGATTTTACTCATTAAATAGTATATAGTATGTGGCAGTCAGCGTTGATATTGTGGCGCAGTGTGCCCCCACAAATGAATCACTGAATGGGAAAAACTGCAGTGTGATTGTTTTTATGTCATTTTAGTTCTGATAGTGAGTTAGTTAAAATCGCCTTAATATTGGCGCATGAAAAACCAAAGTGTCGCCAATCAGAACAACCCTAATTTCTATATCTCTATATATAGATAGATAGATGATAGATCTAATTCAATAGAGCCACATCCTTATTTTTAAGTTCAAGGTATGTCAAATATGCAAAATAATGGACATGTGCAGCCCTACACCTAAACACCAGTCTAGCTGGGGATCTTGTAGTTGTCATCCATCAGTTCACTCTCTACTGAGACTGAAAAAAAAGGGATAAGTGTAAAAATAATGATATAAAGCTACTGGTTACATAATTTCATCTTGTCCTGCATTCTATTTTGCCGGAAAAACTTGAGCAACATTTGGATGGAAACAGCTGGAGAGCACAGAGACAGGAAGCAAAAAAGACAAAAAATTGGCTTTTACCACAATGCGGACAGAAACATATGAGAGAGAGACAAAGAAAAATAGAGAGGGCATGAGTGAGTAAAGCCAGAGGGAGAGTGAGAGAAAAATCTGAAAAGAGTAGTCCACTCAGGGAGAGCATAATTAGCAGGCTGAGAGTTTACAAGAAGAACCCTGTGAACTAGGACACATTATTCCCACATAACCTCAGCTGAACTCCTCAGAGACACAGAGGGAGGGGGAAAGCCTGCACACTGTGCATGAATATAGGGAGCATCAGTGCAGGCCAGGTAGGCCAAGTACAGCTCGATCAGGGCAGGACCAGGAGAGGACGCGCACACACACAGGTGGAGGCCTGACTCCTGTAGCGAAACACGAGGATGAGGAGGAAAGACAACACAAAGGTCAGGAGAAGAGGGTAGTGCAGATGTAGTGAGGTATAATGGGAAAGAAGGGCTGGAGGGATGAAGCAGAGCAAGAGTTTAATTGAATTACGCTGCATCAACATGCAAAGGAAAAAAAAGAAAAGGTCTTTCTATGAGAGAGTCAAATGCAATTTAGCTCTGACGCACATAAGGACATAAAACCTTTCACTGCACATGGCCTCTGGAATAGCCTGTTTCAATTATTTAATTTTTTTAATGGTCAAAAAGCATAACTGTAGACAATAAGCACGCATGAATTACTGGTTTTAGAATTAGGGTTTTCATTATGAAAGCAACAAGGCTGTACTAACTTCCTTCACCCTTCATGAATGTCTGCAGGAACAAAGAGAGAAAATGGAAATTCCTGCAGCTGGTACTACATTTAAGTACAACATTAACTTGTTCAGAATGGATATCAGAAGAGAAAAAGACAAATTGGTTAACCCAGAGTCCTGACTACAGTCCTGAGAGCAGCTCATTTTGTGGGTTGACCCTTCATGAACTTCTTTACAGAATAAGAAAGTTTTCTATCCTGGGAAGAATCACTTAATTCAGAAAATAAAATTAATTGCGTCTTTTAACAGATTTAACAGTTCACAAAGAAATACATCAAGCTCGGGGCCTCCTGTTGGCATAAGGTCAGGTGCCATATAGCGTTATTTTTTCCCCGACAACTCTGCCTCTGATTGGCTACTACTTGTTGCCTCCGCTGGTTACCGTTGTGAAGGTTAGGGTTAGCCAATCAGAGACAGAGTAGGGGGGTCAGCAGGGGGCAGGATTTGACAAAAAGCTGGTGGGAGTTGTCGGAACCCCTTGCCTTTCCCCTTGTTTCCTGTCTCCGCTGTGAACCACCGAATAAAGGCAAAAAAAGAGAAAGAAATACATGTAGGAGAAGGTACAGGTGGAGTTCAACAACGTACATCTAAAGGGTTTAGCTATCCCAGCAGGAAGGCTTAAGGGACACAAATGAAAGACGGAACTGAATAAACCCTGGACTACCCCAGCCCCACAAAAGGACCTGTCCATTTTACTTGCACCCCCTCTCTATTTACCCTCACTAATGACTGCCACCGTTTTAATGTTCAGGCATGCGTGTGTGTGGGGCTACAAGATAAGAAGAAGAGGTGGGCGTGGAGGGTAGTGAGGGATTTTGAGGGTGTGTGGAGCTTTGAGTCGTGGAGGACAGCAAGGACGGGCGGGGTGGGGTGGATTGGCAGGGTGAGGGCAAAGGCCAACCTGGCTCCATATGTGGCGGGGGTGGAGGAGGGATGGCAGAGAGAGATGAAAGGAAATGCTGATGTGATTCAGGGAGAGAAAGTGTAAACCCTCGAAAATGGAACGGCATGTCGAGGAAAACAAAGGAATGTGGAGGACAGGAGGGGGGGGGGTGAGTGGAAGCTGAGCACAGCAGAGAAAGAGAGAGAAAGAACAGAGGGAGGCATAGACTGTGACCAGCAGAGGGAAAATCCTCGGGGTGCCTGCAGCTACTCCCACACACACACACACACACACCTCTGTCATGATGCTGATCATGAAGACAGGCAAGCTGCAGCAACTGTACGCTCTGCCATCCAGTACAGGCATAAAGACTACTTACTAAATTTAAACTTAATCTTTCTTGAAAATTACTATTTGAAAAAGTAGTGCAGGGTTTTATGTTTTACAAGACACAAGGGCAAAAGTTCAGAGAAAAGTAGGCGTTTGAGCAATTCTAAAAATGCTTTTTTCCCCCCTTCCAACATCACGTTATACTGTGTAAGAAAAGGGAGCCACTTTACTGGACTCTGCCCTGGCTCAACGTGCAGTAGAAGCAACATTTGATACATACTGACTGTTAAAGGCAGCGTTGCCATCTTATTAAACCTACGCTGATGGTATTTCAGAGGTCACGTTAACAGAATATTCTCCGTCACTGACCAATTAGTTTTTTTAACAATGACAAAAACAATCTGAAGGCTACAGCATAGTATCGTGATATTTGTACTGTATCGATACACGGACGCCAAGTATATTTTATTATATAAATTGCAGATGGGAGTTTTAACTTTTTGGTACTAGAATAATAAAATCTATTGCTTTTTTAGTCCACTAGAGAACTTAACAGGACCATATAGAGGACTGAAAGAGTGATATGAACAAACTCTCTTTTTAGATAAACAGATGTTGACAGAGTTGGACCTAACTGGAAGTTGGAAAAAGGTAATAAATTGCAAAATTGCAAAATATCTCAATATAGTTAAAATCGCAATAAAATCGAATCGCAACATAAATATCGTGTTAATATCGTATCGTGGGGCCTCTGCTGATTCCCACCCCTACTAGCCAGGTTAGCCATTGTTATCAACGCCGGTTGATAAAAATGGATTACGCGGTATTTATGCATACTAAACACAGTAGCAACATGTCCACAGACAGCAGTTGGACAGTACTGTGTGAACGACAACTTCTATGAGATACAAATGCACAGCGCTAATTTAAACTATAGCTTTCACTCACTGTTCATGCACAGAGCAGCCATCTTGGGTCACAAAGTCAGGGTTAGTGCGGTTCTCCTGACTTTCCAAGCCAGAAATCCAACTTACGTTGCAGTTGAAATTTCACACTGGCAACTCGGAAATTCAAACTTCCTAGTACAACTGGAACGCACCATTTAGCCATAGCATTGGTAGGTCAGGTTTACCAGCCAGTGGCATTTTAAAGGGAAGCAAGTGGCAGCAAGGAGGTAAAATCATTCATTTACTTAGTGTGGAAACATGAAAAATGTCATGTAAATGTTATAGTGAGAAAGTCTAACAACCTCTGCGGTAGGTATGTTCAATTAGTTTCTTTCTGTTCTGAAAATGGTCTTGGCAACACTTTGGATGTTGCTGCAAAGGAGAGGGAGTGTGGGGACCTGTAGCTGTGAAGGCCAGCCATTTATCAACCACCTGTTCAGGACTGCAGCTTCCTCTCTAGATGTAATAGAGGCCAAGTGGCAGAGCCATGTTCAGGACATCCGTGTGCACATCCACATCTGGTGGGAGAAGCACGGAACAAGGAGTGGCTGCTTCCAACATACCACGTACAACATACCGTACAGTTTGTGGCTGAAGACGGTTAATGGTCCAGTTTTCATTGTGCTTGTTGGTGCTTGTTTTATTTTGCTTCAATTGCACTCCAGCCATTATGTACTTCATGAACAAATCCTCAATCCTCAGTCAGTGAACAAATAAAAGAATAAAGGAAATCCTATGCCCTGAAAAACCTGACATGACAGTGAGAACTGCAGAGAGAGATGCTACAGACTTCATAATGTGTGTGATGAGAACTGCAAAGAGCTGAGCCGTTGCCACGGTGCTAGTGGATGCTGTGTGTGTTTGTGTGTGTTTGGACCTGCTCTCTGATCAGGGGCAGCAATCTCTCGCCAGACAACAGGAGAGATTTCCAAGCTCTGCCTGCCCTCCTTTGCTCAGCTCAGACAAAATTTGATATTCACGGCGTGTCTCGCTCACCGCCACAATTCACAAGCAGGAGGGACAGCTCAGCTGGTGCATTGAGCGAGCGAGATTCGCACACATGCTTGCTTTCTCTCTTCTTCCCAGCTCCCTCCCTATCCCATTTCCCACCCTTCCACTCTGAATCTAACACAGGGACAGCCATTAAGACACACAAAAACACACACTAAATTTGGAGCAGATTACAGTGGATACAAAAAGAACAAAACAGGACTACTGCAGACGCTCATCAGGCAGTCTTTAAGAGTTGGTGGCCTGTTAAGCCACAGCAACAACAACCAGCCCGCCATCACCACAGACACAAGCTCCGTTGCATTAAAATACATAGTCGCCCCTCCCAAGCCATCCACCCCCACAGCTATTTTTAGAGCCTGGCTTCCATAATATCCCTCCCCCTCCCCTTTTTAATAAGCCTGCACTCAAACTCACTGTACACTGCGATGGAATTAAAAATTGATCAAAAACGACCCTTTGGTTCCCACTGCAGTCTCAGATTTAAAAAACAGCGGCAGTAAGACTGATGCTTTTAAAAAGGAAAAGCAGACTTTGCACAGGTAATGAAATGCACTTACTGTAAGCAAATATGCTCTGCAGATAAATGCACGCAGAAAGATCTAATCATATCTGGAGCTTATAAAAGACCAAAGCACATTTGTTGTATTGGTTTGAGATGTGACGTGTTCCCAGCAATACCTCATGAATAATATTGTAGGTCCTGCACCACAAAAAAAAACAAACAAAAAAAAACACAACAGAAAACTGCTTACAATCAAAAGTCACCACAGACCTAAAGATACACTTTAGGGGTCAATTAGTACATTTATGTTTAATCTCACAGTATTTGGAACCCTGACAGTGAAAGTCTACAGTTAACTGAGTTTGTGTGCTCTACTACAGATAAGACAAAGTCAGGAAATATACCTTTAATGCACACTAAAACACATCCCTGACAAGGTTTTAGAAAACTACTCACCAGCAGGGTCATTATGAAGTCCACTTACTCCCCAGCAATGGGAGGGTGCTGGCAACATCATTGCCCTCCAAAACAGCAAAACTTTGTCCAGGATGTTATGGTCTTCTTGTTGTAAGATATTTTCTGGGGCATTTTTTGCCTTTATTTGACAGGAGAGCGGATAGAGTGAAGAAAGAAGGACTTGCAGCAAAGGGCCACAGGCTGGATTGACCAGTGGTGAAGATGCGCCTGTGCAAAGTGAAAATGTTCAACTCACACAACCACAACGCACTCAGCACACAGTTGATATGGCTAGCTACAGCTAACATCGGTACTGTTGGTACACTGGCTGTTTGTTTCAAACATTGCAGAAGTGGGGCCCTTCGTTTTCCCACTCGCTTTCATCTCAAGAAATTTGCCAAAATGTCGATGCATTTTATAAAAACAAAGAAAAGCTACACTGCTATGTTTTGGTGTCATGTGCAGCGCTGCGTCTGTCCTCTGCTCTCTGTATTTCAGCAATTCACCAAGTCTGCATTCAATCTGAACAGTAGGAGGCACTCCAATGTAATGTACCAAGCAGCAGCATATTGCATAAAGAACATCTCCATACATTTACCAGCACATGCGGTCCACCTGTACAGTTTTACAGCATAATATGAGCTAGCACGTTCCCTCGGGCTTGACTGTGTAACCATGAAAACTCTTGTTACAGTCACTTTGCAACTTAGTAGTTTAAACCCTCCGTCATGTTTGGTCAGGCCTGGGCTTTAAAAAGATTGAAGCAGTCTGGTTTCATGTCAAAAGCGAAATACTTTACATGTAGAGGCGAAAACCCTGTGAATCCTATTATTGCGCAACAATACATTATATAGAAAGCTCACGTGCTGAAGCATTAGTGCATTCCTGTAATAATAGGAGGCAGTGCTACTCCACCCTAATTTGCAGATATACCCAATGCTACAGATGAAAACTTGATCGCTTAGTTTGTCTTTGTGTATGTGGACATACACCCGCCACACACACACCAGCACACACACATCCAGGCCTCATTAACATCCATGCTGAATGGCACAGCATGGCAGGTTCAAAGCGTTCTCCCCCCTCCAGCAGCAATTCAAGCTTTCCTTGGCCTGCCAAATTCTTTCATTCTTTTTAAACAAGGTCTTAATCTGCTTTGAAACACTGCAGAGATCTCCTGCAGTAGTATCGGTGGCCCTGGGGGAACACAAAGTGGGAAGTCTCCTTCTCTCAACAGCTCAGCGGACAAAAGCGGGGCCCCTCCTCTTTCTCTCTGTGGGGACAATAGTGCATGAGGAGAGAGGAAGAGCCCGACACTGAGAGGAGGACCTGAAATGACCCAACACCACGTGCCAACACAGGCCTCTTTCTTCAGACCACACAGAACCACATTACAGGAAACCTGCTTTGGAAAAGATGAGGTCCTGCCTGGATGGACAACTTTACAAACCTCCGGTCAACAGCGGCCCTCAGCAGGCCCCTGCATTAGCAGACACTTCACATAAAACACTAGCTTTTTCATACAGCTGCATCAAAAGACAAAATACTTCCTATTATCCCCTCTCACCAATGTGCATCCATCTCACCATGGAAATGAACTAAATAACATTACCTCATTGGCAAAGCCATCTGGCATGCAGCTACCAATCAACAACTCCAAGGCTCCTTGACTTTACTCTGTCACGACCTGAATGCCCTAGTGGCTTATAATACACACAGGGCAGGCACTGCATTCAAAATCTGATTTACAGACAGGCGGATTGCACAGGACGACCTTCTCACAATGCACTGCTGTAATGTCCACAGCTAAGTAGGCGCTCTAAACCATAGATAAAGAACACTAGATGTGCCGTTATGTCATAATTTATTGGATAACTGTCCGCCATATTACCTGGATATTGTTTACATTTGCCACCTATGGTAGTCGGCTGCACAGCACCCAATGGCTTTACTAAAAGGACCAAAGACATTAGGGAATCTAGTAATACAATTATTGCATAACTCATATATAAGAACAATAAATTCTGTCCGGCATTCCCACAGTCCCAGCGCAGCTCAAGTTCTTCAATACAGATTGTAGGGGCAGAGAAATTTATCTACACCGTACAAATCTACAAATCATGACATCAACAAATACATTGATATATTACATTGCCTGCCAATATAGACACAATATAGATAATATTGAATCTATTCAGGATTTCTACACAAAAGATATTGCTTAATTTAGTATATTAGCCAATAAAATCATTGTCTGCAATACGCACAATTATGAGATTATAGTCATGATTAAAAGCATGATTTGTTCTCTTTGAGCTATAATAAATTAAAATTCCTCCAGAATTGTTGTTTTTTGGGTTCATTCTACATAGACACAGTTGTCACATGCTCACTACTTTGAATGAAAAACAGTTTGGGTGTATTGGTAGAAAAGACAGATTTTAAAAAGACAACATAATCCTCTTTCACCACAGGTTCCAAATACAAGTGTAAAACTGGACCCAGGTAAAATGGCTGCCATATGGTTCTATCCTGGAATGGCGGGTTCTTATGGAATGTTACATATAGTGTTCTGTATTTATGCTTTCTCGCTGTGGAGAACCGACACATCAAGAACTCTTAAGATCAAGCCTGCACCACAATGAACAGGCTTTATTATTCATCTACAGATGTTAAAGCAAAGTCATCAGTCCCACCTGAGTCAGTGTGAAGCAGGTGATAAGAAATGTATTGGAGACGAGGATTGCTGCAGTGTCAGGCCTGTGCTCTCGACAGTGAAGCCTTCAGATACCCACTGAGGAGCCGGAGGGAGCTATTAAAGCCATCAATCAGACTGACTGGGCTGCTGCAGCAGCAAGGACACCGAGGCAGCAGCTGTACACACAGCTCCTTCAAGACAAAAGCAAACTAGGTAAGGTAACTTCAGGGCTAACAGCAGGTTTTTAGTCCTCTGATGGTGGTTCACTACTTTTTGTACTCAACACCTAACCTGCTCCGGAGCAGAGATCGGTGAAAAGAGGCCAACGCTATAAAAGCACCACCTACTGACCAAACATTTTCTTCGGGAAAATGGCATGACCATTCCTAGAAGTTCCTGCAGACTGTTTTATAGGCTGCTGTGGGTGATGTAGAGATGCTTTGTATACAGATATCATCCTACAACAGAGACTGGTTAAAGCACTAAAGCCTTGTAGTTGTTACTATTATGTTAAAATTTTCAAACGTCCTGTCGCAGCCATTAAAAGGAATGGTTTTGTTTTTCTTTTTATGTTAGACTAAATATTAACATGCATATACTTATGATTCAGTTGGTCGTTAAGTTGCATCAACTAAATGCCTCTGATTTTTGAAGTGACAAGAAGTTCTTGAAAGAGAGTTGGGACAACCAACTCACAGCCAAACTGAAAGAATATGGCTAAAATTGTCATGCGTGCCATAAGAATACATTTAAGCAACACATTTAATGTATGGAATACACAAATGGAATTACAGTCAGAGCTACTCATGGCCTTATGATGGGGCAGTGATATTATAAACCTGTTAACTTTCACACAGTCAGGATTTTTGCCAGCTGTCCTTCCTGCATGTGGCAGCCAGAGCTGTGTTGCTTTCAGTCTGGATTATGTGTTTAACTTCTTTGTCTTTGTCTAAAAGCTTCTCTGAAACCACACAGCACACTCAGCAAGCTGGTAGACCCTTACAACAGAGACATGATGGAAATTGTAGTATTATCAGCATGACAGCACCAGGGAGGTATGAGAGACTGCTGTCCAGCACTGTGTGGTGGCTGCTGCATAACTGGGAAACCTGTGGAGTCAACTCACAAATAATCATCAAATAATCCAGGATGTTCTCTAGT
This sequence comes from Micropterus salmoides, assembly GCF_014851395.1. Lineage (NCBI taxonomy): Eukaryota > Metazoa > Chordata > Actinopteri > Centrarchiformes > Centrarchidae > Micropterus > Micropterus salmoides. The sequence goes on along the minus strand of NW_024040928.1, from coordinate 3,849,113 downwards.
TAATAATGTCACAAACTGAGTGGGTGAGTCAGAGTGACTTTGTTGACTACTCGCTGTTACAACAGAAACACCAACCCAGCTTTTTCTCCCAAAACTGATTCTAAAACCTAAACTCAGTACTGCCCAAAACCAAAAGCCACATGGTGTTCTACCTTTCTTCATTTTGGACTCTCTGGCTCTCCATTCCCTAAATGGGAACCTTTGCCTACACCAATTTGTTTAAAAACAAAGTTTTAAAACGAAAACGATCTCCATTCACACCAGCTTTTTATCAGCGTTTGAGTTGATCTCCATCGATAACCTCTTAACATTCCTGTAAAAATTATACAAAACGCCTATTCAAGGCATATCCAAAGTAAATTGAATGTAGTTCTTGAACCATTTGGAGTATATGCATGGCTTCTCTGAAAGATAACACTATCTAACCCAAAAGTCAGAATGACTAGTGCTACTGGAACTGATTGAAGTTGAAGTTTAAACACACTAAAACTACTATATTTTTCATTTCCGTTTGAAAATGCTTGCTAACAAATGCATGCAGACAACTATAGCTGGGACTTATTAAAACACTGTAGGACCACAGGATAAAGCCTTACCTAGTCCTAGTTTAAATTTCATACCAATACCATGAAAAATGAAAAAACATTTCTAATCGTATTTTTTCTAAAACAGCACCGCCCCTTGGCGGCAGGTGGCTGCGGCTGCATCGCTCCGTATCGGTAGTTCGATGCAGATGTGTTTTTTTGCTGGTAGATCATGAACTTCCTACTTAAAGCTGGATATCGTTATTGTCAGAATTTTATTGGCTACACTAAGTGCCAGTCATTGGCACAATTGCTTGCAATTGGCTCGGCCTACCCACGAAATAATACAGCGCAGGCTCTCGTTGGGTGCTGAAGGCCGTGAAAGTGATATGTGAGCTCTTATTGGGTCGGATTAGCTGTCAATCGAAAGGTCAGAGTGCAGCGGCCAATTTGAATACAAGCTATCGTAGTTGTTTACATTTGAATCAGAGTTATTACGGTTATAATGACAAACGAGTCACGTCTGCCGGCAAATATGAAACGATGCGGCCGCAGTCCCTGGGGATTTATTGATGGAATAATATGTTTTGTACTAAATGTTTGTATTGGATTGGATCGTTTGGACCCTTGACAACGTAACAAGACCGTTTTTGTTGATCGGTGGATTAAGTTACTATGAGGCTTCATAGGTGAGTCGTGTAAATTTTCCACCTGTCCACACTAAAACGCTACTCCGTAGTTTTAAAATGAAAAAGGGGTTGGCAGCATTTCCAAACTTCTACGTTTTAGGTCTACAGATTCGCCATGTTAGTCTAGACAGGAGGTGCAAACATAGCAAAAGGTCTGCGGTTTAAAACAAAAACATAGTAGTGTGGATGTAGCCTCAGACTGCAAGCTAAAGTGACCTAAATCAGAAATTTTTTTTTTGCTCACATGTGACTCAGATCAGATTTTTTTATAACAGCGTGAACAGCCAAAGTCAACTGGAATCTGATCTTTTCCAGTTCGGATATGGGCCACTGACACAGACTGGACAGCCAGCTCGGAATTCAGTTGACTCTGACGTCACGTGCATGCTCCTTGTCCGGGCGGAGGAAGTAGAGAGGGAGAGTTGTAAGGCTTATATGCACACTATACAGAGCCAGAAAATGTAATGAATACAAAAGGGCATAAAAAGTTGTTGTGTCATAATTCAGGACAAATATAGGACACCGGGATACTTGTGAGGCTGGGAGTGAAACGGGAGACGGCAACGAAGAACGGGAGTGTCTCGTGAAAATCAAAGGGTCGGCAAATAAGAGTTAACCTCTGTGTCCTTCCCTACGACAACGTGCAGCATGTGACATGGGATTATTCTTTTGCGCATAAATTCCCCAAAGCCAAAATCGTGTAAAACAATTACTCCTCTAATTGAGCTTCTTAAGAACAACCGGACAAAAGCTGGGTCTCAATCTTTGGGGAAACTTTTAAGGATTAGTGTGGAGCAGCATTCAGTCTCTCTTTGGGACACTCCTCTATCACTAACATGGGTCTACTTCCCGCTGGTAAACCCAAACAATCTCTGAAACAGAACTGGAAATTCACGAGGACAAAAGAATGAAAATCAAATCCAGAGACACCATAACAACAAATAGGCATCAAACTTGACTACAAAGTAATTTGAAGCAACTGGAGTGGCTGTTAGAGGATGATAATTGAACTCGACTAACTGACAGGGAGAGAGGAAAGTAAACAGTTAAGGGGACAATGACCTTCTGTCTAATGAGCCACAGTCCTTCTGAATCCGTCTATTATCCTATTAATGGATCCAGGAGGAATGCCTTCAGATGGCATTAGGGTTCCCCTGGAGAGAGCTAAACGTGGGGGGACAGGGCCCGAGGGGAGGAAGAGGCCCTCTGTTTTATTCCTCTCTGTGCTTCATGCTTGGCCCCCCTCATTCAAGTCAATTTGTCATGCACTTCCTCCCTCCCTGCTCTTACACACACCCAATAAACACTCAAGTGCACATGTCCGAGCAAGGAACCAAAACAGTGTGCCTCCTGCTGTCATGGGGCCCAGGGCCTGTCAGCGCATCTAGGCTGAACTCGTCGGGCATCGAGGGGGGAGATCAATGCTGTCAAACCTCAAATGGTTGCAGCCGCCTCAACAGCCACTCTCAGCAGTGTGAGAAGGGGCCCCAGAGATTTGAAACCACAAGCATGCCAATGAAGTTGTTTATTAATAAGCATAATGGGACACTGATCACAAGTGCAATCTTCACAACAAAGGAATTCCTAACCCCCCAAATCCTTGAGCTATCCCAGAACTGGGTGCATGACCAGTATTTGTGCAACACAGTCAGGCTGGCCACCAATTGCTAACAAAGAGAGTGGAGGAGGGAAAAAAAAAAAAGACAGGAAGTGGCGTCGAATTGCACCGTGCTGATTGGTGGGAGCGTGCATGGCTTAGGTCAGGGAAGGACAGGGAATACGAGGCCTGGGGTTGTAGCCAGAGCCACATGGTGCAGATGCACTGCTGACCGCTAACACCAGGGTAAACAGGCTGATGAGATAGAAGCTGACACACATTAACCGATGAATTCTTCCCTTCAGGACAGACAATAAAAGTCACCATGAAAGCAACAGGAAATATTAAAGTAGCTAAAGTAGGGTAGGCGTGGCCTGTTTCTGAGCTACAGAGAAACAGAAAGAAAGAGATCCCTCCTCACTTCAATGTGTTCCAGATGGTGAGGTCATTTTATTTCTAGAAACTGGCTGTTAAAAGTGGTACTGGGAAAGATGAGGGTCAAACTGTGCAAATCTTGGACCACGCATTACAGCACAAACTATTTTTATCATTACTGCAACAAGTCTGATCCAAACCATAACAGAAGCAATGTCAACCGCTATGTTTGTGTGTTGTACTTGTGTAAGACCTCAATCTGTGAAACCTTTCAAAGCTCCAATGGAATACATAATGCCCCATACTCAGGAACCAATCAGACAGGATCAGAGGTACAGGCATATAGACAGGGTTCAAACATAAGTGTGTGCCAGCAAACATTAACACAAAATGGAGGAAAAGCAGGAGTTTGTTGCTACACTTTGCCTCAATTTAACTCCACACTTCCTCTGTAAAGCTGTGTTAATACATTATCAATAAAGTGACATTTTTTGGGAATCACTGCATAATTGTGGCTATTCTGCAGAGATAGGCAAACAGCTTCAGCCTCCTAAAGCCTTCTACACAGATGTCAATTTTACATAAATAATTTCATAAATAACTTGCGCATCTCCGAGATATGGCTGCAACTAACAATTATTTTCACTGTGGATTCATTTTCTCGACTATACGATGTTTGGTCCACAGGCCTACAATATAAGAAAAAGCTCCTCTGTTCAAAACACTGCAGCACCACAGAACAAATAATCAGCTAACCGGAGTCTACAAAGAGTAGCTCCTGTTAGCTCTCACACGCAATGTTCTCGGTGACTTGGTCTTTTGTCACGTCTTAAATAATAATAAAAACAGGCCTCATCACTTCTCCTCTTCGGAGACCATACTTCCTAACCCTCCCGTTTTTCAATGCCCTCTCCAGGCTCACAGCAGTGTGTTTAATATTACGGTAGTTGGTTGTTGGAGGCTACGCTGCTGAAAGACGTGATTGTGGATTTATTTCTGAAACAGTGTGGCAGTTCCAGTGACCGGTCCTCTCATTTCTCTCTAATTTATTACTTCTAAATATTCTCTAACATCACGCAACGCTGCCCGTCGCGAAATTAGCCACCAAGCTAATGCCATGTTTATCAGTGGAGGAGCGCCAACGTTAATGAGCGATTAAACTATGACATTAGTGTTTGACATATTCTAAATATATCCGCGAGCTGCTTCGGTGTGTCAGAAATGATTAAACCAGGAGGGACGTGAATGAACATGAGCTGAACAACTATCTAACACGGCTTCCTGTCTAACTAAGTTAGCTCACCTTTCAAATGCTGGTGATAAACTAGATGTAGAAAGTAGTCATTGTGGCGGATTTTAGGTAAGGTAATAACTAATTATATATATATATATATATATATATATAAATAATTTGCCTATGTAAGAGAGCCCTGTTTATCATATGATAGCAATGACATGAGAGATGCTATATTGTATTATTATAATTTTTAGTAGTAGTACTATATTAGTATTTTTTATAGTCTCTGTTTCGCTGGCCCCTACAATGCATACACTATTTAATTTAATGTTCATTAGTAGTAGTACTCTAATTTTTAACAAATCAGATATTTTAAAAATGGTTTCTGTAGTTTTATACATTTGACTCTTATTTATCAAAACTTTAATATATTTTGCAATAACAAAGTTTCTTTTTATACTGTATTATGTCATGGTATCTTGGTGAGGTCTCAAGATAACAATGTTAGGTGATAATCTTTGTTTATTTTATGTGTTTCTTAAAATAAAAGGGAAAAAAGAAAGTCAGCATATCGGATTTTAAAATCCTCAAATTTTAAAAATCGGACTAAAAAATCCATATCGGTCGGGTGTCTCCATGACCCATAGTCAGAATGACTACAATTATGGGAAGGACTTAGGCTGGAAAAATACCACAATTTTCCATTAATGTGGATAAATGATAATTTGATATTGATGAATTACTTGATTGAAATGACCAGCTGTAATGTTTTTAATCAACAATTAATCATTAGTCATGTATCAAGCAAAAGTACCAAAATTTCACTGGACCCAGCATCTTGAATTAGATTTACTGCTTTTCTCTGTTTTAGTCTATAATGCCCATCACGGCATTTGCAAATTGCTTGTATTGTCTGACCAACAGTCCAAAATCCAAAGATGTATTCTCACAGAAGACAAAGAAAGACAAAATCCTCACATTACAGACAGCAAAGGTTTGGCATTACTGCTTGAAAATGATTTACATGATTTACTGTTGTCAATCATTTGTATGAAGATTTTATTGACTGATTCTTGAAACAATAGCGCTTTTTTTTTTTTTTTAACCATACAGTCAAGAAAAAAAAACATTTATAAGAATGCTGTGTTCGTTGGATTTATTGTGCTTGAATCACAGCTGATGAATTGCTCCTGAATATCCATTCACTGACAATCTACTCAGGCTGCCTCTGCTGCAGTGTGTGTCAGTGCAACTGCATGCCAACGTGAACGTGCAGGTTTATGACAGAACCAAATTAGACCCGACACCCGAACCTTGGCCCACTGTGCTTCATTTCTCTGTTCTAAATCCTTTAATCCTCACCGAGGTACATCCTGTTGGACTCCGGGCCGTCCTCCTTGACTACCATTTTCCCCACTGGGAACTAACCCTGCTAAAAATATACACAGTCGCTGTACTGCAAAGGTGTTTTCACCTGTCAAATAGGGGTGAAGAGAGGGCACAGCAATCACAAGGGGATTTGTCTGGGGTGATAATGCTGTGCCATTGTGCAGGAAATGATGCTATTGTTTTCCAGTGTGGGGATTAAGGTACCCAGAGTACTCAGCTGTAATGGATTTATTAGAGAGCAGGGAATGTGCCAAATGTCAAAGAAAACACAAATCTACAGTAAATCTTGGCCCCTCCTTTGCACAGTGTGTATATGCGTATCGTTTTTTTCCATAAGGAATCAAGCCATGGCATTTTCTCCATACATAGGTCATTTTCACACCACCTAGGATTATGTTTTCATTTTTTCATGCCTCCTTCATTGTTACATCCTGCATATTAATGTCCTGTCATGATGGCTTCTGCCCTTTCAGACTGTACTGTCTTCTATGGCGCACATAACTGACACCAGTGAGTGCTTCCACAGAACCCCAAACGTGTCCCCATTTGTCTTAATCTCTGCTATACGTTATATTTATTTGACTGTTAATCTGGCTGCAGTCACGCAGTGTCACCTCGGGGATGAGCAAAGTTTCGTTTCCATTTAGCTACCTGTGTTTTTACTTGTGTTACACTGGGAAAAAAATTAAAAAATTAAAAAAAAGCTCAAAAGAGGAGGCAGCGTGTTGTAGCCTCGCCTGCACGCTCCACAGGTTGCTACAAAGACAATAAAACCACCATAAAGGGAAGTATATAGCATATCCCTGAATGCCACATGTGGCAGGTAGAGGCACAAGTCTAGCCCTGAAGCCAGAGGTGTCCGCAGGCACCGTGCCATGATGGAGCAGGAGAGCGAAAACAAAGCAGAGAGCCGCGTGAGGAGGAGGGAGAGGAGGGAGAGGAGGGAGAGGAAGGCTCCCACCGCTGCAGGCAGCCCGTATGCAAAGCAACAACAGTGCACGTCGCGCTGGTAAAATGTGTCAATCATCTGCTTGTCGTCCTTTTGCATGCTACACCCGTTATATTTCCCCTCGACAGTACAGTGCGGATGTGTTTGTGTGCGTGAGTCCACTCGGCAGCCAACAACCATGTAACATGCCGCGTGGAGCTCCGCAGGAGAGCACGGCCACCATTAAGCTTTAATAAAAATAAAAAAAGAAGAAAAACACACAAAATAAAACAGAAGAGTTTGCTAACCTGCGAGTGTGGCTCCAAATATCCGTACCACCGGCACTTTCTTCACGTCGCTCTCCCTGAATTCAGAATAGCAGACGTCCAGGTCTTTAATGGGACTGGCCAGATAGAAGTCTGCGGTGACGATACGCACAGCAAACATGACTGCCGCGTCCGTCAGAGGGGGGACCGGACAGAAAAGCTGAAATAACTACAGTTTGGAGTCCATAAGACGCGGGGACCTCGGTGGCCAGTCGATACCAGCAGGGGAGGCTGCTGTCACGGCGGCAAAACAACGACAAAGCGGAGGGGAAGCCCGGCTGTGTCCCATGCAAAAACGCGAACAAAGATTCCCGTGGCTGAAGCGCCCCGAGGTGCTGCCGCAGTTGAGGCTCAGCTGCGGCCGGGGAGTCTAAACTCGACGGATACCGGTATTTATCGGACGCTCCGCGGCTGTCGGGTCCATATTGTACTTATAACTGTGGTTGTCCCGTCCGTGATTTTAGCTATCTCTGTGGTGTTTTTTGTTTTCAGCCAGGAAAACGTTCCCCGGGCTTCCGGTATGTAGCGTTATCTTTCCTAATCACGCCTCAGAACTAGTCCCAGCCAGTCCCGTTTTATCAGACAGCCCCTCAGTTGTGCTCCTTCCATAACAGGCTAGCCCGCGTTAGCAAGCCAATGAGGAGATCTAAGCCTGCCAAAGTGCACAAGAATTGTACTTCCGACAGTATTTTTCAGAATAAAAGCAATGTTGGAGCACAACCAGCACAGTCATACAAAGCACCAGAATGAAAATACATTTGAGTGATTTGTTTTGTAAGACTCACATCTGGCACATTTGGATAAGGCCAGCAGTTATATACGGCATAGCTGCTGGTTTTATTGACTGCCTAACGTTAGCTGGCTAAACCAAGGTAGTGCTTTGACGTCTATGTCGCCCGCATGACAAAGTTGCCTTCGAAATATTTGCTAAAACCGTGGAGTTGAATAAGCAGAATGTTGTTCATGTTTTGTTGTCCTGGGGCATCATTGTCTGCTACAAATTGTGCAAAATTCGGAATCATCTTTATTGGTGTTTCAAAATAATAGCACACACGTCTGGACCGTAAAACTGGAAAATTGATTGACACAAGGATAAAGATTCAGAGTTCAATGCTTTATTGCCATTTCAACACAGCGGTTGGGAATTTGTTTTGTTGAGCTCACTGAACAAAAATCTCAGGGCATCACATACAGTAAATTTGCAGACATAAAACACATAAGATGGCCACAGTCATCCACAGCCCTATATGCATAAAATGTTTTCTTTAAATCAAGCATTCCTATGGGGATGCTATCAGCACCACAACGATCAATGACCATGCACATCATTGTACACATACCATTACACTGTTTTATGGACAAGAGTAAATAGTATAGGAGTTAAGGACATGAATTGCCTCTGGGTTAGAGGTTTGGGGTTAGAAAGATGGTTGCCGGATGAGAGAGTATTGAATGCACCCTCACTTGTATGTAGAATGATAGTGTACAATCTGTGCATCAATTGAAAATCAGCCATTAAAATGTACTTGCGCTGTTAATTCTAATGTTGAGATGGGGTTTCCTTTTACAGATATGTGTTAAAATAATGGCTAGATTTTTGCTTTGGAGAGCGGTAAAGTCAGTAGAGAGATTTTCCCTAAATGGTTCAGGCCACATTTTGTCCTCTATGGGTAATAACTGCAAAGGAGTGTAATTTAAACATGTGGCAATCTTAGCTATCTTTAGGAAAAAGAGTTGTTTGTTAAAGCTAATATGCCTCCAAAAATATTCATATTAAGATATTGTGTGTCAAATTACAGATCCTAACATGTTCGTTCCATTTGTATTCACGTGTGAAAACATGAAGTATGAAAAGTAAAGCATGAAAACAAACAGCTCCTCATAAATGTACTTGAGCAAGTGTCTATTCTTCATCATGGAAAGTGAGTTATCCGATCTGACACTCTCATCAGTGTCATGTGTCCATTAAATCAGACTGAAAGCCTAGTTATTGATCTGTTAGTTGTACTATGTATCAGTTTAAACATAAACAGGAGGCTCAGGCTCATACCTATGTCACTATTCATGTAATATGATACCAGTATTTAAATTAGATTGCACAAAAAGACTGATGGAAAATCATTTTTGGTAATAAATAATAAAAGGAAAAATGTTATATCTTTATCACCTGAATCAGTCTGATAGCTGGATACTTTTCATTTATTCAAATATAACAATGAAATGAACCTCAAGCAATGCTGCAGCGAGTATTGCCCACAGTTTCAAACTGGTGCCCTTGATGGACTCTTGTGGAACTTCATGTAAATCTTGACAACACTCCACCTCACTTGCCACTGCAGGACTAATACAAGGATCAGACCCAGATCAAAGAGCTAAGGAACACATTTCTTATTGGCTGATAGGTTTCCTATGATTGTGGAAAGAAAAAAAAGCTATCCTAGAATATATCTAAACCAATTGATATTATACAATGAAACAAATCAAATCCATAAAGAAGAGATAAACAAATATTTTAGGCCATTTACAAAATTCAATCTTCAGAACCACAGATACACAGTATTATGACATTGATACAAAAGAGGTTGCAGTTACCATAAAGTACAGTGAGGTCAATATGAGGTCACCACAGACTAACACTGACATGTTAGAACTTATTATATTACCTAGTTATTATTGACTAGGGCTATAGTAAGTTTTCATGAAAGCAGCTTTCATGGAGCTTAAGCACAAACATTATTATTTCGCACAGTCTTATATATACAGTATCTCTCCCTCTCCATGCAGCTAGTGGTCTAAAGGCCAGGACATATTTGCTTTTAACTACGCATTCGCGTACGCAAGATGGCTGCCACGCATATCCTGTGTTTCTCTGGAGCGTAGGCTGTGCATGTATCCAGAAATGAACGCTATGCGTCCGCGAGATGCAATTCCACATATGAACATGGGGGCAGTATGTCGATCTGTCCGGTAGGCACTGTTAAAAAGCAAGTATGTCGGGGGCTAAACATTACACTTAGCAGCAGTTAGCGGTTACTTTAAAGCTATCTGTCCATCTAATTCCCTAAAATATTATCCAGTTTCACTAACATCAATGAATAAGTTCTAAATGTTGTGTGTTTTTGTAGAGTAATCAGGGATGACCTTAACAGATCTGCCAGTCCAAGCACACCTGGTACCTTCACCGCCCCCCCCAGAAACACCCTGCTGCAGTGGTGTATGAAGAGACCTTAGACCAAGCCCCCAGGAAGTGCACTGTGCTTTGAAGCCAATTTAAAATAATGGCCAAAGCATGGAACTACAACTTCTAGGTCTGTCACGTCATGCACACTGGCCCCAAAAGACTTATCCGCATAGACTCACATGTGTGAAAGAAAAAACTGTGATCATTTTTTTGGAAGTCACAGCCACCGGGAAATGATTTCTTTGTCAGAAATCGGAACATCTTGAATAGCTGCACAATTAAATAACTGTAACTCTCCATTCATTCACTGGAAGTTAGCTGCTCTGCGGCAAAAGTCTCTAGTGCGTTTGCTCCTGTGGGGCCACACTTGGTGAAAGATCTGGGTAATTTGATAGCCAGAAGTCGAACATGCATCACTGAGCAGCTTTTAACTGGAACGAACGAAACCCTGCCTTCAACGCAGCGTCCAGGCAACACCATGTAGGTTGAAATAAATGTTTTGCTACATTTTGTAGGACCTGACAAAAATTAGCAAAACGTTTATTTATCTGTTGTGTACACAAGTGCACTGGAATTTACTGCCTTTTTAATACAGCAGTGTTTAGCCTCCATGTTGCTGCTGATTGGGTAACACCTCTATCAAACCTACCAAACAGGAGAAAGCATTCCTCCATTTCGAGGAAAAGTGTGCCTCAATCAGGAAACTGTTGCAAACCAGTACAAAAAGAAAGTTTTGAGATTGAACTCGCCCCAGTTCTCTTTATAAACCCATGGTTACAGCAGCTCACAAGCCCCTCAGCAGGCTTTCGGGAAGTTGGCCAATCAGAAGAAAGGGGGCTTTTAGGGAGGGGGGTCTTAAAGAGACAGGAGCTAAAACGTCTTGCCGAAGATTAGATAGATAGATGGATTTTTTTTTAACTGAGAATCATGCAGAGCTACTCTTGTAGAATCCCAGATTAAAATCATAGAGCTGGAAATGAGCATAAAGGGGGCCCTTAAAAAACAGTTTATTGTTATTGTAGTCATTCCACCTTAAAAGCAGCTATGATATAAGTCCCTCCCCCTCCGGTGGACCACCATGGGACCTTATTTCAGAAATAATATGTACAGTAGTCAATGGCAAGAGACATATTTTTTTATCCCGTTTGAATTGTGCTCTGAATCAATTTAAAATATAATTTTGAAAGTCAAGAAATTTTTGTTTCAGTTTGTTCTAAAACTGTTGAAGGATAACTTCACTGTGAAAATACATAATCAGAAAGACCAAAAACCCAAAAGTCGCATATGTGACATCACAACTGTTTCTCTCAATGACTGAAGCTAGCGTTACTGAAGCTAACAGCAAAGAACTTACATGTGTATGATTCGATGAAAGGACCTAGCCTAGCCACCTACCTGGCAATTAGCAACCAAGGAATGAAAGTTAGCTAGCATTACAGCATTGACGTGCTGGTAATGGTGACTATTGTTATTGTATGAGAAAAGAGATGTAGTTCATTGAGTGGTTTCACAAAAAGCTAAATGTTACTTTACTGTTTTACAACAAACTGCGACTTCCTTGATGCATATTTTTATTTCATATGCATATTTTTTCTGAAATGAGGTCCCATGGGGCAGAAGCAGATGGGAGGTAGGCTCTCTTTTAAATTCGGTGTATTTTTCAACCTGTACCCTATTTTCCAATGTTTCTGTGCTGTGTGACAATTGGGACAACATTGTTTGATTAACATTTTTCTGAACCTCCAAAGCACGATTATTTCTTTGTGAGTCCACAGGTCTTACACATCTTCCAGCTGTTCAGTATTCACCTCAGATTCCTATATGGCAGCAGTGGTAAATATGCTGAGCTCACTGCTTAAGAGCCATAACCCTCTCCATACAGTTGGTTCGGCCCGGTTCATGCCGGGGACATGGCAGTCAATGACTCCCTGATGATGAAAAATATTTCATTAGCATTTTCATCTAGATGGAGAGGCAACCTCTTGTCTGCCGGAGTGTGTTCTGACCTTGAGCCTGGCCCTATTAATGAACCAATCAGCAGGCGTCTGCTTACGTTTGCCAGCAGCATGCCTGAAGATCTATGAGGGACACATTTAACATCAAACTAATCCAGAAATGTTATGAGATATTTAATGCAGTGTTTGGTGGGAGCTTTCATCTAAAATGTTTTACAGTACACTGAGTGCTTACATTTTTATTATGAATGGCCTTAGCGGCAGCAGAGCTTCAATGGTGATGGTGAAATGTGTTTAAGGGTTTTCCTCTTAGTGATGATGATGAAGGTGCATTAAAAAAGAGAAGGGGTGTGATTTAAAGGAAAAGATCACCCAAAAATAATAAGTCAGACATCATCAAGTCAACCCCGACTGGTAGCACACAGACTCAGTCTGATTCCAAACTATTAATGTTAACAGCCCCAGACAAACTTTCCATCAAATCCCAGCTTATTCAGCACAACCTAGTTTGACCAAAATTACACTCTCCTGGTCGATGACCTTTGACCTCTTCCTAGTGGATGCTGTGATCAGTTTGGGTCTAGTGTTCACAGACAGCTGATGTTGTCTGTCGTGTTCATTCGGGTTGCTTGTTTTTCCATACGTCTGTCACATGACAAACTGAGCAGACACCATCTGCTGATGAAGACCATTAGATGCAATTAAAAGAACAGGGAGAAAGCTAGAAAGTAGAGTTTTGTTCTTGTCAAACTGCAGTTTCCACGCTCAAGTATGAAATTTTATGTTCAGAATAAAATGTTTTTGTAGTTTTAGTAGTAAAGACGCCGCTCACTGCTGAATACATCCAACCTGAGACTCATTTAGTTTAGTTGGTTTGAGAGAACACACAGGGCAAGGTAACTTTACTGATGTGTTTTGGTGACCCTACAAAATCGGAGTCAACTGGTCCTTTAAGTGTTTTACATGCATGTGCCTCAGTAGGGATGATTCATATCAGGAAAAAAATTGAATTTGTCCTCTGACTATGACTCTGATTTTATTATGAAACATTATTTGGAACAACAAAAATAATGCTTCATACTCCCCCTACAGTGATGGAGGCTGACCTGGCTGTTAGATGGACCATCTTTTCACTGATACAGCACAGGTTTAACCACCATGACTGCCATTGTCAGTGTGTCCCATCCCCCCAGAATGTAAAATGTTAAAATAAAATTGGGAAAACAAAAAAACAAGAGCACAAAGACAAGAGCAAAAGCACTTCTCGTTGGAAATGAATCAAGGTTGTTTTGACCGCCAAACGCCACTTTAGCAGGACTGATGTTACTGAAGATATGACTCAAGATATTTATAGAATGAGCCAGTGTGAGTGGCAGGTTTACATGCGTAGGGGGTCCAGGCTCAGTTGGGGGAAATATCTGTGTCTGGTTTCTTTGGACTCACCAGATAAGGCAGAGTTGAGTGCCACGCAAGTCCTTGAACAGTAACAAACAGTGGATTTATTGCTACTGGCAGCACTTTGTTTACAGACAGCACCCTCATGCAGGAGCTGATAAAAGCCTGGACATCAGTGTGTGTGAGCAAATCATTTTTTGTCAGGTTTGGCAAACAGGCTGACAGAAGTGAACTAGTTTGTTCACACTGACAGGGCACAAATAATGAAGTTCAAGGTTGTAAACTGGCAGTTGAATGTGTCGCACACAGCACTGGCTTATCAGGGAGTTCAACATATGGACAGGATGTTTCTGTTGTAAGAGTCTGTGTTCCCCCGTCTACAGATCCTTTCCATCACAATGTTGCTCCCATGACCCCTGTACACACTTTGTTTTATAACCGCAGTCAAAATGAAAAGTGTTAATACTGATATCCTTACGGCTTAGTCAAACATTGGCATTTATTCCAAAGTAATATACATGTCAAAAAAAACATCAAATATTGCCGCAAGTGGGAATGACCAGAGTCTGTGTTGATTGCAAGCATTTGGATGCTTTTTCTTCTGTAATTGATAAGATGCACTTGAAAACAAGTGGTTTTAGGTGTATTGTCATATCACAGGACAGCTCAGCAAAGCTCAATCATTGCAAGTGCACCAAGTTATAATAGCTTAACCCAATTTCGATTTCTGACTGGTTATGTAAAATTGAACTTGAAGACATAAGTTTAAAAATTTATAATTTTACAAACCATATAGAATACAAAAATTAAGTTAGTCCAGATATGCTATGTAATCAATTGGATGCCACTTGCTCAAAATTTTTAGGAAGAGTAGTGAAAAAAAGAATTGGACAAAATTCAATATGGCAGAAAATCTATCCAGGCCAAATGGGAGTGGCTTAAATAGATAGATTGGCTTGGCCCCACATAAATCAAGGGGAAAATAATTTTTTTCTGTAATAGGCCAAAGTTTGTTGTTATAGAGCCACCATCTGGCTAAGTGGAATCTATTTTTTATCTTAGTAGAGGATGAGATAGCAACTGTAGCTGTGACAGTCTCTGAGACGCAGATACTTTTAGGGCAGAAGAAGAAGAAACTTAACAAATACAATAGGGTTCCAGCAACTTCATTGCTTGGAGCCCTAATAACATAAACTAATGTTGACTGCAGAGCTAGAGCTATTACCATGAAGAAGTAAGCAAGGCTGAAAGTGTTGTCATTTACTGGGACATGCTGCCACCTTCTGGTTAATCATAGGCTTCAAGAATAAATAAGCAGATGCTGGACTGTGGAGCCTGGACTATGCCACTGGAGTATAGGCTTTTACAGTGTTTATTATAATACATTAATAAATTGTTCAAATGCATTAATAAGCTCAAATTAAATAACATAAAGATCATGTTCTGTCTGTAATGTCTGACAAAGTCAGTTTCCATACCAATATTGTTATACTGTAAAGATGTGTCTCTTTAGAGCTGCACTAATCAACATTTTCATATTAACAATGGGTTAAAGGACTGTGTGTATTGTGACAAACCCACAGAGATTTATCACCTGACACTGCAATTCCTCACGGCTCTGTGGAGCATTTTAGCCTCTTTTAGCTCATTGTTGTGGTTTAATTGCCCACAATGTTTTGTTCATTCTCAGTACTCTCATCAGCCTTGTTTTCAGCCACAGCAGGCAGCTGTATTCAGAGATAAAGCTCGGCTAAACCCACTGTACACTAGGAATTTTTTAGTTCTACATTATTTCCTATCAATTATAAAGAATATCCAACTGTAATAAATCCCTAACAAAATCTTTCAGCTGATGAAATGTCACTATGAAAGGCAAGAATTACAGGAATCAGAACCTACCTTCTTGGTTAATGAAATAGATTAAAAGTAACAAATGTACCAACAGACATATAAGGAATTATCTGGAAGTTTTCTAATATTTATTGGGAAACAACATGTAAATTTGATATAACTAACACATTGAAGGAAGTGCATTACAAAGTTGTGCATAATATCTACTCTACCAACAAATCTGTGTCAACATTCGATATTGCAGTTTTGTTGAAAATGAAGCCATATTATGATATATGTTGTGATGCCTAATGTTTGATGCTCTCTCTGTATGCTTAAAATCTCAATTAAGTTTATTGAAGATGTAGTGAGATTAGAAACACTGTTGAAATGAATTACAAATCAACAGAACAAACAGCAAATCTGAATCTGAAAACAAAGGACAGAAGGAAAACACTTCTGCTAACTAATCTGCTGCAGTAATCATAGTCCTCCTCATAAAGGCATAGGAAACAAACTCATACCTATAGCATGTTGGGTTTTGACAAATCTTTATATTGATTATTTTCCACAGGTGTCCGTTTTTCCCCCTAGTTTTTCTCAGAGGGGACGTACAGTTAGGGTGAGGTCAGCCCCCCGCTGTGGGATGATGTAGCGCTCTTCCCTGAGTAGACGCAGTAGCAGGTCCGGGGTTTCCTTGGGCCAGCTGTAGATCCTGGTGCTCTGGAGCCAGTTGGGGACATGTCTCTGTAACACAGAAAGAGTGGGTCCATGGGTCGAGTTAGTGAGTGACTCTGGATATGAAAGCCTCACCTGCAGAAAACACTTAAATTAATAAAGGAAATCTCAGAGAGAGCCCATCCACCATTTAGATCTGTTCTTTACATTTCCCTGATATACATATTCCCAGTGTATGTTTTATATCATGTAAATGGATAGGTTTTTTACCTGGAGTAGTGCCAAATAGCAACTGTAAATCACCAAATTTCTCAGCCAGCTCACTGTTTATAAGGAAACTATTTAAAAAAACATTGCATAAAATCACAGGAATTTGTGAAGCCTAGAGCATGGGACTCATAAATCTAAAACACAGTGTACAATTTATTATACACCATATGAGACTTGATGTGGGAATGTTATGTATTTTCAAGGAAACAGCTATTTATATCTAACACAACATCTGGAAGTGCAAATTATGTATCAGCATCCATTTTGACAGCTATTTACTGCTTATAGTGGAGTGTGCATAGTGCCAGGCCCTCCTCTTCATACAGAGTGTATGAAAGAAGACATGAGTTGCATTCGGTAGTCTGTCTGTTTTTAAACAAAACCTCCAACTAGGTATACAGCATTCCAATAGAAATATATACAGTTTATGAATGACCATAAACTAACAACTACATAAATTATCAGAACTTCTGAATGTAGGATTTTTCACAGGTTGTGAAAGAGTTCATAGTGAGCAATTAAATAAGCTGCTGGTGTCCGACTTCCTGTTCAGTATTCCACAGACAGTCCTGTTGTCAAACCTTTTATCCAAAATATCACCTGTTGAGCACTACACCACTTAAAAGCATTATGATTTGTTTTGGTTCTGATTTAGTTTAGGTTTTTCCTCATCAGCTGATGGACTATTTTCTCCATTTTCACAAAAAAGAAAAAATGTTTTTGGACTATTTGGAATGCAGCATTGATGTTGTTTTAAGTATTTTGATAATTAACAAACACGTCATAGGGCATTCAAGTAAAAAGTTGAGTCAACTTTCAGAATATGAAGTGCATAAAAATGTTTATGCTATGTGGGGAGTTTTTATTTTATTTTTTATTTTACTTCTGTCAGTTTTCCCAAAGAGCTGCTTATTATATTGACTAAGATAGAACATGATTATTAGCATTCAACAGGTACATCCCCCATAAGTCTTAGCCATAGCATATATGTAATCAAAGCCTAGGAATTGTAGTAGACATGACTTTTTCACAGGCCTTTCTCATGTTGACTTGTCATAGTAAGAAACACACAGGTGTTACTAATGACATTAACAATGGTTCTGTTCAATTCAAGTGTCCCAGTAAAGCATGACAGTGGCTCAGTGAGACAGTGAGCCAGCACAGATAATAACAGGACCCTGAAACTGGTCTTCATTCAGAAAAGAGAGACGAATGAAGGCCGTGAGATGTGGTTGAAAGCTCTGAGAGCCAGTCAGTTTGATTTTTTGTTACATATACTGTTTCCAAAGGTTAAGAATGAATCGCTGTAATGTGTGTGAACCTGACCCTCTGACGGTTTGTTTGATGTACTCACCTTGGTTGCATTAGGAAACAACACAGGTACCAGTCTGAAGTTCAGGCAGCCTTGTTGGATGTACTCATTTTGGATCTGTACCAACAGGAAATGAGGACAATCAGTGCTCATAGTGCTCCAGAAACTTACACAAATAGTTTATTTAATACAGGCAAAACATTGCAGCTACTGATACAGTGTAGCCTGCCTTTTAAATTTACAGAACTCAGTGAAGACTGGCCAGACAGAGGGGTGAAACCGATGTTCATTTTCCCTTTGGATAATAATAAAATGTTCAAGAAGCCTTTTCATTTTCACATCTGATACGTTCTCTGATGATCAGCCTTCCAGATTTACAGAGCGACGTGTTTGCACTAAGCATTATGGAGCCTTCCAGGCCCACACCTGGACACACTAACTGTGGGACTGTGAGTGTGGGGACAGTGGGTGGAGTTGGCAAATGAAATGTCCCATTTTCAAGTCCCTCTAGGCATTTCCTCATTCTCCTGTTCCCAATGGCATGTGGGAGGAGGAAGTTTAATGACATAAGCTTGCCACAAGAGGGCGATATTTCACACAGACATTTCTGCCTCAATTGTTGACAGCTGTCTTAACAGTTATGCGAGCTCTCACCTGATTGTGAATGTACTTGGTGTGCAGGCCATGCTCATCGTCCCCAATTCCCTCCACATCCTCCTTGTACTTGGGGCTGATGACCACGATGATGAGCACCGATTTCTGTTAAACGACACCTCACTATCAGCTTTTGCAGAAGACAGCAAACTGATTAATTTTCTGCCTTGACTCAATAGTCAGACTTACATCGTTCAAAAATCTGTCCATCCATTTGGTGATGTCCATTCTTTTGATTGGATCATCAAAGATGTCAATCTATCAAGAGACAGGCAGAGTGTGAGTGTTGATCCGGGAAGCACAAAGGTGATAGATGTATGATAGGACTTACTGCTGGTTTGAACCCCTGAGCAGTCAGAAATCTGGCGAAAGGTATCATTTCACGAGCTGTGTCCACAGAATATGTGATGAAAACATTCCCTGTCAACAGAAAAATCAGTGAAACATCCTTATCTCTACCTAGTACATTCTTTAAGATTAGGAAAAAGAGCATCACATGCACATGGACTTACTACACTCCTCCGGTAGGCTGATGGTCCTCCTGATCTCCTTTGTAGCTGCTCCTGGACCAGCCTGGAAGGAGTGATCCACGCTGACCTCATGAATCACATCTCTAGGAGGAGATCCATAGTTGGTATTTGGAGCATCTCTAAGTTGCAGCCTATTAGGAGGAGGATGCCTGTGGAGGGAAATGATCAGGAACAATCTGAGATATATGGAACACATCTGTGATGTATCTATGACTCTATGTTGAAAATATCAGATCATAATGACAAAAAGGACAGAATAGTTCTCATACCATGGATGTTGGTGGGGCCGAGGCTCCTGGTGTGGCTCCGCTGGGTAATCATGCTTAAAATGATAATTTGCTGGAGGGCAACACGCACGATTTCTGAGACAACTGCCCGGCATTGGATCGGGGCCTGCAGAGAGACATGGAGGAGCAGACATAAATTTCCTAGTTTGAAGTGTTTCCAATTCAGCAGTGATGAGGTCATGCAGACTCAATAGAAACACAAGCGTAGCAGCTGAATGATACAGGAGTGGGGAGGTCACACTGCATTAATGAGCGTCTTGCCCTAAAATCAATTCATTTGCACGGGTCTCAACGGAGGGTGTCCCATGACACTTGTGTAATAATTAGAGTCATTACATACAGTATCTCACAAAAGACATTTTCACTTAGTGGTGTACTCACTTTGTTGCCAGCGGTTTAGACATCAATGGTTGTGTGATGTGTTATTTTGAGGGGACAGTAAATTTACACTGTTATACAAGCTGCATACTCTCTACTAGTGTTGTAGTACTCGAGACCGGTCTTGGTCTCGAGACCGGTCTTAAGACCACTTTTTGACTTTCTTGTCTCAGTCTCGGACATTGAGGACTCGGGATTTTATTTCAAGACCATAACTTTGGGACTATCAATAAATTGCTTTTACATTGTCTGATTTATTTGTTAACATCCTAACTTTGATTGAATGTAAAACTTATTGCTTCAAATGCAACCAATAACCCTAATCAAAAATGTGTTGTTCCCATTAACGACTGTCCCCCCTCCCCGCGATGGTAAACATGGAAAAGGGGTATTGAATAAAGATGCTTGCGTTGATTTTAGCTCTTAGTGTTTGTATGTGGGTGTTTTAATGGGAATGTGGATCTTTCAGATCAATGTGATCAGAGAGACCTCTGATCTTGTTCCACATTTCATTGTGTGTCATGTAATGTGGGGAACTGATCTTTGTGTTGACTCTCTCTCGCCCTCCCTCGGACTTGGTCTCGATTTGGTCTCAGCCCCTAAAAGCCTTGGTGTTGTCTCGGTCTCGATAAACTCTGGTCTTGGTCTTGACTTGGTCTCGGCTTGGGCGGTCTTGACTACAACACTAATCACTACTTTACACTGTAGCAAAGTGTCATTTCTTCAGTGTTGTCACATGAAAAGCTATAATCAAATATTTACAAATGTGAGGGGTGTACTCAGTTTTATGAGATACTGTATGTCAAAAACATGTTTTTCTAAGTTGGGTTAACTGACCCTTTAAACATTGTTATCATCATCCACCGATAAATAAATTGATCTTGTAGTCAAATATATAATTTATCTGCTAATGTAACAGTAGAGTAACATTAAAAGTCAAATAATCTGTAATATTTCAGTAACAGCTCCCCAACACTGACAGTAACACCACACACCTATAGTGTTTCTAATGATAATGCAACACTGACAGTGACCGGGCACACGTGCTGCAGGGTGTCGTGGTGGGACATAGTGGGGGTGGCCAAAGTTTATTTCAGAGATGAGCGGGAGAGGGTGCTCCAAGCTTTCTGTCTCCTCCAAAGAGTGAACCTGAGGATAGTTTGAAGGGCCTGCAAAGCCTCTACTGTGGTTAACCATGGGGTCCAGTTCACACAGCAGCACCTGCTCTCTGATACCATGAGGCCAAACACCTGCAGGATGGGGGAGGTTCCGCTCTCCTGCCTGTGCAGGGGGGATGAAGCGAAGCTGGGCTGCAGTGAAACAGGCTCCTCTGGGTTCATGCAAATACTGGCTCTCAGAAAATCTGCACTCGCTGACACTGTGTGCTGTCTCCTTAGCTTGCTCAAAGCCATGTCCCTGCAGCCTTTTGCTGGTCTCTGTATGTCCAATACACTGTTTGCAAGAAGGAGGCCAGGCCAAGTCCAGACTGGAGGATGTCATGCTCTCATCCATCTCAACAGGAACACTCGGATGAGGGCAAGGTCCTGATAACAAGAGGCAACAGAAAAACACCTTTGCACTTCATTTGTAGAGACATTTTGAAATACTAGAGAGATTCATGACTGCTGCGAGTCTGACAGGGTTTTGTTTCCTACCTTTAAGAGAGTCCATTTTCTTGCCAAGGAAAACTGCCTCTTGCCTGCAGTGAAGTGAAAACAAAAACTAAAGGAATGTAATAGAGCATGACAACTTAAAGAGACACATACAGCACCTTATATAAACACCGGAAAACCAGAAAGAAAACTGTACGTTTGAAACTTTCAGTTGAGAGATTCAAATTACACTTTTCATTTAGTATAAACTGTTCTCAGGACTAGAATTTACACATTCTTGTTTAACCCTCACTGAATAGGTGTGAAACGTTGCATGTTAAAAAGGTGTAAAGGTGGGTTGAGTGTAACATGACACAAGCGCTGCGAACTAGTACAAAGGTCAAAATCCCTGATCTAAAGGTATGCCATGTATGTCTTCTTAAATTACAAATAAATCTATCTCAAAAGTTTTTGTATACTTTTACCTATAAATTCACATACAGAGAATAAAGCAAAACGACTGTTTTCCCACACCTACCTTCTCTTAGACCTGCTTATCCCTCAGCCACAGCACAAACCTGTTCTGCGGCAAACAGGAAATAGTTCCACAATGCAAAGCAGGGATGTCTCGTGACTCATTTATGCAAATAATAGAAGGGAATTGTACTGTAACCGCCAGGATATTTCTTAAGCAAGGTAGGCATTCTGTGGCCAATCAGGTTTAACTGTTTATTTGATTTGAAGTGTCATTTTCAGCCAACCCTTGGAAAAGAGGATCTGTAATAAATAATACTTAAAGCAATAAATTAAAATCAAAACATTACTATCAAAACACAACATACTATTGAACATTATGGCAACTTTGGCTGAACAATCAAACATTTTTAAGGCTAGAAAACAGGTGCAGTTTCTCTCCTGTTACTACTACACATGACCTGGATAACTCAGAACGGGGTGTCACAGGGTTTTAATGTCATTTTTGGTCCTACATGCAGGTCGGCTTCACTGTTCGATCTCTGGCTTATCCCCTTGGTTCCCACTTCAGCCCTGCAGTTAGGTGGCCTACCCCACCCTCTCCTCACTTGCAACTCATTCCATCATCAGTTACTCACTATATATACCTTGCCTGCTTATAGGACCTTGATTCCTGCCTGCTCCTTGCTGGATTTGTTTGCTTGTGTTGGCCTTTGTTAAACATTCGTACTTTTTACTTGTACCTACAGATCTGCCTCACTTGTCAGCATTTGGTGCTACCCTGTGTTCTGGTCACCTTGCTTGCAACAGCCTTGAACCATCTGGCCAGCCATGGACACAGCAGGCTGTTTATTTGAGGTCTAACTGTGTGAGCTATCATTCACCCTCCTGTGCCTCAAAGGTAATTAGAGGAGGGCTCCTAGTAGGGAGTATAGAGAGGCAGCTCTGACTGTGGCATGCAGGGAAGTGCCCTCTAAGCCTTGGCTCAGGATTTTTTTTTATCTGGATGGGCTAAGGACTTCCTCAACACCCCTGATTCTCAGCTTGCTAGCTTCCAGCATGCATCCAAGGTCCTCCTCCCTACTAGCTTTTTCCACTGCTTTCGTAGTTTTCATGGGGGATGGTTTGGTTGTCATTGCGTGGTAGTATTTATCCCTTGATGAAGACCATGAAATGTGGTTAAAAAAACTAGTCAGTGGGGCGTAAGTTGAGGGTTTTCTATCAAACTGCAGTTTCCTTGGTCAATAATGCACGTTTTTTGTTAAAGGATAATTTCTCTAAAGTCTGATCTTTGTCCATTCCTCCAGATTCTTTCTAAGATAACTTTTTGAGATTGGTTAGCACCACAGTCGCAGGGCCGCTGCATGACAAGGCCTTATGATCTACAACTGAGAAGACTTTCATGGTGTTGTGGGTGAGGAGTGAGCCAAGCTCATGTGCCTTCGCATTGCAAGTCACTACTTGGACCAGCTCCCGACGGAAACGCCTGCTGACCATGCAGTAGAGCAGGAAGTTGGTGATGGAGTTGAGGTTCTGCAGCATGTTAGCTAAGTCTCCGGCCACATTGATGGGGATGCTGTAGTCGTTCCTGTTGAAGTCCTCGTTGTTGTACTTGGTCCTCAAGATGCAGTATGTGACAAAGCGGGGCAGGCTGAGCACTACGAAGGCCACGGAAACGGTGCCCAGCAGCAGGATGGTCCTCCTCAACATGCACCTGGTGCTCCTCCCATGCATAACGCGACGCTCTTCCTTGGTGAAGAGGTTGCTGGCGCGGCACAGATGATACCCGATGAGGTAGTTGAAGATCATGACCAACACAATGGGAATTCCACCTGAGAGGAATGTGGTTATCCACACTATAACAGTAGAGTAGGTCTCATTGCGATAATGACACCTAGGCAGAGTCACATTCTCCCCGTCCACAGTAATATTGACAGGTGAGACAACGTTGATCCAGCCCAGTGGCACAGAGACAAGATGTGACACCAGGACGACAGCCACACAGGTCAGTTTAGTGACCCAGGCCTGGGAGAAGTGCTGCTTGGCCGCAGTGCTGCGGAGGACGAGGTATCGCTCGATGGTGAACACCACCACCATCCAGGAGGAGCTGTAGAGCGATCCATACTGCAGGAAGCCCAAAATGCCACACCAGGGGTGAGAGTGCCAGAAGGGCTGCAGTAGCCAAAAGGTAAGGGTCAGGTCAATAAGGATAACCCACACCAGGTAGAAGGTGTCCACGATGGCAAGACAGCTCAGGTAAATGATGGCCGTGTCGGACATCCCACATTTACGGAAGCAGATCATGTAGAAGGTGAAGAGGTTGGCTAGAAGACACGAACATAAAAGCTCAGATAGATAAATGACATATGCCTGTCTGGTCGTAGATTGAGTTTTTACATCATAAATTTACATTTACAAAAATTTTTTATTTTTTTGAAGCCAAAAACACAACATCTGACTTTGTACCACTTTATAAAGTTATTATGGCAGATTAGCTTATTAGCATACAGTTGCTTATTAGCTGTCACAAAGGCTGAGGTGTGGACTCAAAATGCAGACACTTGCGAGGAGGATACAGTTCAAAGAGGATTTATGAAATGAGAACTCAAAAACAGGTTTACTCGGAGCACAGCTGGCAAAAGTCCAAACCAAGGGAGAATACAAAAGGAATGTAAATCCAGAACAGGGCAGAGTAATCCAAAATATGGGGAAACAATCCAGGAAACAAGCAGAGCACAAGGCAGAACACTCAACATTTGATGATGACACCCCAAGGACTGAATACAACTGAGGGCAATATATACAGGGGCACACCACACACACAAGCAGGCAGGGCAATTAAACACAGGTGAGACGCATTGGAGATGAAGGTAGACAAGAAACAAAGCTAGACAAAAACACCAATCACCAAAATTACAAATTAAACAGGAAGTAAAGCTACAGACAATACACAAGGACATATAATAATAATAATACTAATAATAATCTTTATTTGTAGAGCACTTTTCAAAAACAAGTAACAAAGTGCTTTAACAAGTGTAAAGACAATAATACCCAAACTATGTAACTGAATATATGTAACTGAATACAACAGAAAACAAAGAAACAATGCTCAACTAACAAAACCTAAACAAGAACACAGAGGCAATTGGTAAAACAGAAATGGACATTTAACAAAATAACAGAAAAAAACCCACACTCAAATCCAAGGTCGTGACATTAGCCACATCATTCGTTTATAGTAATGTTTTTGACAACTTGACAAATGGAAGTCCAATCTCCTCTTAGCTCTGGTTTGGTCTTCATCAACCCCTGACAAAAATATTGGGCTCGCTTGCCAGATGCTCCACTTTGTCTGTTTGCTGTTTGGTTCTGTGCAGATAGTGTACAGGTGCAATTACTTTATTTTTCCCCTGAAAACAGCTGCTTTCTGCTACTGGAAACAAGCTTTATGAGAGTGTGGTTTATAGGCCTGAAGAGCTGAGGGGAACTGCAGAGTTGGGTGATAACTCTGTGGGTTTGAAACTATTGGCTTTCATATTAGCATACTGTTGACATTTGATTCAGTATTGTTAATAAAACAACACTGATTAGTGCAAACAAAACATTTAAGACTTAATAAATCTGTACTAACGTTTTTCAGTGTAGATAAAAGAACATTTTAGCGTTTGCCAGAATGTTTAGCCTAGCTTAGCACAAATACAGGAAGCAAGAGAAACTGCTAGCCAGGTTCTGTCAACAATGTAAAAAGTCTTTTAGCACAAGACGGTTTTATTACCGTTTTATTTTAGCTAGCTAGTACACTCAAAAGTCACCCAAATGTTGTCACAACAGTCTGCAAACCTGAGACAGGACTTTTGAGACGCTGTGTAGGTCACCCTGTAGTTGTCGGTTAAGAAATAGTCTAGTTCCAAAGAAACCAATAAACCATGTTTCTATATATCTAGTTTTACATATACATTACAATGTGTAACTAAGACAGTGTTGCAATGTTTTGGTAGTGCAATTTTTCACAAGTCAGAGCAAGGTTGTTTCCTCCTGCTTCCAGTCTTTGAGCTAAGCAAGGCTAAATGCTACATGTCTTTATTTTATTTTATTTATTGTGGGTTTCAATGCCTGCGATGGACTGGCGACCTGTCCAGGGTGTACTCCACCTTTCACCCGACGTCAGCTGGGATTGGCTCCAGCCCCCTCGCGACCCTGTACGCAGGATAAGCGGCTGACGATGGATGGATGGATGGATGGATGGGTTTCAATGCCAACGTATATCCCAAATTGTGGATCTCTTTCTTTATGTAACAGAAGGCTAACTGCAAGCTTGCAGTAAGTAATTCATTAACAAATGGCTATTGACCTGGATGCTCTGAAGGCAGAGCTAAAAGTGATTTATTAACAACAATAAAGTCATTATTAACCTAAAAGAATGCCGGATCATGCATTGGTACCAACTGTCGTGATAAAACCTATTCAAGCATCAAGACCAAACAAGACGACATGATACACACCTGGTATACCAATGATGCAAAGGAGAGGGTAATAGATCTTCTGAACTGTGACTAAGATGGTGAAGCTGGCTCCCTCCATGTTTCATTCACCACCAGGCGATAGCTCACATGCTTAAACCTGTAATAAAGCCATTAGAGAGGTGGAGGAGGAGTACAGTAGACAAATACTGGTGAGTGGCTACATTGCAGATTAAAGCTTTTGATGCCATAAAATGGGATACTACTTTAGAGTTCTTTATGTGAAATTGCCATGATTTAAATGGACTAAAACTGAAGGCTACTGAGCCTTTGTTTAAGCTGATGTGAATGCAATAATCAACTAAATGACTGAATTGTAAAATGTGACGTTAAAAGCACACATACAAAACCATTACACTTTAGAAAAATGAATAAATTAAGCTTTGAATATTGCTCTATAATATGTATTTAATTTACTTTTGGTCTTTTTCTTCAACTATGTTTGAACATGTTCACAGAGATCAGACAGCCCCTTCTATGTTGCACACAACAAAAATAACCCGATTCAGCTCCAAAGTTAAACATTAAGCATTTCAAAGCATTTAAGCATTCAGCTGATGACTCACAATAAACACTGGATGACAGGTCATCTGTCTCTGGGTGTCTCACTTTGAATTCACTGAAGAGAGGCGGCTGAGGTTGTGCTTTATTTTTCAGTTTCTAACTGCCTGCAAAATATCTATCCAACAGTCTCCAACAGTTTAAAACATCCACTGGTGTCTTCCACAAAAGATCTAACTCTCTGTAAAAGGGTTATAGAGACTTACTTTAACTTAATACAGACATTAAGGAAAGCTAAACATATTTCCTTCTTCCTTTTGTCCTTTAAGAGCCTATTATCAATAATCTGGACTACTACAAGTTCATTATTTTCATCTGGGTGAAGATATCAGTACTAAAATGGCTAAAATCAGACATACCTGCTGTCTATAGGACCTCCGTGCTGTGTGCCTCATAGCTCTGAAGATGTCATACAGTAGTGGCTTCTTCCACAGAGGTGTATACCAGCTGGTTATGGCTCCACAAGGACGAGACTATCGTTGATATGAGGAGGAATGGGTGAGACAGCTGCTGGTCCTATAAGGCTTCAGGAGGAGGGTCACACCACCTGACTGCTGGATATAGCTATCCCTAAATTAGATACTCAATGTCTGGCGCCAATAACTGATACACAGAATTAAACTAAACCATGAATTATCATAAAAAAGTCTATCTTTGAGCAAATTAGAGTGATATGAATTTTGTATATTTTTATGAAAAGAGGTAGTAATAGTTTTTGTCATAGTGTTTTGGAAAATAACTCATCGTTTTGAACAGTGCTTCTAGCAAGCTAGCTCTCACTTTATTGATATGAGAATCAATTATTTCTTAATAACAAAGGCTTGTCTTTTTCCACTGGATGGCTGACACTGAAAACAAAATTACAGGAAGAAATGAAAGATTTCTAGGTAACTAAATGCTAACCCGAGCCTTCTAACATGCTCACAATGACAATGCTGATGTTTAGCAGGCATACTAAACATAACTGAAGCTGATGAGAATGTTTTGCAGGTGTTTGTCCATTAACCAAAGTATTAGTACAAATTACAATGTTGACCTGGGGGTGGTGCTACATGAAATTTTAAGGGAACACCATACAATTCACCTGGAAGAGGGACCAAAAAAGAGCAATATATAAAATAGAAAATGTGATTTTCAGCTGGATTGTGAAGTAAAAAAAAAGTGCATCAACACATAGCCTTCACACGTCTTTATCAGGGTTTAAACAGAATCGGCAGGACATCATGAAATAAATGTGTTTATGTGTTTTATAAAAGTTTGAGATCCTGATTGAGACGTGTGAAGGCATTGGCAATTTCTAGTAAGCAAAAGAGGACTTTTTTGTACTCTTCCATCATCGATAACAAATCTGGACTTAAAGGCTGCTGCACCACAAATGTTCTACCTTTTTACATATAAAAAAAACAACATCTTATCACAAGACAACCTGAGGTGGTCTTCATTCAAAATTCACCCATCAATGAACAGTAAGACATACATGAGGTAAGCTTACAGTGCCTTAAGAAACATTTCTGTCCAGAAATCCAGTATGAGATGAAACTGAGGATATGAGGATATGAGCTGAGGACAGATTCAGTGTGTCAGAGAAACTGGAGGAAGCTGGTGTAGGAAGGTGGAGAGGATTTGCCACAGGGGAGAGGGAGGAGGGAAGTGTCTCTTGAGCTGATGAGTTTTGAGGTCATGACAAAAAACAGAGAGTGGCTCTTCTGCTGCAGAGGTGCAGGGGGAGACGCTGACCTGGGTAAACCTTGTTTAGTGGGCTATTAGCACACACTTCCCACCTGCCACCTGTATTGATCCAGAAATCAAACAGCGGAGGACAAACACAGGTGGGAGACAACGTTTGATACTGGACAAATACTAGTTAGGAAAATTCTCTTTATGGGAAGTGAGTGAAACACTTTACTACAACAACTCTAATAGACCTTTCTCACAGTGGAAATATTGACTTGTCAGACACAGATGTAAAAACTTTACCGTAGCAGTAGTCCATGTAGGTGTGCCACTGCCCTGTCTTGTTCATGCTGGCTCACTGGCTTGTGTTAGGCTACTGGGACACCCATATTAAACTTAGGCCATCATTAATGTTTAGTTTCCCCATGTGCTTTTCCTGCCATCTCACTCGGAAATGTATGCTGTTGGAAAAGGTCCGGAAATTTCCGCTAAAGCCCACTCAAACTAGATCTGAGACCTGGGTCGGGTTAGGTCTAAATTATATTCAGTCTAACCAACTCTGTGTAGGGTCTTGTATGTACAATACTGACGCAAGTGAATCCAACTGTTCTGATCACAAGGCCACTGACAATCATCCGAATAATCTGGTTTTGGTATCAACTGTGGAGTTCAGGGAAAAACAACATGCATCGTTGCTCCTGCTCTAGACTTAATTATGACCATGATGCTCAGCAGTGTCTACTCGGCACCTGGTCTCTGCAGGGGCTTCACCTCAGTTGCAGCAGGCACTTCACACCTCCAGACTGCTTAACTGCAGGACGCACTGATGAGCAGCCAGGTTTGTCGGCATAGAGGAAGGTGTGAGATGTTATAAGGTACAGGTGTAATTCATAACAATACTAATGGCCGACTTCTGCTTCAGTTTCAGGGTCCTGGTGTTGTGCATGGGACACCTGTGGGACAGAGCCATCATTGAAATACATCAGTAACAACTGAGCTTTACAAGTTGATCCATAAATAAAAAAACTAAAAAATATTAGGGTTATACTGATATTGTTAATGAAGTGTTTGCCTTTGATTTTGTTTGTGGCATTCATTTTTTAGATACTGCGTCCCCCTTCAAGGATGTGGCTGAGGCCGTTTTGAGTTCTCCGTTGTTTTATTTCTACACATCAACACCCTTACATACACACTCACTCACACCTATCGCTTCTGACTTGACTGATTTTTCACATCACATGCTTTGCTTTACGTTCTGTTTAGATTTATTGCTCATTGTTTGGTAAAAATAAATTCTTTTGTTATACTTTCAACATGGTGGGTTTCCATATTTGTCACGGTCCAAGAGCCAGATCGTGACACTTGTAAAGGAAATTAAAAATTAAACCACTTTTTAGGCTCAAATACTGTATGTTGGTCTGGCCCTAATGGTTATTTTCAACATTTTTAACAATGTTTTTATTTTCACTACCTTTAAATTTCTAATATTTTATACTAATGGATTCCATACATTTATCTTCTCTATACTTTAAATGACCTCTGGTTTTTCATGTCTTGTAAGACATCTTAATAGACTTAATCGATAAGTGAGTCCCATGACTTTATGAAAGTGTAATACTAAACAGCTGGACTCCCCCGCTATCTCATTTCTCCTCAGATCACATGTTTGATTTTATTCACACACACACACACACACACACACACACACACACACACACACACACACACACATATAAGAACATGTCATAGTATAAGAATGGCCTCCTCCTCCGCTCTCCACAATAAATAAATGGATGGATAACATGGAACTTTTGGTTATGCTGGTTTTGTACATTAACATACCACTACCGTGTATAATATATGTATATAAGTAACTGTTTATATTGTTTTAACTTTTCTATTTTTCTAATTCTATATATTCGTATGTGTTCTGAGCTACCACTTTGATTTCATTACGCAGCCCCGTGTTGTAGAATGAAAAATAAATGTACCATATAAACAGTGGCATGTGGAAAGGAAGTGTCTTGGAAAGAGTGTAAAATGTTTATTGTTTTTTTTTTGGAATTCCAAACGCCAAATCACCAAAATAACAAAACAAGTTCTGTTAAAAAATGGAAATGAAAAGATATAAAGGAGAGAAGTTAGCGACACTTAATACCAGTTAGCTGTACAACTAAAAAATGAGGGGTATCCATTGGCCAGAGAACCATCTGCATTAAGAGCAGATCAGGGCCAGGTTCAATTCATTTTCAATTCAGAGGGTTACTTTATGAATTCAAACTTAATTTTTATTCTGAATTGCAACATGAATTGGTCCCAAACCTCATCTGAACATACAGTACACAACTGACTCTTAAAAGGATTAAAACAAAAATCAAAGACTCAAATACTGAGAGAATATAATCATGTCAGTAAAAACCTAAAAGAAGATATAACTCAGGATTGTGAGGTGGTCCGGGTTCAGCTGCAGGTTGGCGATCCGAAGGCTCAGGTGGAGGGCGTGCAGGAGATGAGGAAAAACGCCACTGTCCACTCCGACATCCCCAAAAACCACCGTGCTGACGAGGAGCGGCCTCGGAATGACAGCTCAAGTAAGACAAACATACTTAAATTAACTCGAACTTTCTTTCTTTCAGCTAAACAAAAAACTACACTCGTGGTAGAAAGACAGAAATATTTCCACCCAACTTTTCTCAAAATTATTAGCGAGGAGGGATATGTTGAAAATCCTTACACGCTCATCTGGAATTTACAAAAATCTATATCTGACATATATAATTTTCAAAAGAACCTTGTTTCATACAGCAGTAGCCTAACAACTAGTGCTCTGAGGGAGCTTTGGGGTTGCAAGAAAAGAAAAAAGGCTGATGGAGTGCTGCCTCGTGCTCGTCTGATGCAGCCTCTGCAATACCACAAACTGAAAAGTAAATAATGAAGCAATAATCTGAGGTGGATTTTTTTTTTTTTTTTTTACACATTATGTAAAATGAGAAAAAAATACATCAAGGCTTCCAACACGGCTGCCCCCCTTATAGTCTACTAAACCGCTGTCGATGAGAAGAGTCTTAATCGGCAAACATTTCATTAGTTAAAACCTCAAACTCATTCGGGATCCGAGCCTTGTCACCAGGATGAAAGTATCAGGGGATTGTTGCAACATGGACCTTTTCTCTAGTAAAACAGAAGTCACTTAGCGCGCTGCTAACTCTAGCTCCTATTAGCTAGTTAGCTCAGTTAGCGGTCTTATTAGCCAACTCTGCCCAGACTTGGAGTACTGGGGCAGTGTTGGTGTGCGTGTACACCACTAGCACAGGACCTTTGGAACACCAGGAGGAGGAGGTTTTCAGGCCCGGGGTGAAGGACTCAGCGGACAGTGGCGCCAGAATGAGCACTAGAACCGAAGCTGGGCAAGCGAGCGATGGACCTGCTCAGAAGCCTCCCAGTGAACAAGGCTGGACCTGGTACCAAACACAGCCTTAGAGACTGACAGAGGCCAGTCTGACTGTGGAATACAGTACCGAGGTGATCCACAGCGACTCCGATCAGGACTCTGAAGATACAGTGGGTTCAGGCGGGGACAGGAGAGAATTTGGGGGTTAATTTGTACGTAACGTCATACATCATCCATTGTGTTTCTAAGTGTTCTTGTGAAGTTATTGATTGCCGTGTGAGACGTGTGGGATGTTACACTGTGTTGAAATACACGAACATGTCCAGTCTCATACTGGTTGTTCCGACACATTCAGAATCATTAGCGCTTGTTGTTAGCAGGCGCGGCTCGCTTCGTGCGTGCGTTTGTGAAATGTATGTTTTAAAGGCTCATCAGTACGATCTGGTAGCTCACTGTTAACACTGTTACTGATAACATTCCTGGAACCATTTTCTGATGGCCCACAATATTTAAATAATTTAATTAATATCATAAACAATTAGCCAACTAATGGCTTGAACTAACGACGAGGAAGATCTTTAGTCGCGGGGGAGTCCTAGCTTCCAATTCAATCTGTAGAAAAGAATACAGGAGTGCCAGTATAATACACGGACAGGTGAACTGTGTCTGCTCAGGTGCTCCTCTGGAATGCTTCTTTTCATTTGCCTTTCTCACTTTTATCATTATTATTATTTTGTGCAGAAGAAAATAAAATCTTAAACGGAAGCAAACAATTAAACTAAAACAAGCCTTTCTTATTTACATTGAATACAGGTATCTCGTTGTATTTTCACGACCCCAATTAACTCAGTCCATCCTCCTTCCAACTTCCTTATGTATCGCATTTGCAGAGTTCTGACACTAGGGGGCGTGTCGGAGACTGAGGGTTGTGTTATAGGGGTTGTTGGTGGAGCTGAAATGCTCGGGTTGAGCTGAGGAAGCTGTACAGATCCTTAAAATAAAGGCCTGGCTGGGAAGGCTCCGGAGTTTCATAACGGCACTGTTTCAGCCAGTCCTGCCCCAGCCACGAGCCGACCCCGAGCGGGGGACGGGTTTAGAGGTTGTCCCCGGGTTGGTACTGAGGCTCGGTGGCTGTGAAGTAGTCCTCCAAGAAGGCTTGCAGGTACTCAAAGGTGGGCCGCTCCTCTGCATCCTTCTTCCAGCACTGCAGCATCAGCTCGTGCAGTGAGATGGGGCAGTCCTGGGGGCACGGCATCCTGTAGCCTCGCTCCACCTGCTCCAGCACCTCCCGGTTGTTCATGCCTAAAATATAAACACATGTAGAAGGTGAGTAGGCGCACCGCGGACATAGAGCAGCTCTGCTTTGATTAAACCTTGGTGACCTTCAACACAAACAGACAGCGAGCTCTAAAATCCCACCGCCACCCATCTTTTCTCAACATCTTTAATCAAACACCTTTTCAATGTGATGACTTGCTGACTGAAAATTTCTAGTCTCTTTTATCCCTTAAATCATCAACATTTTGTTCTCGTTGTAATAGTTTTAATGGAGCTTTTTTATTCTTACTCAAGTATATTGTGGGGAAAAACATACTTTTACTCTACAACATTTGCATACACTCCTCACTTCTTTCGTTTATTTATTGTTTTTATACATTTTTTATTTAGGGCACATTCTGTAGGTCTCAAGGTCTGCTTGACGCTGCAGAATAATGGATGAAGCTACTGCGGGAAATTCAGAAGGCAATAGTAGTTTTTTTGCTCTCTCTATATATATAGAGTTTGGTTTTTAAACAGCTCAGACTGTTGTGAGCTCCAGATGTGGACGCTGGTTTGAGGTCTGTTAATATCCGTACTGACAACACTGTGAGACATAATCTAGTTTAATTACACATGAGAAATTAGGGGCGGCATTAGCTCGGTCTGTTCAGACTTAGCTTGGAAACCGAAAGGTCGCCAGTTCAAGTAAATAGGATGGGTTAAATACAGAGAACTGACATCCCCTTTCCCTTTGGGGGTGGCTGGAAACTGGAGGGTTGCTGGTTTAAGTCCAGCTCGGATCACAAATACAGGGTGTAGACTGGTAGCTGGAGAGGTGCCAGTTCGCCTCTTGGGCACTGCCGAACAGATCCTGTGAAGTGCTGCTTAGTATGGCCTCACTTTGATATTCTCTCCATGTCTGTTGTCCCAAGTAGTATTAAAAACGCGGTCTAGTTGGTTTTTAAGTAGAGTCCTGTTGGATTTGGCGTTTTAACATCCACAGAGAATTGTTGACAATCTGGGAGTGACGCAGTTGTCAGCTTAATCTTCATGTTGTGGATAGGGATTTTGAAATAACACTCTTTTAACATTTTATATGAACAATTTTTATCTGGTGTCCACAGCCACTCTTCTACTGTACCTGCGTTGTAATTAAAAATGTGGAGTTTCAGGCGGTCCTTTGGTCTGGCTCGCTAAAAGATGCACCTGTGGCTTAGAATTAGAGCAGGTCACCCACTAATAGAAAGATCGGAGGTTTGATCCTCAGCATTACCCAGCCTGAATGTCGAAGTGGCCATCGATTTTTCCTCTTTTACAAATTGTCTTGAAACTGTGTGACAATGAGCAACATCACTCTAGTTAGAGACTATAGCTGGGACAGACAGATGCAGTAAAAAGAGTCACCAGATTAAAGGAAACACTGTCAATTCAGGTTACTAGAAGTTGTGGATTACAAAGCTGGTAAGAAACACTCATTATTTTTTGTTCTACCTGCCGTAGTTAGTTTAAAACTTGTTTGTAAATGTAAATGTTGTTTGTCTGCGATAAACTTTTCGAAAATGTTGAATAAAAGCGGGAAGACGAGCAAACATGAAGAAAGCGTTTGCGTGATTTTAAAGACGTCAGGCTGATTAAGACCCTCTGTCTGACATTGGAGTGAAAACCACCGGTGGGATTTAAGAGATAGCATGTTGACCTCTTTTTTCATATTTTTGACATATTTAACTAATTATCTAAACAGAAGATTACAATGTGACATTACATCACAAACTGAATATAAATACACGCGCGTTCACTTCTTTACCTTCACCTCAATCATGTCAACATAAAATGAAGGAAGTGTACACATTTTTTCAGTCTATACATTTATACTTTCACTCAAGTAGTTATTGTGATGACTAATTCTACTTTCTAGTAAAATAACAGTACTTTTACTTGAGTACACACTTTGGCGTCTACCCAATCCTGTCAAGGACCCAGAGGTGGCCTCAGAAAGAAACACATCTGTTAGCATGACGCTACTCCTTCAGCCCATTGCGTGCTAACCTCCCTCACCTTCTCCCTGAAGCACAACCAGCCCACCAGCCCCATCTGTACAAACATGTGTTTCCCTCCCTGCGTGGAGCTGCACTCTGAGTACACTCTGTGCCTCGGCCAGCCTCCCCCTCACTTCTTTCTGTCAGAAATTCAAGTGGTCCCGCAGGCGAGCCAAAGTAATTAAGGGTTATCTCACATTCTGGCAAAGAATGGAAGGTTACCCAAGCATTAAAGAACCTTTTACTCCCATAAACAGCAGGAGGGGCCGCCTGTTGTCATAGGAAAAGCTGTTTGTGCTCGGGTTTCTTCTTATCAGGCCACTTTATCGACGTGTCCTGAGTGGCTCAAGGTGAAAGACACACCACGCAGAGCCTTCGCTCTCTGTTTACCCCCCCCGCCCACCTCCCCTCACCTGGGTAAGGCACCCGACCCTTGGTGACCAGCTCTGTCAGCAAGATGCCAAACGACCACACGTCTGACTTGATGGTGAACTTCCCGTACAGCGCAGCCTCCGGGGCGGTCCACTTGATGGGGAACTTTGCACCTGTAAGAGAGCAGAGCAGACATGAGCATTATTGGGGACAATAACGGGGATTCATTTGGGACAACTTTGCCTTTATTGTTGATAGTACAGCCGCAGAATGACCTACTGTGATGCAGATGTGTGTAGTTCTCCCGAACATTTCAATTATGTTTTATTTCACCAAAGGACAAGATGACAAGGACACAGTCTGAATATGTCTTGGACACTCTGATATTAGCTGTGTCCACTATGGCAAGTGGATGATTCTAGTCCAGTGTCATAAAATCCACAAACACAGCAGAGCTTTTAATCATTCATAATATTAGTAGTAATTAATATTACTACTTGCCATCACAGGTTGTAGGCTATGCGTGCATCCGTTCCTGCACCTTTGTGGACTCTGAGCATCTCTTTCTAATGTGTTCTCATTTTAGTGCTAACTTGGTCTTCAGTGATAATATCTGAGTGCGTTTTTTATGGACTTCGTGGAGCTAAAAGTGCCAGCTGCAGCCAGAAATAAACGCTAAAGTGAGTCACCATTCTTGTTACTGTACGTTACCATGGGTGACGTGACTCTTTGTGTGTGGCTGAACTTATCAGGAGGATGAGAGGGAAGCTGAAAGCCATCACGGACAACCCCTCTCACCCCTCTATGCTGAGCTGAGGCAGTTCAGGAGCACTTTCAGCCACAGACTCATCCAGCCCCGAGCCTCAAAGCGCCTGGGAGGCTCATTTGTGCCATCTGCCATCAGACTCAAAACGCCACAGCGTCTCTCATCTCCACCGACAAACTCCATTTTGATCCTACTCTGACTGTATTTGAGAGTACACACTTGTTATTATTTTTGTATTTGACAGTATATAGTGTGTATATAGTTGTAAATCTACGTAGAATGTTAACTAATTCTACTTATTGTTCTTCTTTTTACATTCATCTGTACTGTGTATGTACATGTGTGTGTACTGTTTCATTCAATGATATGGTTTTAAATGTCCCATACAAAAAGCCGTAATAACCATTGTTCTTTTTATAAAAGGGCCATCAATCAAAGCTTTCTAGTCTGTGAAAATAATCCTAGTGATGTCATAAGGGTTACTGTATCTGTGTTTATGCTCGGAGCCTACCTACATTCAAAAAACATGTCTTGAATGTGTCTCTTGTGAGTCCCTCAACTTTATGGAAGCCCACTAGCAATCACTGTAGTAACCCTTTTAATCTGCTTTTAGGTACAAGGTCTTGTGTGTGTTTTCATTCTGCTTAAGAAGCATCTATTCACTCCCAAAAACACAGAAGTCTGCCTGGCAAAATAAATAGTTTTGACACTATTTTGTCATTTTGCCTTAAACTTTACAGTCTGATGTCAGTGCGCTTTACTGGTATGGTTAACCAGGTTAATGGTGAAACAGAAAATGAACACTGCTTCAGCAACACAATCTGGAGTCAAATGATTAAGATGTACTGCATAAAGTAGCGTTACCTCTTCAGTCCTATCTGAGCCAGTCGCGGGTCACAGAATCAACATGTGATTGTCTAAACTTTAACTTAATTTAAGAGTTAAGGAGAAAATCAAAGTTCAGGAGGTTGGTCACAATTACAAACACGGCTATAAAACTGTGTCATGTTAGGTTGAAGGAATGCAGCAAAATAATTTGACAAATAATTTGACAACTGCATCAACAGGAACAGCTGTTAGGAGGGCTCACGCTAACCAACAGGGAGATGACGGACATCAACAGTACACTGGTGACCAATACAACTACTCTTATTGGCACTTAACCTAATAACCTCCCACATTTGTCAGCCTTTGAAAAAAGCTTAAGAGTGTGTGTTACTGTGTGTACGTAAGTAAACACTGTGTTTTGTTGCTGTATTTCCTCCTGTTTCTACTGCTATGATGACAGGAAATGAGGGGGGAGAGAAAGGCAAGGACCGAACACTGTTCTTGGTCAGTGCCTTAGATTTTTTAAATAGGTTTGGTGTCTTCCGCATTGATGGCTCCTTCCCCAATTAGAAAATCAACCATAGCCAGAATCTAAGTGATGACAAGCATGCACGAGAAAGACACAGCGGTACAGGTGGTTGCAAGTCCACTCAGAGAAATAACAAAACAGCTTATTTCTTTGAGAAAAAAACTTCATAACCCCACGGTCCATTTTCTAGATTTCTTCTGGAGCTTTCAACCATATCTTGTGCCCTTCATCAGTCAGTGGAGACCACGAGATATGGCTGAAAGCCCTGAAAGAATCCTGTAAATGTACCCACAGCATATTAAGTACTATTTCCAAGATCAAGGATGAACCTTTGAGTTCTGCATTACACTTCTTCCTTTCAGGCTGCAGCTGAGATAGCACACGTATTCCCCCAATGGAACCTTTTGCAAGCCCTGGTTTATCGTTTATGCCTGTTGTCGCCAAACATTAAGTTGACTACCACAGCTTCTCTGTTGGCTGAAATGATGTTGACAGGATCTGATTATCAGGATTGAAACACTTCAATGCTCAATACTAAAATAACACTCATTTCTAATAAACATGCTGTATAAACCTGTCGTCTGTCTCTCTGCTGCAGGGAGTGTCTACGTTCTGTTTCAGTGGAACAGTGAGCACATATTTAGAGCTGACTCTGATAGTGACTATTTGCTTCATTTCGTCATTTTCTTGTGGGTTTGTTGCAAATTCCGCTGAGAGAATTTCCTCCATGACCTAATGCGGTCATAGAGTATGTGAATGTGTGTGAGTGGGAGCATTAGGTATGTGAATTTAACATTGTGTGTGCGTGGATGTGTGTGTGTTTGAGTGGGAAGCCCCACCTTGCCGAGCGGTATATTCGTTGTCTTCGATGAGCCTGGCCAGGCCGAAGTCAGCGATCTTGCACACCAGGTTGTCTCCCACCAGGATGTTGGCGGATCGCAGGTCTCTGTGGATGTAGTTCATCCTCTCGATGTAGGCCATGCCTGCTGCCACCTGGAGCACAGCACAGTGACCACGGCTGCATCAACACTCACTGAAAAAAAATCATCTGGGCATTGTATCTGCTGAATACTGCTGTGATCTGCTTCAGGATACATGTGGAGAATAAGAATTCCATGATTAGATTTAAGTATTACTAGTTAACTTTTTGTGAATTGAAAAAATGTATAACTAAGGGCTGGCAGAGAAAACAACATGTCAAGCCAAAATTGTAGGCTTGATTAGGAAACAGTCTTCGTTAAGGCCTCCTGCAACCCCTTGGGCTTTAGAAATGCCAAAGGTTTAAGGTAGCTACCTCATATTTTGACATGTTTTTCATTACACATGCAGACTTAATACATCTGTGCTATTATACATGCAGAAAACTGAAAA
This sequence comes from Micropterus salmoides, assembly GCF_014851395.1. Lineage (NCBI taxonomy): Eukaryota > Metazoa > Chordata > Actinopteri > Centrarchiformes > Centrarchidae > Micropterus > Micropterus salmoides. Next base: position 3,810,201 of record NW_024040928.1, on the reverse strand, counting down.
TCTGGTTAAGGTATCCTGTTACAGACAACTTATTACCTGCTAAAAACTTGGGTCAATATAATATAAGTTATGAAGAAATATGTGTTTTTAAGTGCTGGTGTACTGAATAAAAAGCAGGCGATCTATTTATTAAATTAATCAATAGAACAGATAATGGCCTTGTCTGGAATTACCTGTACTATAACGGCTGACATGGTGAATTCGGCATTATGTACATTTCCACAGCACTGGTTCCGTCAGTGCTGTGCTTAGTTTGCTACTGTCAATAAAAAACTCAGCCCTGTCTGCATGTGTCTTAAATGAAACCCTTCCAGGAATGTTCCCTTCTAGGAAGGGATTACACCCGACGAGCTGCTGGAAGGCTTTAATGATGAATATCTAGACAGCAAGTGTTGGGTTTGATTGATGGTAACTTAACAGCAATCAAAAAACAGAAAAATAAAGCAAAATCTAAATAATCAGGGAAAAAAAACCCTTTCTGTTGAGTGAACATTGGTGAGTAGAGCTGAAATGAATATTAATCACTTAGTCAATTGACAAAAAATGAATTGGCAACAATTTTTTACAAGCGTCATTTTTTAAGCAAAAGTGCCAGGCATTAGTTGGATTCATTTTCTCAAATGGAAGGTTTGATGTTTTCATTGTCATATATGATTGTGAACTGAATGTTTTCCAATTATTTACTATATTAAACAATAGAAAAACTGATCAGCAGATTAATCATTTGTTAGTTGCAGCATAACATGACTCTAGTATAGCACTCAGCACTGACAGCATTCTATCAGTTCAACAACATACTGAATTTATCAAGACAACACGTGAACATGGAGGAATTGTTGAGTTTGCAAACAGTATTTACAGCAACTTAAAACTGGACCAAATTGGAAAACAGGGAGGCGTCTTAGTAAAAAATGATAAAATAAGCCTGTTTCATATAAGGGCCTGATTCTCTTTGTATATGAAGTAGTAGAACCAAAGTGTCACCAAAGTCTGATATATTTTCTGGAAACCAATGATGAGAAACAAGTTTACTATTGCTGTAACATTTATGTACCAGAAACAGACCAGTGACCTCAACACGTAAGTGTCAACATGAAGTTGTTTGATCCAGGTATACCTGTGCTGCCATGTCCACCAGGTTAGGCAGCTTCAAACCTCGTCCTTCTCCATCCTTCAAGAAGTCCAGCAGGCTTCCTACGACAGATAGAAACACATGTCCAGTTCAAGAACACATGCTGACACTAAAGCCATAAACTGTATGCCTTAGATCCATCAGCAAATCATTGCCCCTATTCTCTACAGGAACTGTTTATAATTACCAACCACAAGCAACAATGTGACAGCAGAATGTTTTGGAGACATGTGGTTTGTAATTTGCCTGTTCATGTCTACTTTATACCACCAAAGACAGTTATAGGATAAATACTGAATTGGGGGACTTGTTGATCGCCACAAATACTTTCACACTAGATCTGCTTTTTGAAAACATATTCCTCTCCAGCTTAATGGGCTGACCTACATGTGGCAGCCTCTGCGCGCACATCCAAGTTTCGGTTCTTTCTTGTGGGGTTTTTAAATTCCACTGTTGAAGGCCTTAATCATCTTCAGTCACTTTGAAACAAAGGGCCTACGATACCAGAACAGTTACTATTATTTATAATTGGAATGGAACAAAAACACTTTTGCAAAGCCTGCCTGCATGCTTATGCACAGTGCCATATGCTTAAATACACACTAGCACATAAACAGCCACATATACAGAGTACGGTGCTTTAGATTTGTACATTGTACCGTGCTACTGGAGACATTTTTGCTATTGTGGCAACTTATGTAAAACAAAGCAAAGGGTTGAAAACTAATCCTATACATATTTTGTCCCACAAGCAGCAGGGCTGTCCATGGACCACAGTAATACTGTGTATTTTGACTACATTTACTGCGAGTATTCATGGTCCCCTGAGGATAATTCCAAATTATCTCAGAAATCATTGCTCTTGTACCAACATCAGGCCAACATTTCCACAGCCACTAACATGAACACTGAGCATAACCATGTTTCAGACAGGATGGACCCTTTCCAGGGAGGATACATAAATCCCGCATATTTTAACAAATTATCTTTCCTCTACCATAGCTTGATTACAAAGATTGCAGTAATCTTCTATTCTGGTGGTTCCCAAAGTGAGTGGGGTGTCTTGAGGACAGGGTGCCAAAGGTGCCACAAGATTTGCCACATCATTGTTGTTGTGATCTGTGATTTCAGCGTCTACTAGCATGACCACTCAGAGAAATTATTGCACCTTCTTAGAACATATCACAACATTCAAATCTGTTTTAAACATTTTAAAACAGAAGAGAAAAAAAAGCAATAAATATCAGAGTCATTGTGTTAAAAACTTTGTTTAATATACAGTTATTCTATAGCTAATGACAGGACAACTCAGGGTTGCTGGTTGTCATAGTAAGACAACAGGCTTTCTAGTTTTTCAGGAGCTCAGCAGTCAAAAACACAGAGACCATCACAGCAAAAAAAACCAAACAAACAAAGCTCAGAGATATGCTGATACATCTCAGCCCTCAGCTGCTTGGAGCCAGAGTTTAGGCAGTAGTGATCGGGGCTAAAATAACTTTTTAAATTGACATTTTTATGACTTTCTACAATTCTGTTTTCTGTTTCGATAAAATAGAAGGATTTAATTTAATTTAACTGAATTCATGAAACTCAACAAAATTTCCAAAACTCACTGGGACTGAATGCTTTTCCAAAGAACTGCGTGCATGCATGCAAATAAGCTGTATATATGTACGTGTTTATCTACCTTTGCCCATGTACTCTGTGACGATGTAAATGGGCTCCTCTGACACCACAGCGTAGAGCTGCACCAGCTTGTCATGGCGGAGTTTCTTCATAATCTGAGCCTCCTCCAGGAAGGACTCGGGGGACATGGTGCCAGGCTTCAGAGTCTTCACTGCCACCTTAGTGGTGCCGTTCCACGTTCCTGGCACACGCACACACATGCTGGCATCAATACGGGGGAACATCGATTCATATGAAAATCACGTCATTTCAAAGTCAGACTTGACAACCCTGCTGTCTACCGTCAAGAGATGATTGGCGGCTGAGGGCTGACTGTAGTCAAAAACAGGGGAAAAGTCTTGCTTTGAAATGACAATGAGGTAAACATGCAACACAGAATGAGATCAGGAGACAGTATGAGAATCAGCTCGTCTGTAAATCTCATACACAGAGGTTGTGCTGAAGGATAATTAATGGGTATGAGATTTAAAGTGGACCTTGATTTAAAATGGCTTTTATAAGCCAGGAGGGGGATCTGGCAGGGCTTTGAGAGCCACAATACGCCAGCACGGCAGCAGATAATCCTTTGTAGGATGATTAACAAGCCAGTAAGCTCCTCAATGGGTGTATGCCAGCAGTTACTGTCACACAGCATGGCTATGCCACCAATGTGCACTGCATCTACACATATGATATGGATCACGGTTATCACTCCAATAAAGTAGTACTCCATTTATCTCATTCTGTGACAGTAATGGATGCAGAGATATTAGTAGTGACCCGAAGGGAAGACAGAGCCCATCAACAACATTTGGTGTGTGTGTTTGGTTTTCATTTAAGAGTAAGCTCATAAATCAGAGTAGGCTTCTTCAGTGATGCCACTTTGCAGACATTTTGGGAGTCGGGACTGAGCAGGTGATGGTCACCTGCTGGGTTGTGAAGTATTAGGATCCCAGAGTCTGGGTGTCACCCTATCCTCAGTATCTATCCAGCTGAAATATGACAAGAACACAAACCCTCATGTTCTGCAGTATGGAAGTCCAAAATGGCCAACACTAAGCATTAGGAAATAAGTAATCATATGAATGAAGAGAGTTAAACATGTATATAAAAATGAGAAAAAGGAATTGTGAAATACATTAAATTCTTACATCAACATCAACTTTTGCATTATAAATAGATTCATATTGGACTTCAATCAGCGCACGCCTGTACCTAGAGCAACAATGCCAATGCCAAGTAATTAGGAAACAACCAACTAGCTGCTGCTGTAAAAACAGTTTACAGAGCATAACTCCCTCTCTTATGATTTAGCTTAACAAGGCTGCAGATGCGAACTAGCTAGACAGCTAGGCCTAGCAGCCTAATCACTTAAGCAGTTTTTTGATTTTAGACGTGTTCCTTAGAGAAAACTTTCTTTGGTTGGTTGGGTTTATATACACTGTTTGCTTCTACATTTTATTCCATTATAGTCATTCATTCACAATGTCATTAATATTTATTTAATACTGACCATTTTGGAGTGTCATACTGCGGAGCGCACTCAATAAATTACTGGAAGAAAGTAGAAATTTGTATTTATAAATAGGAACTGACTTTCAAAGTGTTTTTGTGCGCACAAAAATCCTGCAGGAATGCTGGAGAGGGTGAAGATTGTATTTGCTTTTATCTCCAATTAGTAAACAAAACTGCAATGTGTTTCTTGGCACATTTAGGAGTGCAAAATCTTCCCATTTATCTCAAGAGTGGCCCAAGGTGAAAACTTAGCAGGGTCCTTTTTTGGTAGGATTTCCTTACCGTAAAACACATCAGCAAAACATCCAGTCCCCAGCTTTACTTCCAACTCAAGTGCGTCTCTGCTGATCTCCCAGGCATCATGACTCAAGCCCACAGTGTCAGGGATGTAGTTCACACACTCGCCCGTTAAATTAAAGCACAAACCATCCGCACTCTCTACAGGGGGAGGGAAGGGAATGCATACAGGGTTAACTACCAGGGAGAGGAACATGCAGTGAGGGACATGGAAGGGAGCCATCTTTAGACTGTGAGAACAGAGTCTCCTGACACACTGGATGTTTTTCCAGATGATTTTGGGAGGGTGGGGTCAAACTCTAATCATTTTCCTGGCAAAAGCCCTAAACTGAGAATTATTAAAATCTCCTGCCCCATTTTCTCATTTGATCCCCTCTCCTTCCAGGCCAGATTATTTGCTTGTCTTTTTGGAGTGAGTCTCTGCTAGCTCAGTGTGGCCCCTTCCGTGCAACCTCTTCTTCCGGAGACGACTAGATCCGTACCCATCCAGACCTCCCCAAACTGCCCATTCCCAAGACGCTTGATGAGCTGCAGCGACTCCCGTGGGATCTCCCACACGTCTTTGGTTTTGACAGACAGGTCGGCGAGGCGGGGCATCCCTTTGTGGCAGGGAACCACCAAGCGACAGCAGAGCCCAGCGGCTCGATCTGCACACGCCGCATAGCAACGCACAAATAAGAGCATAAAGAGGTGTACAGAGAGTTAGCAGAGCAATGTGCAGGAGAGGGGAAGCCTCAAAGCAATATGACAACTAAAAACAAGGACAATGCAGAGCAGAGTAAACATGATTGTCATTTTGGTTGTCAGAAGTTGGCACTGTTGAGTTTTGGCAAGAAATGACGTTACGTTACAGTCCATTACTAAAACATATTACTTATTATTTTCACTGTTCCTTCATTAATACAGATATAAACTGAATCTACTGAAATGTTCTCTTTGAATTTGATCTGTATATTATGATTTGCTGTGTGATCATTTTGGTTGCTGTCTAGCATCTTGTAAGTCCAAACAGGCTGGGACTCCAGCTGCTTCCATTTCGATCCTCTCTATTGGCTGTGTGTGGTTGTCACTTCAGCAGATGACACCATGTCATCTGTGTCATGAAATCAAACATCTCTTGCTTTTACTCTGGAGGAAGCTCTCATGTTTGCCTGAATTGATTAAACCAAGGGATTAGGGCAGAGTTTCCGTTGGTACTTCCATGCTGATATCTAGAGAGGATTACCCCCCCCCCCAATACTGCAGGCACAAAGTGACCCCCCTTCCTCCCCGCTGGCAGAGATTAGGAAATCCGTTGTTTGCACAGGGCAGTAAAGACGAGATAAAGACCCGCGTCCCACGCGTGGGAGTGTTCTACCTGCAACTCGGCCATCAAAACCCATCTGGGCTGGCTGCCTGCTGCCTCAGCTGCTCCACCCAGACATCAATACAGCTCTATGTTCCCTCTGCTGACTGTCATAAAGCCTGTCAATATGTGGACCACATTCACACACCGAACAACAAAACAGTCAGTGTTTCCTAGGAAGGCGTGGTAGCTTCAAATGATTTATTTTGTGCCTTGATCAGATTTAATAAGTTAAATCCATTATTCCCTGATGATTTATTTTAAAAGGAACCATATGTCAGCATTTGATCTTTGTGTTGCTGCTGCAGCCAGAGCAATTCATCCAACTTGTTCCAACATTCAGTTAGTGATTTCCTCATAAAAAACATTGTAGGTCGTCCTGGTAGCTCAGTTGGTAGAGCGTGTACCATGTATCAAGGCTGAGTCCTTGCTGCAGCCGCCCGGGTTCCAATCCGGCCCAGGCCCCTTGCTGCATCCCATCTCTCTCTCCCTGCCTTTCCTCTCTCTCTCTACTCTATCAAATAAACCCAGAACAGTTGTTTTTTATGAGTGAATCAAAGTCACTATGCTAATTTATGAGATGCTTCTTTAATCAATAACCAAACCTAAGCAGTTTCCATTTATAACTTTGCCAAGTGGTAGTTTAAAAGAGGTCCTGATCTTACCCTGGGATAATGACTGCACCGCTTTTAGCTAGGACTGTCTCGTGTTCCTACAAACAAAAACTTCAGCAATCACAATCTTTCAAAATGCTATAATCACATATATTTACAGTAGCTTTAAAGCTTGACTACAGTATGCAACTTTTGCCCTTTCATTCTCTTTAATTACAATGGGCTTGCGCATGTGCGACAAAATCAGTTTATTTTGCAATTGACCTATCTCACGATGTTAATGAAAGTGAAAAACAATCTGTGTATCGTGATTTGGATCCAGTCTAAATGTAATGGCTGCATCCTTGGCACATGCTTTACCCTTCCTCCAAGTTTCATATAAATCAGGCCAGTAGTCTTTCAATATTGCTGCTGACAGACAAACAAACAAATAAACAAATGGCACAGAAAACACAAAATTTACTAACTGATGGGATGGTGAGTCAACTTTTTGGATTTAATTACAATTTAACTTAGTATGATATATGAATATTAAAGAACAATATCGATCCATTGTTTGCTAACATTAGCTAGCATTAGCTCCTGGTCATACTAGCCCAAGTGGTTGTAGCAGCAAAACCCCTGAGTGTGTTGAATTTAGCAAGGCTGGTTTATTGCTTATGAATTACTTATGAAATACCTTTTTATTCGTAAATGGAAGAATTGGCTATTTTTTCTGGTTTTAAATGTGATGTTGGCAGCCTAGTTGATTCTCAAGCCCATGTGTTGTTCCTTTCTCATTCGTTCATTTGCATCTGGAGAATAGCTACATTATATGATGCCACACATGCTCTTTAAAGACACAGAATATAGAGGAAAGCATAAAGCAATAAAAACACAGGCCTTGAAAAGAGTCAAGGTTATTTGCAAATACGTGTTGTCGGCTCCACACGTCATCAAGAGGGACGATAAAATGTAGAGTGACTAATGAATGGTTAATGTGCCATGACACAAATACATACAGAAAATCCATGGTGTTGATTTTGGGGCTTAAACACTGATGTGTCAATGTGCCAATTAGAGCATGACAGGAAAAATATCCTCTTCTCAGTGAGAGGGAGACAGAGGATGAGAGTGATACAACAGAAAACATGTAACACGGACTCCGAGAAATAGAGTAAGAGAAGCAAATGAGATCAAACTTGAGGAAGAGATGGGGAGAAAAAAAACACAGCCCGCATGAGTACAACTAAGGACAATAATCTCTCATCCTGCAAATGTGATTATGAAATATGTGTCAGCGGCACAGATGCAGCGGTCATCTCCTGACAGCACTCACAGCCAGGAGGAACAAGCTCAACACAAACATCTGGATGAGCTCACAGTGACAGAGTCAGACATTATGCTTATTGTTCACTGCTCAATAGTACAGGATTAAAAATGAATGTGAATCTAAATAAATACATAAAGATGCATGTAAGGCAGCAAATGAAATTAATTTGACATAGAGTGGCTTTCCATCTCTTTCTGTATGTGCGTCATGGTAAGTAGCACCTTTTATTCCTGTATGTGAAAATGTGCTGGCAGACCAGATGCAATTATGGTGTAACAGTGTCTGCTTAATGCATTTTGGATCAATCAAGGAAATGGACATTGGACAGAAGAAAAGACTCTGACGTTGCTATTTGGGCTTGTGCAAATGGGGCCACAGTGTCAACGCTCTGTCTCCATCATGACAAATCTCCTTATGACAACATCTGTTTCCCTTTTTAATGGAGAGTGGGCAATGCAATCCTTCATATATTTTTATTCTGGGCCACATTGCAGCCAGACTACCAAGGGACAGCATTGGTGGATTTCATATACGTATCATATTCTTTCAGAGCTGTAGGTTTTAAGCCGCACCAGGCAATAACTTGCTGCAAATCACATAGATCAAATATTTTGAGTTGGCTTTGCATCAGTGATGCAGCTTATCAAACCAAATTCCAGAGATCAGCTGTGGTCAAAAGCTTAAGAAAACCCCCAACATCCTGCAAACACTTTACAGACATGATGCCGCCTAATTTCTGGGTAATGAAGTCTTTCAAACATTCAAGGCTGCTCAAGTGTATAAAAGTCTTGCTTATATTTACATGTCCTTTTATGTCTATATTTGCTGCTGTTTTCCTCTGCTTCTGTCCAGAACACATCCTAAAATGAACCACAATATATTACGGGTGGGGGAAAAATCGATACAGCATAGTATCACAATATTTTCCGTGGCAATATTGTATCAATACACGGACATCAAGTATCAATATTTTATTATATAAATTGTATTAGTATTTTGGTACTATAATAATAAAATCAGTTGCTTTTTCAGTTCACTAGAAAAAGAGTTTTCCTTTGGGTACACAATTTGAAGTTGGAAAAAAAGGTAATAAATTGCAATATATCGCAATATTTTAAAAATCGCCATAATATCATGACCTAAGTATCGTGATAATATCGTACCATGGGGCCTCTGGTGTTTCCCACCCCTACAATATATCCTAAAAATAATGAGGATACGTCCTTAAGAGAACTATAAAACATAAAACTGGAAGATGAACTAGTTTTAAACTAACCAAAATATATCCTAAAATTTATCTGAATATGTTTCATTCTGAAATGGCCAGAATATGTTTCACATTTAACCAAAATACATGGAAAACAGTATAAAATAACCAGACTACAACCTAAAACTAACCAAACTGTGTTCTAAAAAGAACCAGATTACATTCTAAAATCAACCAGACCAGTAAAATGGACCTTTACAAACAAAAACAGTAGTATTGTATTACGTAATATTATTTAGTCTGCCGCCTAAAATCAACATCCTGAAGTGTCACCTAGATACAAAAACAGTCTAAAGCTTAGTATTTATACCTGAGTAGTGCTGAACCAGCTGCTGCAGCGTTTCAAACTGAGCCCTGGTGGTGATGTAGTAGCCGCCGCTGTCCAGCTTGCGAATTTTATAATGCTTGACATGGTCTCCTTTCACATCGTCCCAGTCCCGTATGGACAAGGAGAAAGCACCTGGGGGACAGATCAGTGGGTGAGTCACTGAACATCAACAACTTGATCGAAGAATAATTCAACAAGCATTCAGCTCTCACTTTAAATGCTTGACACTTGAAAACCTGCTGCCAAACTATTTGGTTCTCAAAATGTACTCCAAAGTTGTAGCTAACACACTGCTGGAGTTCACAAAACGCCACGCGGGAAATATCAGGACTCTGCCACAGGTTCTACTTTTAATTACACTCTCAGGCTGATGTGAGTGGTTTTTCTTAGTTGACAGTGTGAGTGTGTGGTTATACCCTTTGTGGTTTCACTCTCCCGGATGAGATAGGTTCCTCGAGGGTTGCCAGTGGACAGCAGCTGCCTCTCTGCATCCTTACGGCCCAGTTTACCAAAGTACCAGCTGTAGCAGAAGAAAACAAGTTAATTAGAACAGCAGAAGACCTTGATTTTGAGCTTTTTTGGCTAGCTTGCCACGCAAGTTTCAAGTAACACTATGCTGATGCTGCTGCTGCTGCTGCTTGGACTAGTCAGTAATATTGCTATGTCTTGTGTTGTTGCACTTGCTTGATGTTTGGCTGTGTAAGCAAAGTTTTCATCTTGCTGGTTTCTGATTGTAATGCAATCATAACAAATGCACACGTACAGCTGTCCTTATTTATCTTCCATAATGTTGCTTTAAGACTTAATAATGTGCATGAACTTTATTTATTAAAAACACAGCTTGTGATCAACACATTCCAAAGAAGGCTGCTCAGCTCTGTACAGATGCTGCAAAGGTTTTTCCTGCTCCTAACTGGTCCCCATAACACATTAGTGTTTTCCCCTGACTGAGCCAGGCTGACTGTCCGTACAAAAATAACATACTTATAGTTCAGTCTGTGACAATCCCACCAGTCAAGTTGTCTAAGTTTTACAGCTGTTTGTTTTATAATCAATATATAGTATATGTGAAAACATTTTTATTGATCCCAGGATGTTACCTGAAGGTCCAGCATTAGCCAGAAAATGGAGTCTGGATATTGTTGGCGCCCGGAAGATAAATCTTAATATTGACCTCCTGACTTTTGCTCTAGTGATCTAGTGATAAGGCCAAAATTTACACTTGGCAAGAAATACATGTATGCACAAAAAAACATAGACATTATAAAATGTATTGGGTAGACTGCTGTGACCTTTACTGAGCACATTCATACTTCCTAAATGATTAACCACTTTCATCCTGGACACTGATTTTCCTCTTTAGCTCCATGACGATGACTAGCAAAATTATCAGTAGGTTGTTCATTCGGTCCAAAACTAGGGCCTGCTAGTGGGGCTTTACACTTTTAGCTTTGATGTAAATGAATCAGGTCTTTTGGTTTGTATATTAGCACTTTAACACTAACCCGACTGCTTGTCTGGCGTATGGACTGTGACTAGTTCTGCTGCCTTCGTCCCTGCAGATCTGTGTGAATGGACAGGACTCCCTTGTAAAAGAGACTCTGTCTCAATGGGACTTTCCTTAAATAAAATAAAGCTTATATATGTATGTGATTGTTTAGTCACAGTATGAAAACCTGAAAAAAAACTTTATTTCTATTTTTTATTCCTAGCAGGGGAAGTAGAAACCTCCAATTACGATTACTTGTTTACCAACATGTTTCTCATTAAACTGCAATCATATACAATAGTCAACATTGAGATAGAGGTAAAAGTTTAACTTATTTTTATTACATCTTTTGAAACCTAATTTCAAAGTGGTTTTCACATGCACTGAAACTACAGTGAGAGAAGGAAAAAAGGCAGAGGAGCTGTGAGCAGTTTGACACCAAAGTGCATATTTCACAGAGGTACTTCTGTGTTGCACCGACTCCTCCTCTCTTTTTTTAATCCCAGCATGCTCCAGTGGGCTCATAATAAGATTCTACCTCACAGTGAACTGAATGAATCTTTATTCAGAAACTTTAATCTGACTGAACCGTCTATGCGGGGGAAGGTGGTTCAGGTCTGTGGAAGCACTTGATGCTACACACACACAGACAAAACTACACGCAGATTAAAAAAAAAAGGAAGATTAAAATAATTTTCCTTCTATTGATCATATGTCAGAGTGAATCTTAATGATTAAGGAGGAAATACATTTCCCTGCTAAACTCTATTAACTGTTAAATTGAAAAAATCCCCAACTTGGATATATTTACCTCTCACTCACTTGGCATTTCAAATTCAAAATCCTTTTATTTATCTACAGTGTCATAAACATGTCATTTTTCCACCATGCAGGGAAAGTAAGAACTGTGATGATATTAGACAACTTTTTCTCCTGAATTTCTTTCCTCGGAAGGTTACGTCTGCACATGTGCGGCCTCGCGTCATTCACACACACACACATACACACAGACTACATACTCCTCAGCCTGGATGGAGTCCACTGGAGCCACGTAATTACTGGGAATGTAGCCACTGCCACCAGTGGTGAGCGAGCGAGCATCCCACCAGTCCCCTTCACTGAAAGCGAGAGAGAGAGACAAAGGGGAAAGAGGAGAAACAGAAGAAGCACATTAATACACATTATTTCATATGAGCTGACATCCTCTGTACCACTGAACACATCAAAGTACAGCTTTAGTTTGACTTGTTCCCAAACACCGTCCATGAAAAACATTAGTAAAGCAGAGGGCAACATAGTTGAACACACATTTTAAATCGTTATAAAAAAAGTTCACAGTTTGCTGTATTGCCTTTGCAAGAGTGAGATGAGAAGATTGATCTCGCGTCTGTGGTTAATGCAGAGCTGCCGTCAGGATGTGGTTAGCCTAGCTTAGCATAAAGACTGGAAGCAGGGGGAAACGGCTAGCACGGTTGAAGTGAAAAAAAAAAAAAGAAAGCGCTCATCTTTCTGGGTGGGTGTGTGTGTGTGTGTGTGTGGGGGGGGGGGGGTCGCATTCTGTAACTGCTGCTTAGTTAATAACAGCTTGGCGCATTGCTGTTGTTCACCTTTAGCTCCAACATCCCCTCTCTGTAACATTAACAGGTATTATTTTTATATTTCTTTTACTATATGTTTTAAATAAACAAGGTAAATGTGCGCATTAATCTGAGGTGTAGACAGACATTTTGTTTTTCACTTAGGACAAGCCCAAGCTAGCTGTTTCAATGTAGCTTAGCTATTTTCCTACATTCTTGGTACCGTTCTTTCAGCTTCTGCACTTAATTGTTGATGTGACGTTAGTGACACATGAACTGAAGTTTAGCAGCTTTTAAAAAGGGTGTCTGCTACATGTCTAGAAATTGGAAAAAGGGCAGAGGAAGAGAAGCTCTTTAAAGGCCTCTTAGCCTGGACACCCACACAGCCATTACTGTCTTTCTCTGAAGTGCATCTCTTCCTCCCTAACCGCCCGCTCTCTTTGGGCCCATCCATCCGTCACTGCATCCCTTAAACTCTTTCATCTGTCTTTCATCTATTCCCACTTTCTGACACTCTCTGAGTTAGAAAAAAAAATCCATCACACCTCCCCCGTCCTCATATCTTATCATTTTAAAAGCGGAGATTCCGTTAATTTGGCCACATTCATAGAGGTACTTGGACAGTCTGAGTTTGATCACAAACATTAGCATGAGAAAGTGAACTTTCACAACTTTGAAATGAATGGGAATTCACTCATTATCTGCTACAATATTAATATTAGACTTTTTTTTTTAAAGGAAAGGGTAAAGTAATGTAGCACTTTGAGTCCACTAAATTTAGTGGCTTTTTGTGAAGTCCTATATGAAGTGACTATACAGTATGAAGTGACTGACAATCTGTCCAGCTTAGAGGAGAAATCAATCATAAAACACTCAGACTGAAATGTTATTTGGTGTTTATTTTGCTCCTTGCAAATAAGTCAAAACCAATATAAAGTGTCTCAGTAAAGTGCTTCTGGCCTCCTCCGTAGAGCAATGCGCTCCCCTTCCCTGTTTTACTAGCTATTGTTATAAATATTACATATAATAATACACATTTCAAAATGTCTGTATTTCGCAATTTCCTTGATAATTAAGAAAGTAGACTTATAGCATCATTTGTTCCATTATAAGCGAATCGCAAATCGCAATATGATTTTTTTCTCCAAATCGTGCAGCCCTAGTTTATATCCTTCATTTTTTCACTTTCAGTCAAATGTCAAAGTAACACATTCTTGGTTTTGATCTTTTCTTGAGATTTGTTTCAGATATCAAATAGCATCCTTTAAACAAAGTAGAAGTGGATTAGTCTATTTTGTTAGTAAGATCCATTTATGTTTTTATCAAACTCCTACAGACACTCTCCCCTCATTTCTCTGTATTTAAATTCCTCTCTTCTCCTCGCCTTCTCTCTTCATTCCCGTCTTTACTCACTTCAGTATCTGGCTGCCTTAAGAGACAGCTAACAGAAGTGGTTCACCATCATTACCGATGCTTTCACATGAATGCGCAGTCACACATGAACATTTCCTTCCCCACATCTCGGTGCTTTGACAATGTCTCTCTGACACACTGTACCACCCGGTGCTTGTTTCTATCACATCCCTCATACACCAGGAGGGAATGTCGGTGTTGGTGTGTTTGTGTGTGTGAAAGGGATGCTAAATACAGAGAAAGAGACAGAGAGAGAAAGGAGTGGAGGAAGGGAGAGGAGAGGCGTTTTTGGTCCTTCATTTATGCTGAATAAAGCCATGATGGGGGATCGCCTGGGGACAACATCCCAGGCAGAAACAGGCCCGCTTGCCTTTGTTCATGGAGAATCCCCCAGGAGGGAGGGGACGGCGATGGAGTCTCAACAATCTGCCTTCTGAGAGAGAAAAGTACGCAGGAACGGGAGGATGTGTTTGTGCGGTGTAAGATGTGTTGGTATGTGTGTTTGGAGAGATATAAACAAACGTCAGTCTGTCCCGCTGCCTCTTTTGTCTCCAGAAACAAACCCTTAAACCAACTCTGCTCTGCCGCAAAAAGACAGAAAACAACAACAAGAGTAAACAAAGAACCTCCCTCCTGTCTCCAAATGGATTTAAATCCTCTCTCCCCATGGGGACTGCTGATGACAGAATAATTAAACACAGAACTGTGTTGAGTGAGAGGAGTCATACGTACAGGCAGCCATTCACAACACAACATAAATCAGAACTGTACTAATTTAATTAACTTGCGGTGTAGACTTGTAGAATTCTGTAAAAACTGGAGCTATTTCCTGATTATGTCTGCAGGAGCTTCACAATAAGACACTCACAGGGGGTTATAAAAAGCCTGAGCTGAATGCAGTGCCTTATAAACATTCAGGGATTGAATCCCGTTTCCTGGAGGATGAACAAAAAGGGACAACAGTGCCTTCTGTCAGCTGAGACAGTGGTGCTGGGATCTCTGGTGGCCCTGTTTCACGTGAGCCCTGCCTGGTGGGGCATCTGTCAGTCACTTCCCGCCAACTCTGACGGGCTGAAGCAGATGAGGATTTTAAGCTTTTACCACCTCTTTCCAGCAGGGGTCAGTGTGGCTGGATGGAAGAAGCCCAGTCCATATTAGAGACACATTGAAGCAGTGAGGCGTGGGTGGATGGAGGGAGATGGAGAGGAGAGAGGAAGGAAGGAAGGAAGGGAGAAGTCGTGAAGATGCAGCTATGTCTGGCCCCTGCTGAAGAGGAGGAGGAGGAGGTAGTGTAGGCTGTAATGATGGTGTCTTCCTGATCTGGCTGAGGCCCAGCAGGGACAAGGTGTGTGGTGGAATGTTCAAGACGCCGCCTGGGACAGGATGCTATACGGGTGTGGTGAGGAGGAAGACTAACTTTGCTAGGCCAAAGACTGAGGATATAAGGCAGCCATGTACAGTGGAGCTGGTGTATACAGCATCCACATTTTATATTTGAGACACTATGCTTGTGTGAAAGCTCAGTTTGCGCTTGTTTAGAGGAGTCCACTAATACAAACACAAGTGCTGTGTTAATATTATTCTGACTAAAATTAGAACTACATGTATTAGGGTCAAAGACGAGACGTGTCCATTTTCTGTCCTGGGGTATTTATGTTTTGTAAACCCTTTTTTTGCCCTGGATATCACCTCTCAGGCTGCCCTACAGAACCAGGTCTGTAGTCTGGATTTTAATTTCCTAATCATTTCCTATGTTGATATAAACAGCATTCCCATAGTTTCACTTGATAAACTGACTTCATTTTGAAACTAAACTGAGGCCTTACACTTAGTTATCAATAATTCATGGTAATAATAGGGCTGCCAATACTGTGTCAGTCCACTGGCTGTGTGTTTACCTATTTGCGCATAAATCAGAGATCTGGCAGTGTAGTGGCGGCTACATGCAGGCAGTCTGCTTCATTATGAAACAACCTGCCGCCTCTCTGCAGTGCTGTACATGCACTGAGCTGCCTACTAACAAAGAAAACTAAAGGAGAATAGGGTCAGAGCACAGACCCAGCAGTCACCCGGCCTCCTCAAATGTCACTGCACCAACGCAGAAGCCCAAACCGAGAGGCAGCTGAGGGTCACTCCAGCAGTGTGGACAGAAAAAAAATGAAAAGCATTCACTCGCTAGCTGAGGCTGGGAAGAGTTGGCAGGTGATCGTGCCGCTCCTCCCATCCACACACACACACACACACACACGAAAGACTAGCCAGCATCACTGTATGTATAACAGGGAACTTCCTGTCTAAGCTCAGAGGGAATTCTTAAAGCAACGCCACGCTGCTGACCTGCAGACCCTGCTCCACCCTGTGTAAACTTATAGTGTGTGTTTTAATGCTGATTGTTATATTGCATGTTCAAGCCACCCCTTCTAACTCATTTGAAATGCTTTGCACCCTCTAATATTGTGAATATATAAATATAAAGTTGCTTCTTAACAGTTATCATGGGATCTAAGCTGTTTTATCATCATAACAGGAAGTGTAACATATCATAATGTTACACTTTCACAAACTAAAGTAAAGCAGGCTTATTTTGTGCTGTAGCTTGTTCCAGATGATGGAACCAAAACCCTTCTTTCCCCTGTACAAGCTGCCACTTTCACCTCAGCTGAAAAGCTACGCCCTGTCTGCTCCACTCCCAGCAGCACCATGCCCTTTCAGAGCATTCCTCCCAAGTGCAGGCAGGCTGATAAGCAGCTGTAGTGACTTACGTGCTGTTGATAATCTGGAACCTTTCTCCTTTCCTGAAGCTGAGGTCGTCTTCTGTCCGTGCCTCATAGTCATAAAGTGCCACAAAGAGGGTGACTCCTGCAGGGGGGATAAAAACACAGAGTCAGCACTCGGAAGATTAGCGAGAGAAAATGAAGCTCAGATTCATGTTTATCTGATGACACACTGGCAGCAGCAGCACACTCAGTGGTTTGAATGTAAGTCAGTCATGTTGAATTTAATGGGAACTCAGGCGATAGTTGATGAGGAAACTGAATGAAAGCAAGCCACTCAGGAAGCAAAGGATATTTCAAAGGTGTTACCCAATAATGAAACATTAGTATTGCATATTTTAACTGGTAATGTTTATATTTCTATTATTAATTATTATTATTAGCATTAAATTGCAATGTTGGTCCTGCTTGTTCCACTAATTTAAAGACTGAAATATCTAACTGCTGGATGGATTGTAATTCAAATCTGGTACAGATACTGCTGGTTCCCATAGAATGAATGCCTATGACTTTGTTGTTCCATGGACTCTAGTGCCACCGTCAGTTGAAGTTTGAATGAAATGTCTCGACAACTATTGTAGATAATTTTGTTTCTCCTTTCCTACCTAGATTAATTTTGCCAGTCCAGTGAGTAGACCAGCAACCAACCATTTTTGCACATTTCTGAAATAATTTGAATGTCATCCTCGAGCTCTATTTTTTCATCCTTCACAGAGCTACCACCATGAATGCCTTTAAAGGGTGCCCATTTGCACAATTGACTGCTTCAAGCCTACATAGACTTGTAGAGAATTCACAGAGACCAGGGGGGCAGTGAGATGCAACCACGGGGTGGCTAATACAGCAGGCTTTTTGCCAGGCCTTCGCGTATGATCATTCATTACATCTATAAACCCCTTGCGATGTGGGCAGACAACAAACTACTTAGTTTCAAGCATGCTAAACCCCTCCATTTTGAAGTACTGTTAACATTTGCTCTCTGTAATTCTTTGCCACTACATCTTTCCTGTGGTAGAATTGGCTTTGTAATGGCAGAGTAACCTTTGCAGAGTCTACATTCTTTTCACAAAGTACCTGATCTCCCTTTACTAATCCTACTAATTTTGCAATCATCACAGGGGTAAAAGAATAGCAGCTGTCGTTTTAATAAATCTCAGTAGCATTTATCTGGCAGGAATATTTTCTCACCCATACACTCATGTTTATTGCTTCCTTGTGGCAAACGCACTGAAGGAATTTAGGCTCACTGTAGGACGTGTTAACAGCGTGTTAATCGCAGCAGGAGCTAAACAATTCAAATGAAGTTGTGAGGTGGAGAAAAACCGTTGAACTACCCTGTTAGGTGTGGTGGGTAAAACATAAATATAACAAAACAGTCCATGGTGACAAAAAAGAAAAACATTTAGTGAAGAAATTAACCCAGAGGTGTGAGATACTGGGGGCCTAAATAAACGTAAAATTAAAATTATGCTTACTTTCAACTGGGGTGACAGGGTTATCCAGTATTTCGAGAACTCCAATTGTAATTGAATTCACTGTCTAAGCACTATCAGTGAATAAGACGCTGAACTCTTTCCTGGTTGCGTTGATGTGTGTTTCTCTTAATGAGACTACTTGCTACCAACTAAGCAATCAAGTCAACACACTGACAAACATACTTTTTTTTAAATCCCAACACTGTACAATAATGTCCGCAATACCACAAAACAGATCGGGATGAATGAATTTGGATATTAAGACCATAATGTCATCTAGGAAACATGTACTGACTTCATATTTCTAGAAAGGTGGTCTCATGGTGGTTGCTGCTCAGGCAGGAGACACGTTACATGATCACACAGACTTATTAATAATTTTAAATATATATATACAGTATAGTATACTGGAGCATATATATATATATATATATATATATATATATGCTCCAGTATACTTTGGATCTTTTCTCTGAAGTCTCTCCTTGATTGGTTAGGTTGCCTTACTCTAAGAGCACCAGACAGCTCTTCCTTTATCTAGTACCCGTTTCCTTCATCAACAGATGAGGGCCGCACAAAGAACGTTCAAAGTGATTAAAAGCTCTTGAAAAAGAAGGTTAGTAGACCATGAGTCAATATTATTTTGGCAAACAACTATATCAAGGTCAAACTTTCTGGGGAAAGCCAAAAGTTTATCTAGATAATCAAAACCAATCTTTTTTGAGGTAAAACTGAACGTGAGCGCACCCAAAATGCAAATAAATCCTCACTGCCCAGGAAAACTGTGCGCACGCAGATAGTTTAGATAAAACCTTTATCGTTTACCTTTTCACTTTCATATTAATTTGACTAATCTGTTTGTTTTAATAAACTGGAATTATCCTTTAAGAGGTTTGGACCTCTATCTATCTTACCATCTTTAGTTAGCTTGATTTGTCTTGAAAACAAAGGACATAAGATGAGACAAAAGCAACACTCTAAGTGTTTTGCTCAGGTTTGAGGTGAGGCTGTTAAGCTGTTCTTCTGTTCTAATGCTTCTGAGTGTTTGACAAATGGAAGTTGAACAGGCACTTCCACTGAAACTCTCTTGATCACATTTATTCAAATCATTTCACTTCAGACACTCTCACCAGCCCGAGGCTTTCTGGGAAACAGTGTTGATATGAAGAGGCTATGCGAGGCTTTTGCTGATAGAACTACAGATAAGAGAGGACCTGCTGCTATTCATGTGATTTCAAACAGCGAGCCGGGAGAGCAGACTGTCTTATTGAAACACTTTGGTTTTCTAACCATTAGAACATAACAAGACCCTGAATGCATCATTCGAATGTGGTTTGCAGTGTTTTTTCCATTAGGTCAGCCGAGGTGGACGCTAGGTATTTGGTTTATTGATTCATTCAAGAGTTGTCTGCTGGAATTAGTTACATAAGGTCACAGGAAAAGGTGTGAATTTCCATTTGGGGAAATGACATAAGCAAAAGATCAACTGATAATCAATAATATGTCTGATGCCAACTGCAGTTTGGGTTGATGCAGTTTGTGGCTGTTAAAACAGAGGTTGAGAGGAAAGGGTGGCTTATGTCCAAATATCCCCAGGAGTAAATTAAAATGCTAAACCGCTTTCTGCTCCTCTACCCCTGTGTGGATCTGGATTATACAGCGCAGAAAATAATCCACACTTTGAGGGAGAGGACTCCTGCTAAGTTGAGTGGAAATGCTGAGTTCCTCTGCAGAGGAGCCTGGGCTCGGTCAAACATAAAGGATATCCTGAGTAGGAATATTCCCTACCCAAACAATGGGCCGGCACACAAAGCCCTGCGCTAATGCCAGCCGGACGTTCCTGACAGGGCCGGGCTGGGGTCGGCAGTGGAGCTATAGCAGGGGCTGTGAGGTGAGGATTGTCAGGATTATGGGATGCCATAGGAAGTCTTTAACTGCACAAAGAATCCCTTTTGCATACGGAGGTGTATGTGTGTGGGTGGCTGTGAGCTATCACTGTGCGCATAGAATGCTGTAACTGTGTGGGAATGATCTAAAAAGAAACTACCTTCACACTCTTGTATGTGTTGCAGATACTGTCCTTCTTCTGACAAACAATTGCTCAAAGTAACTTACAAATAAATGTCTTCCTTGTGTTATTTATTCTTTGCTAAATGCCATTTCTCCGTCCTAGCTTTTACTGTCTCTCGGAGCACTTGCACCTGCAGAGATGCTGAATGGCTTGACCACTAATTTCTTTAGATTTTTTGTAATTTTTGGTGAGCCAGGAATGGGTCAGTGTTTGACTTTCCTTCGAACACTGACCCATACTGGCACCCCAGGAAGGTGGCCAGTACAAGCACAGTCTGATCTGTTGGCCACTGAGCAGCTCCACTGGTGCATTTGAGGTTCAAGGGTCTTGCTCAAGGGCACCACAGTGGTAGGAATGGAGGAGGGGCTGCAGCTGTTTCTATTCCCCTATGCAGATTCATTCTGTCAGTCCAGGCATTAGACCAGTGACTGACGTCCAATTATTTTTGCACATTTTTTAAAACAATTTGAACTTCTCTATCAAGCTTTGTTCTTCACACAAGTCCTGCCCATTTTGGCTTTGTCCTCCAACAACAGTTGAGCTAGCCTGGTACCCGGCGGAACCTCAGTCAACTTTCCCCTTTCCTGTTCTTAGAGATGCTATGTGCCAAGCTCGTCTGTCATTTTGAAGATGGTTCAAAGCTGTTTCATACACTTTACAATGTATATACCCATACAATGTAATCGATCTACACTGACACATTACACTACATTTAGTCACATCTGAAGTTAGCTAATGTTAGCAAAACGCTAGCTAACATATAGCTACATCAACAGGAGAAGATGCCAAATCTTGAGGTAGCATTACCGTGGGGGTTGCACTCTGCTTGGATTTCGTGCCACACGCAGTTTAGTGCAAACTTTGACTTTATTTGGTAGTGACCTTCAATGTGCAACTAACACAGATGTCCATGCCATAACCTGAGAACAACCTGTGATGTATTAAAAGCTTATTCTCTTTTAGAGAATAAGTGCGGTAATTATTGTAACCATGGTCCCCCAACCTTTATGAAGTAGTCATTATAACCCAAACCACAATCTTTCCCTAAACCTAATTAAGTTGTTTGTTTTAGTCTAAATCTAACCCTACCTTAACCATAGCGTGTGTGCATGACACGACTGTGTGTGGGCACGCACTTACACACTTCAACACAGAGTGATTACAAGCATGGTCGCATGAGGAAACCAAGGTCCGGACCTCTGTATTTATATGTATGTATAAATAAAATCATTAGAATAAAAAACATTGATAACACAATCAACTTAAATGAAGGCCATGCGGGCGCAGCTGATTACATCGTTGCTACCCTCATTTAAACCTGAAAAACTGTTCCACGCTCAGTGTCCACACTTGGGGATGAAGCAATTTATTGTGCCTGCAATAACTAGAGCAACCCTGTCTCCCCCTTAAGAGAGACGCAGTGCGCATTTAATTAATATTTTTTAATTTTTTTATAGTTTTTGAGTCCAGGTTCATACAGAGAAACTGTCTGAAGTACAGCAGCTGTACTCTAGATTAATCTTGAGCTCGATCTGTGGGTCTAATTTTAGCAAGCTAAAAGTTGAATTCTGTTTCCTCTGCAGAGTTTCCTCTGTGTGTCCTGTCAAGTTTATAAATACAGCTTTTAGTTTTGCTGCATAAATGTCCCAGGGTATTTGCTGTGACATTACTGCACCCATGGAAACATTTAAATTGACTGACAGCAGCCTCTATAATCATGAAAGAAAACACTCATACATCAACACAATAAAGAAATCACCTGCAAAGTTGCAAAGCTAAATATGAGAAGATAATTAGTTGGGTTGGGGGCGCTGGATAATTTGTGCATCACACCAATGTAGCTTCATTAATAGTGACAAAACAGTGCAAACAGCTGCTGACGTCAAATTATTAGGCTGTAATATCAAGAGTATCCCCTGCATTAAGCACTAACCTGCTGTTTGTTATGTTGTCATATAGTAACAATAGTGCCCACTATGTAGTCAGCACATGCAATTTGCACACTGTATTCCTCCCTGTCAATAGGGGTGCTGGAGCACCCTCCTCACCCCACTACCCACGTGCTTGGTTAATATTGTATGTAGTGAATGATGCTTTATGCTTAATATGTCTGTCTTCTTTCGCTTTTCATCATCTCAAGAGCCTATCTAATTATATGTGGATTCATTTGTGTTATCTTTAATCAACCATTGAGAGAAAGATGACTGACAGTGATGTGACTGCAGGGTTTAAAAAATTATAAAGACAGCTGATTAAAAACATTTATTTATTTTATAAGTACACGAGTGATTGGATTAAAACAGAAATGAAGGCAGATTCTCTATTTGTTAAATAATCATGATTTTATAAACCTCCTTCATCACTACTCTGTTTGCCATCTAGCAGTCAAGGGTTACACAGGGTTGAGTATTTAGTTGCGAGAAATCTTCATGTCTTGTTCGATAGCAATTTATGTGTTAAGCAACATATCACCAAGCTTGTCCAGTCGTCTTTATATCACCTCAGAAATATTGCTAAAATACCATCCATTTTCAATTTTAGAGATGCAGACCTGTTGTACATGCTTTAATTTCCTCTCACCTTGATTACTGCAACACCCTCTTCTCTTGTTTTAATCAAAAAACCTTGAAACGACTACAGACTGTACAGAACTCGGCTGCTCGGCTTTTAACCAGAACAAAGAGGAACGATCACATCACACCTGTTTCGGCTTGTTCACAATTTCTCCCAGTATGTTTTAGGACTGACTTAAAGATCCTATTGATAACTTTTAGGATGATACAGCAAATAAAATGTTTTTTGGGATAATGGGAACATGACAAAGGCTCCTATGTTCCCAGTTCTGTCTGTCTGCCCATAACATGTAGCTACAGCACTAGCTACATGTCACGCTACAGCAGGGTTTCAGCAAATAAGTCTGGCATTGGGCCAAATTATTTTCAACTCGTTATATGGCGGGCCAGAACACAGTCAAATTATTTCAAACCCTTGGATACTCGTGTGCACGTTTAGCTCAGTCGGTAGACTGCGGGACCCCCGTTGGGGAAGTTGTATGATTGATCCCAAAATCCTGCGGACTTTTCTCCCTTGTTAAACATATTGATTAGCTTATAAAGACACTTTTGCACATGCTCACAATAAAGCATGTGCTGCAGTGTGTGTGCACGTCCTGGAATTTGATCCGCATTCAGTGATGCTTATTTTCATTTTCCTGAGGAAATTCAGGGGAATCCAATCACACATTACTGACGGCTTTTTCAGAGTTGGGTCAAGCAGGCCAATAAACTCAACACGAAGCATTGCTGCAAAAAAAAAAAAGTTCTCACGCTTTTATTTTGTAGGCACAATCACTTAAAAGGAAGTGATTGTGTGAGTAACCTTGGCTGTCTTGACTGAGATCGATTTCAGCACCAGCTGCTATCATTTCTAGTTTTTCTCCCTCCAGCAATGGCCCGCGGGCCGCCTATTGCCGAGCACTGCCCTACAGTGAGACAAAAAGGAGCACTTCGGATGTTTCCCTAAAGAACTTGTTCTTCCTTTTAGTAATAAAAATATATTAACAAAACATTTAAATAACACAGCTTTACTTTTGCTATTTATATTTGAGCAGAAAGTGCAATCAGGAGTTCAATTTTGACTGGCAGTGGCAGGGCTGCACACTGACAAAAAAAGGTGTGGCCCCCTTCGCGTTCCACTTCTGATCATGACTGTTCCTAACTAACTCTGAACATCATATGTCCTTTACCTGTCCCACCACGAGTCCTTAGGGTTCCGGTGTGAGAGGAAGTGCTGACCCCTCCGAAGACGGTCATCCCCTGTCCGACAGGGGCGTGAAAGTTGTTGTAGTTGGGGATGGCGGTGACCCCAAAGCTGGGATAGTGCTGCGGCGTGGGGTCGGCCCCATAGCGGTAACCCGCTCCCTGGGAGATGCTGGTGTCTCGATCGTCTGTGAGTTTGGTTGCTTCCTTATCCTTGCATTGCACACAGCCCATTATCTATAATCTGTGGACGACAAGAGAGGAAAAGACATCAGGCTGGTTAATACGGAGAGTGGTTGACTTGAGCGCTAAATCACAAAGTGGAAAGTAAGAAATATCAAAGCGCATTGCATAAATACAGAAATACGACTATGATGTGCAGCTAAGATGAAAAACTTAAGCAATTTATAAACGACAGCAGGCTGTTGGATCATAACTCAATGACAGAGGAAGATTACGTCAACAACAACAAATAAAGTGTGATAATGGGGAAGAGAAATAAAAACACAGACAAGAGCCTTCATGCAGGCAATTCAATCAGCTTATATACTATAAGCTGGACCGGTGAGTCGATAAGATGAAAAATGCTGTCTGTCAAAAGACTGAGCAGACAGAAAAGGGCTCGGCAGAACACCAAACTGAACTGAGCTCATCACTCTGTTCAAGGTTTTCACTTCACACTGCTTTCTATACACATGACATCCTTTTACTGATTAGCACTCTGGTCCGGGAGGCAGGGACCTTTTTCTTTATAGCCTGAACACGGCTTGGCTTCTGGATGACTCACACAAACAATGTGTCTCTTTCTTGGTCATGAGGAATAACGGCTCCTATCACTCTGGTGTCAGGGAGGCTGGCCAGAGAGAGGGGGAGACGTGGAGGCACGGTGCTGTGCTGTCAACATCACCCTGTTGATTTTAATGGAGGGTGGTGGGAGGACAAAGCGTCAGCAACTAGACGCTGGCTTTATCATGGAGCCGAGCAATCAGTCAGCCTGAGCAGCCAGAAATAAGAATCTTCACCAGTCTTCCACTAATGCAGTCTCTTTATAGAAGAAGTTCTGCTGGATTCCAGAGATCTGCGGATTCTACTTTCTACTTAAGAAGCTGGAATTCTAAGTTGCAAATACAGTTGCAGCAACACAGACTGTGAGTGGGACATCAAGAGCCAAAGTGACACTGAAGCTTCCAGTTTCTG
Organism: Micropterus salmoides; assembly: GCF_014851395.1. NCBI lineage: Eukaryota > Metazoa > Chordata > Actinopteri > Centrarchiformes > Centrarchidae > Micropterus > Micropterus salmoides. Next base: position 3,784,972 of record NW_024040928.1, on the reverse strand, counting down.
TTCCAGTAAGAAGTAAGACAATATACAGCCTTGGAACAGAGCCTTTCTCATCTCGGTTTATATGTTCAGATAAAGATAAAGATGGTGGTTTCTTGAAAGATCTAATATCATTATTCAATATTTCTTTTTTTAGCTGCCTTTAACGAACACCATTTCCCATAAGCCCTACACCTTCTCGGGCTAAACGTCAGGGCTCGACAGAAGCTCAGACATGTCTGCCGAGATTACAGTTCAAAATGACTGAGGAGACTGTTGAGTTTTATGAGTACTGAAAAAATCAAGTCATGATGATGATGCAAGTAATCGCGCTTGTAGTTTTTTCATGGGAGCTGTAGTTTTAAAACGAATCATTGTTTAAGGTCTCAATTTCTTATAGCAACTGCTGTAGGGGATGCAGATTTATCTTAGGAACACGCTTCATTTGTCTCAGAAAGAGCGATGAAATAAAATGCTGAATGAGATCAACTGCATTGACTCACAGAGGCTAGTGGAACGGAGGCTGACTTGACATCATGGTGTGTCTTTAAGAGAAAGATAATTGAAACTGATGTTACTACGAAGGAGAATGTGTATGAAAAAAAGAAATCATACGAACAGGGAAAATAACTGAAATGATCACTTACAGGACAGTTTAACTTGTTTTGGGGGGGAAAAAGTTCATTGTTTGATTTAAATGGCTTTGCTGTGATAAAGTCAGAACCACCATTTCATACAAACCGCCATGATTTTATAAACCTCATTATTATTGCTTGTTTTTAACACTTTTAAAGCTTGGATTTGGGGGTACTGTCTCCCACAGTCTAAGCATTCTTAATTTTAATTTGAGCAAGCAGCAACCACCATGGCTAAGTGACTGTCAATCAGGCAAACACACTCTCAAACATATTAGCCTTGATGTCTCTTTAGTAAAACAACAATTCTCAATCATAAATCTAAATCTAAAGTTATTTATTGTTTTATGAGAGAAATGTTTGAAAACCTTGATACAATATATAATATAAATCTAATTTTTACATGTCAAAGTCAGTTAGAGAGCAACGCTCAACCTGTGAACAGGTGTATAATTTACTTAAGTCTGCAGGAGCTTTGTCAAGTCTGAGAATTACTCAGGCAACATCACCAAGGTATCTGAGCTTTGGAGATAAAATCTGTGCTTTTGTAATAAGCAGATACTCTTGGGTTGCAATGAACCAGGAATCTTTCCACTGTGGACAGCTATGTTGTAGAAAAGAAGGAATTCTTCTGTTGTGCGCATGTGCTTGTAAGGAGTAACGCAGCTCCAGACTACAGTCTACAAAAATCTTGAAATACTTTCTCAATAGTTTACTTATGACTAAGTTGGGATTGTCTGTCCCTCAGTGAAATGAAATGCTGAGATTTTCAAAACGACATACCACACAACAGCAGGGCACAAACTGTTGTACTCCCATAGGAATTAATGCCATCTAATTGTTTCTGTGCAAAACAAATATGAAAATAGCTGCCGGCATGGTATATCAGCACAGACACAATGGGCTATAAATCCAGGCTCTCCTCAGAAGACAAGTTGTCAGTCTGGCCTTTGGCTCCAGCCTGTCCTCGAATGTGTCACTTGAGAATACATTCACTCTTTCCTTCTCTCTTCTGCCTCAGTCACCTCATCTGACTGCAGCGAGAAGCAGGAAACGTATTCACTTGTGTCACACTGTGAGGACAGAGAGAAGAATAATGAAGGAGGGGTGTGGGCTTCCCCTTCTTAGCAGCAGCAATAAACAAGTGGAGGCTCATAGAAAGGCACCTCACTCCTCTACCAACCGACAGCGACACTGACGAACAATAGCCACTCTGAAATGGGATAATCACACACCAATCAAATGACAAGCGGCTGTGGACAAGAGGCTGAAAACATGAACGACAGAACGAAACTAAACAGCAACAATATGCGTCAACAATATGCGTCTACTGGATTAATATAACCATTAAATCTGCAGTGGATATTCACATTCCCCAGATGATGATCCCCAGAGTTTTCTGTGACCACCATCAAGCCAAAGTACACAAGAAATAATCTTATCTATTTTACTATAATCTAATCTACTAGGCAGGCTGACATGAAATATTTGTGCAACACAGAGGATGAACCCTATCTATCTTAGAACCTACATGACTTCTCCTTTAGTGCCTCCCTTGGGACATTTACGTTACGTATGTTTACATGCTCACCAGTAACGGAGTTTTGAGTCTTCTCCTGGTTTTGATCCTATTGATGTGACATTTACATGGAAGGTTGAGAAACCTGGCTATTCATCTCGCAGTATACATAATATTCATTTTATTATCACTGTAACTGTCAACAATCTGTCATTTCTGTTCTCACAGAGTTACAGTTCAACAATGAGGATGAGCTGAGGATGAACCCAGTTAAGTTTCTGGATGTCCAAAAAAAACTTTTAACATTCATTTTAGCCTGTAGATCATCATTACATTTCCAGCTGCAAAAATAAGATGATTAATCACAGTGGAAACCTCAAATTGATCATTATCAGTGGATTAATATTCTTTATTTCTCATGCAGAATATCATCAAATTCACATTTGTATATTTTGTCACCCATATAACCGGTTGATAAATATTTGCAGTTTCTACTGTAACTGTAAATTAAATATTTTGATTAAACAAGATAATTCATCACATCACCGAGGACTCTCAGAAAATGTGAATTATCTGACATTTTGTAGACGTAAAGATTAATTGCTGAATTGAAACCCTCCAGCAGATTAATCATTAGATGCAGCCTTACTTAAATTGCCAATTATCATATTTTTTGTTTTAATAATTAACTACGATGTAACTCATTGAAAAGCATTTGTTTACAAGATACTAAAAGTGAAAACACAATAGCTAATCTAACTTAATGTGAAGACCAAAAAAGGAGTGTGTGTGTGTGAATTTACTTTGGATTTTTGCTTTCTGATTATTCACTCTGGATTTTGCTTTTTGAACTGCCTGCCTAACCTAAGTTTTTCATCTTTTGGTTAATACATTCTAACGTGTGAGAGTGTCTGCATTTTGGATCCGATAACGTCTTTTCCTGTGACTTGGCTTAGTGTGACTGTCGGGTGTGTCGCCAGAAAGAAAGAACGTCTTTGCTTCTTTGTTCTGCCTCCGAATGTTCCATAGTATGAGCGTAAACACATGTGTGGTTAGGTCAGAAAAAAAGAAAGTATGTGAAGCAGGAGTTTTGAGTTTCCGCTCTAGGTTTCTGGCATGTTTCAAGCCAATTCAAGGTATGTGTATATGTTTATGTGATCTGTGTTAGAAAATAGGATAGTTATTTTGCATGCAAGACCCTGTGTCTTTGAGGCACACATCAAATTAGGATTTGAATACCTAATTCAATTCAAATTCAATACTTTGCCATATTGCCATATACCTTAGTTGTTAGAAATTTGCCTCAGTGTGCTGGTGACAGAACAACAATCACAGCACAACAGTCAAGACACTTTGTAAGAACACACATTTTAACACATGGACCCCACCTCATCAAAACATTTCATTCATGGATGTAAAATATCAATAGTACAAAAGAAGAATAAGTTAAAATGACAAGTGCTTCTAAAAAAGAGAAAACTAGTAGTCAGTGTTTTGCTTTTGTAAAGTACCGGTGCAGAAATGTGGAGCCATTTAGTAACTGGAAGGTAAGTTTGCAGTAAGTGCTGTTGAAGAAATTTGATGGCCCTGAGTATTTTGTCATTAGGAGGGGCTGGCGGTGTGTGTTGAGTCCTGTAGTATCTTTAGATATTTGCACTGAACGCGGGTCTCGTATATTTCAGAGATGGGGGTGAGTTTACAGCGGAGGCAGAGCGAACAAGTCTGTCCAGCTGCTTCCTCTTCCTGAGGTGTGGAGTTACCATACCACATATACCATTTCAGAGTGGAGCAGATTGTTTGAGAGACTTAAGGCTGTCAAAATAACCTAACTATAAAAAAACATCTCAACAATAAACTGTATGTACACTGATAAAAGTTTTGCTTGGCCATGTGCACTGTTACGCTACGATATGCCCAGTTAAAGGTGATGTGTATGGAGAAACTAATACCAGAATAAATACCATGATATAGATGATATGTAATTAAGTTGTGGGTTAGCAAATTGTCGCTTCAGTTGCTACTGGGTACTTGGGTTAGAGTTTTTAGCATCTTTACCGAGAACATAAAGACAACACATAATGTTGTTCTTTCAACCCCAGATATCCATATTGATAAATGCGATGAACACTGCAACCAGCTCACATGTCTTTAACCATGTAGGTGATCAGTGGCTACCCTTGTTTAGGCTTGGGTCTTTGTTGATGCCAGTGCAGCCACTGAGAGAAGCCTTCTTCTCAACCAACTGAAACAGCAGCCTCATACTGACTGACACACCGTGACCACTCACTTTCTATATAATTACAGACTGATGCTGGTGCAGACAGATGTCGAAATGCCCGTCAGCACAATCAGAGGTTGCCAATAGGAGAGAAATCTTACCGTATGATTTGTGCTTCTTTTTAGACCAAACATGATAACAGGTCTATGCCAAGGACGAGCCTTTCAAACTGAATGCCCTGTCTTCTCTCTTTGTGTAATCTTTTATGTACATTCTGTGTCTTGTTTTTATTGTTAGCATCTTTTAAGTCCTTGCTTTAAATTGCCTGATCTGGGTAACTGAGACAATGATTGCATGGGGGAAACGCTGCATGAAATAACACACATATGGCGCCTTATGGATAAAGACACAACCTCTGCATTGATAGCTGCATTAAAGGTTCAGTGTGTAATATTTCTGAGGATCTATTGACAGAAATGAAATATAAGATCCATAACTATGTTTTCAGTGGTGTATAAAGACCTTACACAATGAACTGTTATGTTTTTACTACCTTAGAATGAGCCTTTTTTATCTATATAAACGCGGGTCCCCATACATGGACGTCACCATGCTATGTCGCCATGCTACGTCGCCATGTTTCTACAGTAGGACAAACTGCTCTACAGCGCACATTTCGTCACTATGTTCTTCTTCTTGGCTTACATTTTCCATATCTGTCAGTAGACAAGTCGCAATAATATATGGTTTTACTGAATAAGTAAGTAAATAAAATTTCTTAATATATCTGCCTTTCTTGCCTGGCCACTCTCTGCTGCCTCAGATAATGACATCTTTTGCTCTGTGTCAGCCACCGTAGCTGTCCTACGCTCTTTGAAAGGGGGGGGGTGGAAGCAGGAGACTAGAAAGTTGGTTGCTATTTGCAACCTCACCGCTAGATGCCACTAAATCGTACACACTGATCCTTTAAGTAAATGCAAAGTGGATCAGGGTGAGGTCATATCACCTTTGTGCTCTTTGTAATCAACTTGGTTTGACCCATGTCAACGACCTGGTATCAAACTCCTGGGCAGAGCGGAATTGCTGGCTCACATGTGAAGCAGCGGTGCAGCAGCACACGCCACACCGACTCTGTCAGCGGGCACTGTAATCCTATGTGACAGAACAGCGGGGCAGGCAGGGGGCCAGGCAACAACAGCAGCAATGCTACCCTCAGTGCTGCAGAGCATTAACTCTAATGGTATATGCTCACAGCAGATGGCAGCACTGACTGAGACCACAAACTGCTCTGCATTCTGACTCTTTATATAAGCTGTGACTGGCAGAGGCAGACTGAATCGGCTTTTGCAGAGGAAACAAATGTATTGATCCCTCTGAGCCGGATGGAAAGCTGTTCCTGCGCAGTTGTTAAATGATAATCTTTGGACGAGAGGTGATGTGACGACAGATCAAGTCTATTTTCATGGAGAGAGCATTATAGCTGGTCATAATATGTAGCTGGATGTAGGTGGTTTTGATGGATTTTTGATACTGATTAGGGACACACACACACAGTATCTCTCACCACTGCAATATGTAAAGCAGCGTGGAGGCACTTCTGTCCCGCAGTGACATTACACATCAAGCAGTCAGAAGTGACTGTATCTGCTGCTCACAGAGGCCAAGTTGGAGTATTGTTATTCTCCTCCGCTATTTTAGTGTTGAGCTGACCATGACAGACGCAGCCTTAAGAGCTAGAAACCCCCTAAACAGGAAGTTTACACTGCATGCCTAATTAAGGATCACACATCATGTTATTACACTGACATTACACTATCTTTACCTATGAAATCATCTTGTTTAAATACCACATATTGTAATTTTAGAACACTAAACATTGCCTAAATTTTTATTTTTTTCCCAAGATTCAGACATCTCCCTAAATAGCTTGGTACCTTCTACCTGCTATACCCATGGAAAAGAAATTACAAAAGACTGGGCACAAAAATGGCAACAAGTGAAATGACAACCCTTAAATTACAAAATACATCACATGGTACTGATGCAAAACAAAAGAACCCCGTTCCCACACATAAATTAGCTAACATGAGCATGGAATCAGGGTGAATGAGTGAAGTGAAATTAAATGGTAATTCAGAAAGGTGCTGGTCCACCTCGAGCCCAGAGAGAACAACTTCATTTGACAGGCACTGAAACCATGTTTGTGTCTGAAATATGTTTGTCAAATTAATTTCTTCTTCCCCTCCTATAAATATTCTGCAATTGCTTTTTTTTGGACCAACTCCAATCAATTAGAACAATCATTTTAGCAAGATTACTGGGTTCATGTTAAATGCAATCTACTTCAGTCCAAAGACAGCTGTGACAGTTGTAAGCCCTGCTTCTCTGGCGCCTTCCTTCACAGCCTTCTGCAGGCCCAGTCAGGGCCAAGCTCATCACTGACTGCTCTCTTTGAACTGAAGGCTCTTTCATCTCTTTATTTCTGCCTTCCTTCCCTCCCTTTCACGTAGTCCTCTCCGCTGATTAATTATTCCTCCTTTGCAGAAAAAGCCGCCACCTGTTTGCCGTAGGGGCTTTTATTGCTGTTTATTCCCCCAGTCTCTTGCTCCCCATCCCAGAGGGCTGCAGGAAACAGCTCTAAAGGCGACAACCAAAACTGAGGAAGTTCATAGCATAGTTTCATCAATCCTTGCAAAAAGTCTCTACAATGCATACATTTTCAGACAAGGAAACATGAATTATTTTATCCTTTTGACTGCTTGCATACAGCTCTCAGTATCCTCTCATGATTCATATCAGACCAAGTAAACCCTCCAATGTTTCAGCCAATCTCAACATGAAATCAATGAACCCTCTGTGGAAATCCAATTAAAGAGCAGGACACGACCAGTAGTGGAGTCAGATCTATAATTAGTTAATGCAAAAGGCTTTACATTGGATGGATAAAATTCATTAGGTTCTTTAATTGGAGCTGAAGGACCTGAAGACCTGAAACATCTGAACATGTAAAAAACGTCATTAAAGTAGTAAACGGCATGAAAATTGATTAACTCCACATGAAAAAAAGGTGCAGTCCACCTCCATTTCTAAGAAAAGACAAGTCTGCCAGAGGCACACCCATATCCACCTGCCACTGTAGGTGAATAATGAATGGGATGGTCGTGCAGAGCTGAAGGTATGTCATGGCGTTTGGGGGCAGCCATCGAGGGAGACGCTGCGTTTATATTTGATGGAGAGGTGATGGTGTAGGGTTTATTACAGGTGGGGGGTGGGTCGTGTTGAACCCTCATGGAAGGCTGTTTTCGTCCCTTTGGAATAATTAAGAATTTTGGGATGGGCACTTTTTTTGCTTTCTTTTCATGAGTGTGGTGAGAAGCTTTATCCCAATCTCATGTTGATGTGTTAAAAGAGACCTATTATGCTTTTCCACGTTTTATGACTTATCTACAATGTTACAATGTTGGATGTTTATGTTGAACATGGCCAAAGCTTCAAATAATGAGGTTAAGGTATTTAAAAGAAGTCCCTGTGAGCCAAAACATCAGATTTTCTCCTGTAATGAACTGCTTTTTCTACCAACAGCTCCGTTGAGACAAAGAGCTACACGGAGACAGTATTCCATATATGGTCATTTTCTCCGCACAGCTATGCTCAGTCTGCCTGTACCGGTCAGCGACAACAAGAGCCTGGTAACATGCTTCAGGTCTTGGCAAATCAGAAGACAGTGGGCTTTGAGAGGGGGGCCTTAAAGAGACAGGAGCATCTACAGCTTGTTTCAGACAGAGGCTGAAATGAAGGCATACATGAAGAGCCAGTATAAGACTTTGAGTCATGCAAAGCTGCGATACAGGAGTCCCAGAACTACAATATAGGATTGGAAAATCAGTATAACAGGTCTACTTTAAGGACAGAGGTGGAGACAGAAGGCGATTAGCCTAGCTTAGCATAAAGACTGGAAGCAGGGGGAAAGGGCTTGTCTGGCTCTGATTACAAAAACATTTCCATCAGCACCTTTGAAGCTGAAGAAAAGAGGGCAAACTATACCTTTAAAATATCTGGGTGATGCCTGAATGAAATTGGATACATGTCATGGAGGACAGGGAATTTGGGGGTCTTCAAACTTCAAATTAGCAGAATTTTGGCAGCAAAATCTGGCAGAAAATGAGGGCAGTCCACAGCGCTATGCCTCCAGCAACTGTTCAGGAGAGTGCAGCCACACTCTATACTGACACTGGTAAGACACCAGGGCTGAACATATAAAATAATATTGAAACGTATTCCTACTTTAGAGCAAGTAAATCATTATCAAAATAACTGCTACAGTCATGGGTCCCATAAGGCTGAATACCAATTAGCAGTGATTGTCAGTCAGCTACATTATACTGTGTATGCCCAGTATTTTCTGATCGGTTAGTTTAAAGCACAATTCATGTTTGTTTTGTTTGTTTTTTGGGTTCACTTGTTGAAAGGCTGACGATCACACGTTTGCCATATCATGGGCTTCAAAAATTTAAATGACTAATGTGTTATTTACACATCGAGCAGACACATATAAATACTTTAAGTCACCACCACCTGACAAATGTAAAATCAATATTCACTGTTTTGTAGCTCTGTTTTCAGTCTCCGCCATCTCCTGAGGGAATGTATCTGGCTCTTTAACTGCTAAATGCTCCACTATGTTCACCAGCTGGTCGCTAACTTTGTTGTTTAGTGAGTATAGGAGGTTTATTAGAGCTTTGTCGCTATAAAGAGCTGCCTGCTGTGGCTGGATTAAAGTTGTACAGAGGTAACACTAAAACAGTGGGCTGAAAACTGTTGTGCTGTTTGTCACTATGAGCAACATCCTCCACATTACACATAGATAGCACCCACTGCTTTTTTTTGTATCTCTTTGTCAATGCAGTCTGTGTTACAGTATACAGTTGACATAGTTTTCAACTTTATTGCTCTCGTCATATTCCATTTTGCAGCAAAGATGATTTGGCCTCTTTGTAACTTTGTTACTTGTCTCATGGTGCTTTGAAAACTTGGATCAAAGTGCTGACTGACAGACATTTTTCATTTCTGACAGCTGGAATTTAACTTAGTATGACCCAGTGTTTTAAGGATGTCATGGCTCAGGCACACCAGCATACATAGTAGCAACATTTTAACAAAACTTGATGAGTTGTGAACCATCTCAACAGGGCTGACCTTTGAGGGAACAGAGAGAACCAGAGAGTCAAAAATGGAGGAGACTGTTATTACAACTGTGTGGCATCACCCACAAGTAGTCAGAATGTCACACAAATCACCATCGATGTTCTATAACTCCTATATCTACAATGGCCTTCGTTTCCCTGCCAGCATGACTGCTGTTAATGCAATCAAAGCTGCTGTTTCTCACCCTGTTGTAGTACAGACAACACATCATGAAGTAATTATTCACTTTACACCATCCTCGTGCTGTGCCATTTATCAGGAGGGACACCAAGATAGACAGACAGGCAAAGAGAGGGAGAGGGAGTTCTGCATGGATAATAATGCGGTAGAAAATGATTACGGAGCGAGAGAGGACGGCACGGGGCAGAGGAGGAAGAACGGAAGCTGACAGAAGAAGAGGAGGGAGAGTGCGACGCAACTGAAGGGAAGGACAGAGTCAGGGGGGTGGAAGGGAAGGCGGTGGGTGATGAAATGGATAGACAGGAAGAAGGGCAGGGGAGGAGCAAGTGTCCTGACACTTGACAAACGGAGCAGGCTAATAATGGGGTCCGGGTGTTACATGCTGCGCCCCCTTATCTGCCAGGGCAAAGCCTCGTCTCTGCACTCCCAGCATGCCGTCCTGCCAGTGTCGGATGAGGCCTGTGCTAGAGAAGGTTAGCCACTCAAATAACAAACACACAGATGGAAGGATGTACTCACACAAGCATCAAATGCATCACAGAAGCATCCTTTCTCCATCGCTTCCTCTTCATTTATTCATTTGCACACAAGCTATGTGCATGACTGCATGCATGCAGCCAGCAACCTGCGGTGATACTCTATTATTATCACCACAGCTGCAAGTAACTGTATGCATCTGATCGGGCATTAACATGGCAGCAGCATTCTGACAGAACGCTGGGTCAATATACAGTTGACCGATCAGTTCAACCACATTTATTCAGCCAATCACTTGGCTGAACTGTGTCCTCTGCTGCCTCATCCCTCAACACATCAATAGCCTGCTGTGAAGATGGGACAACAGAGGAAAAAAGGACAGATAAAGGAAAAGATAAGTCAGACTGTAAGGCCATAGCATGTGTACTGGTTACCTTCAACTGGATACCTTTTTCCAGTCATAAACAGTTTCTTCTCTGTTGCCTGTTGTTAGGGAAAACTGTCCTCAGCAGCCTGAGCGGAAATGTGGGCTTTTCAATTGGCATGTCTAAATTGTCACAATTTGGGTCACACATACTGTACATGCAGTGAGAGACCATCTAAAAAATGTATTTGAGTCAAATAGGTCATAAATATTGTTCAGTTAGTGCTTTGTATATAACCAGCATTAACAGTCTTACATGATTATGGACACACATACTTCGTATTTATACTGTATCTGAAGTCCGACAGTGACCCTAATCATGTACGACTAAACACATGCCAATAAAACACACAATCATATTGCCTCCACCAGGCCAGCCTGACCACAATTAAACACAACGGCCTCCCTTTCCCAGGGAACCAGGCTTTGCTGTGGTAAGTGAAAAGGAAACACACACAGCTGACCAGAGACACTTACTCAGACCCAGCCGGCTGGGACTGAAAAGGAAAACTTGGGACATGGCTATTTTTAGTTGGCTTGAAAACAACTCTGTTACATCTCTAGGAAGGGATTTACAACCTTGGGACAATGTCACCAAAAGAGGAAATGTTAAAATAAGAGGAAACAAAAAGGACAACAAAGACATATCGCTGCCTAATTAGGACAACTGTCCTTTAAAACACCAGAGCCCTGTAACACACTGTAAGACTTCAACAAGGTGAACTTCACCAGACATGAGTAGCTACTACTGGCTTCCCCAAGGTCAACATTAAAGAGTTAAGCTCTCCATTTTGTTCTTAAGGAAGCATTCCTGCGATTCAAATGGCAGCTCCTGCACTGTGAGGTTTGTTTCAAAGGGGCTGGGTGGAGTAGAGTCTATAAAGTGAAGGATCTGGGCTAGATTATCTTGTTTTCACAGCTCTATTTCTTTCTTTCTTTTTTTTTTTTTTTTTACAGCACTTGTCCCCGCAGGAGGTCCGCCTGAGGATGCTCCAACCCCCTTCATTAAAAATCACAAATTCAATCGCGCTTTCATCCCTCTCAGTGTGGGTTCCTCAGAGTGTACAGGTCGCCTTCCCAGTGTGGTGACGATAGAGGCCTTTGTGCGCTACCTCAGCAGGCAAACAACCTTAAAGCACAAAGAAGATGGGAGGCAGTCAAGTTTGGTATTAGTGTATCTCCTGTTTTTTATACACTGATGTTTATGGTTAATTTCAGTCAGCAACATCTCCTCCTCCTCCTCCTGAGATTGTGCTGTCATAACTGGAACAACCCTTTCTCCCGCTGCCCGGCTCATCTGTGGTTCTGCTAGGGGTTCTGCTAGGGGAGGGGGAGAGGCCACATGCTTGTCTTCATCTCTTCCTGCTGGCAGAGCCCGGATCACAACAATGCCGGCCTCAACCATTTCTCTCTCTCTCTCGCCATACTGCGTAGAAGGGAGCTTGTGTCCTCGCTGCTCCTGTCAGTCAAATTCAGGCTGGGCGGGGCCAGCTGTGACACCATTGTGTCAGGGCAGCTCAGTGTCAGCTGCAGCAACAACAGCAGCAGCTATACAGGTAGGAGTGGATGACAGTGAACACCTAATGTTCCTCCGAGGTGGTGATAGAGAAGGCCGACAGCGACCCAGCACTACAACTGCTGAGCATGAGTTAGTCTTCACCACTGCTCTGCTCTCAATGGGATTCGCCACAGCGGTCAGCCAAACAGCCTCCTCCTCAGTAAAACCGTAGGGACGAGTGACGTGCTTAAAGTTACAGTGAAATGGAAGTTAGAGCGTCATTAGCTTCCATAATGTGATGTATGTCTGACTGAAATGGAAATGTGGCACGGGTGTAATTACGAGAGATTTGATCATTTTGATTAATAAACGGACATGATAAATGTCTGTTTATGTCCCCGAGTGCAGGATAAGCCATCAAAACATTTGACAAATATTTTAGTAAGATAAGAGTAAACGTGACAATAAAACAATAACAATAATTATCGCAATATAATTTTTTTCAATAACAATATAACAAATGTTTAATAAATATTCAACAAATGTTTGATTTTATTCACTTGAATCATACACTAATTAGGACTTAATTTTTTTATTAAGATGTTTATTTTGTTGAGGAAAAAGGACTGATAAAAGCTTTTACTTAATTTTACTCGCGCATATTTGTTGACAAAGATTTTATCATAATTGTTTTGAATGTTCTACCTCAGATTTGTGAAGTGAACCACTGTTTGGCCTCAAGTGATGACTATAAAGAAGCGTTTAAAACCAGGTTTCTTCAACTTTCACTCAGGAGCAAAAATCAGCCCTTAAACTCAAAATAAATAACGATTTGATACTTATCGTGATACTTATCTATATCGTGATAACGTTTTTGCCCATATCGTCCAGCCCTATATGAGCGATGTGCCAGTAGAACAGATGCCAGCTCCTGATGCAGGTTTACCAGACAACAGTCACATTTATTTGTATGGCTAACTAACCAAATTAAGGTTAATGTGCAACAGCTGATAAAATCTAAACAAGGACAAGACTCCCAACAGCTTTGTTTGTGCCATTAATATTATGAGCGACTGGACACAAGAAAATACCTTTGTTTTTGTTGCTCTGAGAAAATAAGCAGCATCAAAGAACTAATGTGCAGATTAGCTCCTGCTCTCACACCCAATATATTGCATATATGTTTTGATGGTGAGGTGAGAAACGTAGTTCCAGGTGCTCTGTGTGTTGTGTGCCCCTTGCGGTCTGGCTGTTTCATTTGGAAGAAGTAAAAAACGTGGAGGCTAGAAGGCTGGGGAGCCTTCATTAAATGGCCTACAAGGTTACAAACATGTCAGCCAGAGGCGCAAAATCGGGTGAACTGCTTGATGTGAGCCCTGCAGACGTGTGCTGACAGCTGACCTTCTGTTAATAATGCAGCTGTGTCCAGGACTTGACCTGGCAGCCCCCACACTCTTTCCTTCCTCTGGGCTCTGGATGAATCAACACCAACACAATACACTGCCTCTGCTCTTCTCACTGATATATTCATCTGGTCCTCGGAGGAAACCACCAAGTGTCTTTCAAATTCATTCAAGTGCTTTTCTTCCATGGTACAAGGCAGGAAACCCTGAACTTTAAATTTATGTTTCAACTGTAGTTTCAAATTTAGTTGCATACCGGTACGCAATCATTTACAATGCTATGACTAATGACGAGCATTCTCTGACAGCTGCGTAGTAAAATGGATCTGCCTGTTTTAGTACATTGGATATTATATTTATGTATTTACTGTGTGCTGTTGGGCAGTCTGGCGCACCAGCCGGCATCACCAGTGGGCTTTGGCTCTGGAACAAAGTAGCATTTGAGCACAGAACAGAAGAGACACCTTCAGAGTCCCTTTATAAGCACCCTTAGAGGGATAACTTGACATTTTCAGGTGCTTGTTTTTCTTCTCCAGACACGTCACACTGGGGGGAACAGTGTTGTTGTTTCACATTTGTCCTTCAGATTTGCTAATAGTGGTAAGGAGAGACTGCCTTTTTTAAAGCAACACTGACAGAATGTGTCATTTGAGTTCATCCAATTAAGTTTACATGCAGACTCTGTTTATTTAAACCTGCCTTTGTCTCACCTCATGCTGACTCATGTATTGCTTATGTTTATTGTTTGATTAATTGATTGATTAATAAATGATGTGTTATTGGTCATATCTTTGTTTCCTTGCTCTGTGGAAAGTACATTGACTTTACTATTTGTTTCTAAATGTAGCAGCAAAAGTGATTTGCAGCGCTGGGTGTTCAGTCACCATGGCAGAACATACAAATAAGTGCCAATCCCCACTAAATAGACCTATGGAAGAGTTGTCACATAACCGGCCACATGTTTTTGTTGTACATTGATTGTGCAAAAACGCAGTAAAACATACGAGTGATTAATTGTGGTTAAAATACATTTTGAATCAGAAACAAAATCGTCTAGAGTTATAGAAACTCAACTGAAAGTCAGGGATGTTTGACGAAGCCCTGTGACAGTTTTTCAGTGGTGGCCACAGTTGGAACTGCAGGTCAATGACCCCGACGACACAAATTTGTAACAGTGGCACCTGCTCATCATAACATTATTTGTTTATCACTTTGAGAAATGGACAAAGTTTTGAACCAAAATTTGCTCTTCAGTCAGGCAGGAGTAAATCTTTCCCATGTGAATCAAGAAAATGCAGTGTCCTATGCTGGGAGCCAGAGAAAAACCAAACACTACACTGAAGAGCCGCTTGAAGATCAACACTGAAAGTGTCCCTTTCAAGTTTTTATGATGAGTGAAATATGCAGGAAAGCCCTGCTGTCAAGGCATCCTCAGATTCTTCTGAGAATCCTGGCTGCTGCCATGTTGATTGTATGCTCCACTTCAAACAGGAAGAAATAACAGGAAGAAATAAGCCATTGTTAGAATGCATTGCTGCAATTTCCCCAGGTCCTCAACCTTCAGGCCAGCAAGACTAAGGACAGTGGTGTCAGGATCACATACTGTACTCCAACACAGACAACGATGCGGGTCTCCAGGCACATGCTTTCACGTAAACTGCTAGAAATAGATGTAGGAGCCTGCTTCATACTGGGGACGTAGGTCACAGGTTTACAATCACAATGCTAAAGGGGCCAAATACCAAAAGAAAATACCCTTACGAAATCAAAACTAAATGTCAAAACTGACAAACAACAAAAGTTGTACCTCCTGTGAGTGCAACACTCTGCTGGCAGAGAGCCGTCTCTGCATCATCATAATACGACTACTGACAGGATGTGGTTAAATGACACAAATACACCTTGCAGCGTTAAGTTTCCATTCACCTCACAGAAAACATTTTACAAATGACATTACAATTTTACAAAGAGTACAGTCTAGACTCTACATTGAAAGTGCTCTGAGATAACTTCTGTTAGGATATTCAAAAATATAAATACAATTAAACTGTGTGATAATAAGACTCAGCCCCAAAACGCTGAAAGTAACCACTCAGTTCTCATATTCGGTGGATGGCAGTTTAGCCGATGAAGCGTCTTATGCCAAGTGGACAAGTCCTTCTATAAATAGGCCAAGCAGACCTCTGCGTCCAGCTCCAAACCTCATGGTTTCACTTCAACAAATGGGGCCAACCTGGAGTCAAACAAGGCTATGGCATGTGTCATGGGTTTGACTCTGGCTCATATCATCCTTCCTTCTCCATCCTTTCTGTACAGCCTCCAACAGCAGGAGAAAATCCACGTATTAAGCCTTTATGGCTTTCCACTCACACACGATGCACATTTTATTAACCAGAAGCCACATTTATTCTTCATGGCCTATACAGACAGGATGAATGAGCTTGATGCCATACTGCTCTGTACTGTAGTAACTTCCTCTACTTTGCAGATGAAAACAGAGTCCATTAATGATTTTTAATACAGGTTCTTAAATATCTCAGTTATGGGGGTTTGTAATGGTTTTCTTAATGATGAATTATTTAATGATGTATCAATATTGTTGCTCTTTCCACTCTTTCTTTTCAACACTTTATAAAAAGTGTTTAAAGTGTGCCACATCAAATAGGCACATTGATAGCGTTAGTGGTATACATCCAGTGTTGTTTTTGTTCTTTTGGCATTTTGACTATGACTCTGACAACTATGACTGTAGAGATAGAGAAAGGAAACAATGAGAGAGAGAGAGAGAGAGAGAGAGAGAGGGAGAGAGAGAGGGGGAGAGAGAGGTTTGATATACACAAAGGTCCACAACCGGTATTTATCTTAACCCCCATGCTACCAGGATGCCCTGCCCTACCCGACTCTTAACCTTTAACACTAGTTTGCTAAATTTCTTCAGAGTAAAAAACAGATGACATGCAAAAAAATAAAAATAGATGTGTAAATTCACACTAACGATGACCTGATGTATGTTTTCTAAATCTGCTTCCATTAAGCAATATTAAAAATCAGCTGATAAGCCTTAGAGGGTGACGTCACAGATGCCCTTCAGAGGCAGGATTTACCTCTAGCAGCAGACGAGGCACGGTCGCCCATCACTGACCCAACGCTGTGATCTGTCTCTCCAGCCCCGTTGCTAGGTTACCACATTCCTGAGCAGAGTGTGGGGAGTGGAAATGACGTAGTAGCCATGATGATTAAAGATCCCTTGAATGATGGAGGACAAACCGTGACGAAGGGGACACGTTTTAGGAGACAGTGTAGGCAGGGCAACATCACTCCATCTTTGACAGCACTGCTTCTGATAGGCCGATGGAAAAATAAAACATCTGCACATCTCAGTTCCTGTGAGTGTGTCTGTCTGCCTTCAGATGTGAGAATGGCTGTGCCTCAGAGGACAGCGTGAATCAGCTGTGATTCCTTGTGCCAGCGCGTGCAGCTGCGTGGCTCAGTACAGCACGTTCCTGCACACAGAGCTGCAGCGTCTAGACAGCACCCAGGCTCCGAAACGCCCCCACTGCTCAGCACCTCCAAAGAGGATTGTGTTTTCCGGCTGGGGATAATCTTTAAGGCTCATCATTCTCTGTCTTCATGGGGTTTATACGTATGGGTACACGCGCGCACGTGCACGAACACAGCCATACAAATGAGACACAAAGTGAACAGCAAGAAGAAATTTTAAGAACTGACGTCTGAAATTTCAAATGAATTAAGCTGTTTTTAATGTTTTTATCACAGAAATGAACGAAGAATATCGCACAAACACGTGTGGACAAACTTTAGGCCTAAAAGATAATATAATCTATTACTTTTTTGTTGACCTCAGGTAAAATAGCATCATATTATGTGATCTATCATCCGAATATTAATACTTTTCACACAAATTGTAAATAAAATGATTTTTTGTTGCACATATGGGACGTCTAAAATGCAATTCACGCATTTTATGTATTTATTGTATTTCTTACAGTGGAGGGGAACAGCGATAGCGATGTCATGCAACAAAAGGTCCCCAGCCATAATCCAACCGGCCCTCTGCCCATTTGAGGGGTTTCCTGCGTATTTAAAGAAAATCACACTGTTTAGTTCTGTTCTGTAAATTGAATTTCCTTACATTATAGTCTAAATGTTGTTTCAAAGCATTCTCTACATTACACGCAATACTACATCTGTTTATATGTATTTGCCTTAAACAAAAAAATATCAGAACTACCTGCAGGAATGCAGGTATCACTGTGTCACTGTAGATGGTTTGTTTCTCATTGTTGCGGTGGTTTGTTCCGAATCGCTGATTTAACTTCACATCAGTTAAATATACAGCCACCACTGTTAAGTGCACAAACAACCCCCCCGAAGGAATGCAGGATATATGGAGTAGCCACGTTGACATGCAAACATTTAAATTGAAATTGAAAGCAAATACATCAGAGATGAATTTGATGATGTAGGTAGTGTAAGGTAACGGGGAAAGTCTCAAAACACTAGTGTGAGGAGGTGGATGGGAAATAACATGAACGTGCTGCTTCTGTCCGACCTTCACCTTGAAATCAAACTCTCCATACACGATGTCTTGCATTGTAATCAGAGATAAAGCATCATTTAATAAATATATGAGATGCATGATACAGTAAAAGTGGACTGTTGGCCAGGAAACGTGACATATGTGGGGCATCATTGGCTCCGTGTAGCGTTTCCGATTAATGGCAAAGCGACTCTCTATGTAAGCAAAACATGGAGATTCATAAAGGTGAAATAGATTTCATGGAGAAGAGGCTTTTGGATTTTGCTTTCATTATTTGCCATTAATGCATGGCTGATAACAGCACAGCCTAGCCATCTGTGAAATGGTTTACAGACTGTACATTATAGTACAGTAATGGCGGTTTGTTTACTTCCGTAGGCCCTCTTAAATGTAGGGATGGGTATCGTTACTCGATACCTTTAAGGTATCAACTGAAACAGCCCAGTATTGAGTAATATTGAAACGTCTCCAGTCAAACCAGTACTTCTTTCAATACTTTTTTCTAAACAGATTGCGGCAAAAAATGACTATTTGTATGGTTTTGCTTGTAGCCAAACACACAAGTAATAGCAACAACAGAAAGAAAGAGAAGAGCACGGCTCTTTCTTCCTTATGTGCCTGCACCCGCTTGGAAGTCCATGCGAGATTTTAACAGTTGCTCCACCTTCGGCTGCGGTCTCTGGCATGTTCCTCACTGTTGCAAGTTTATCACCACAAGCTTGGCTTTCCATTGGTTTCATCTACTAGTATCATTTAACACTACTCTGTACATTTTTATTTGCTATTCACATCACCAATCGATCTCTGCGTTCCATCGTATTAAAAGCTTTTTTGGCACAGCAGCGATCAGCTGATTTTTCTCACGGAGCCTCCGGCTGCAGCTGCGACGGATATCAAATGTAGCCTGTGTGATCAGCTGGATGTGCAGACTCTCCTCTCCTCTGTTTGCTTCTTCTTCTTCTTTGCACTAAAGGTAAAAACACTTGTGGAGATCTTTCGATTCAGTTTATTGATTGAAAATTAACAAAATAATTCTCCATTTTTTACTTTCAATAATTTTTTTTTTTACTTAAATTCGTTTTCCACAACTCATGTGGTCACTAAACTGTTTCACTCCTCCTCTCTCATTCAATTACAAAAAACTCCCAAGCTGTCATCCTTACTCTGAGGATGACGTAAGTAGGATGAGAAGTGATCTGATACAATTTCCCAATAAATTATATAGCAGTTATTTGAAAAAAGAAATAGATCTTCTTACTTGTCCATAATTTTAATCTCCCATTCAACTACTATGGCTTCAACAGGTGGCATTTTAAATTTTAAATGATACCCATGATGCCTTTAATGTAAAGGCCTGTAAGTTTTAATTTTAGCCATTTAATCAGAGATGATTAAGGAGCAAGGTGAATGCAATTAAATATGTTAACAAGCAGTATTCAGGATCATAGGTGTCCCAGTTTAGTCCTGTTTGCCCCTGGTGCAGTCATTTATGCCATGGTATAATGGCATTTCCGGATTCTTTTTTTCTGGATTAAGAGTTTTCATGGCTTCTGGTCTTATTTGTCATTTGTAATGGGCATCAATACTTTTTTTTCTGCCGAATCAAAAGTATCAAAACTGTCCAAACCTGAAAGCTGATGTTGAATTTCTAATCAGATTTGTAATCTTCTTTTGTTAAAATAAAAAAAAAAGCTAGTAGAAAAACATGTCAATATTTCTTAAAGTAAGGTGTCAAAAAAGTTTTGTTATCAGTACTGAAAACCTGTTATTGTATTGGCACTAGAATCAAAAGATTTCGAACGATTCCCAGATCTAGTGATGGAAGAAAATAGCTTTTAATGTCTTCCTAATGGCTCTCAGACAGAGGAGGAAACAACTGTGTTTAGGAACAGTTGAGGAAGAACTCCACATGACTGCTACCAGACACGATGAGGTCCCAGCCTCTACATCTGCTCCTCCTCTTCCACCCATCAGCGGCTGTAAATCAGCTGAGCAGCAGACCTCTTCCAGCAGTCAAAACACTGAGGTTAAAGTAGGACTTATTCCTGTGGGGCTGCTCATTAAGCCGCTGGTTTAGTCCCTGGGGACCCAAGGCCGGCATATGGCCGCAGCCCAACAGACGCCTTCACCCCACCCATATCCCCCCACATTATAATTAAATCCACGTCACAGCTAAACCTCCAACATGTGGAGTGCTGATGGAAACTGGTTGATTATTGACAAGCCAGACTGCCCCGAGCACAGGAAGCTTGTCAAAAGTGCTCTCTTGTGTTGGCACCATTTAACAGCAGAGAACCACTTGAAACCTTCAGTCAGTAAATTGGTGAATAAAACATACTGACAAACGTTGAGCAGAACACGGGGAGCTCAGAGGAACCAAGGTGCGGTCCATGTGGTGAGCTCAGACAACTGAAGCTCTGTGACCTCCAAACCCTACGGGATTTAGGGGCTTCTTTGTGGGGTCGATGGTCATTTTGGATAAAGATTCGCTTCATTTGCAAGATTTTCAGCCAAATGAAAGACTCCATTGTTAGCCTCTGTGCGCCTGTGTCCATAATAAGCCCATCTGAGTGTGAAGCCATTAGCCTGGTACACCCGGAGCCTCTCGCAGCTCTGGTGACAATATACCTGTCAAAGCTCTCCGCAGGCTGGGCAGTAAGTAAAGCTTGTCAAAGGGGAGCTACAGTCTCTTTTGTTCTGGCCGTCTGATTCCCCAGGCCTGCTTTTTCAAACCGGCCAATGAAAAACTGCGCTTATTCTCGCCATATGGTGTCCTAGAAACTTAATCTGCATATAGATATTATCTTAGAAACAAACAGTCGAAGGTAACAGGAAAGATAAGAGAGTGCAGTGACATACGACAAAATAAAATACATTCACACCTTCAACCTCTTAAGGAGATGGAGTTGACTTGCAGGAAATAGGAGGAGACGTTTCTGAGACATAAATCATTGAACAGACCCAAAGCAAGTCATTAGTATGCTGCAGCAGATGTGCTGAAGGTGAGCAACTTGGTAAGTCAGTAAGACAGGATGAGGTTATGGTATTGTACCATCTGCACAATAGGCTCTCTCGCTCACACACAACCACATACTCTACACACACACACGCACGCACACACACACACACACGCACACAGACACTTGCATCCTGTAAGCAGCAGCCAGCATCCAGCTGTCGGTGCTGAACACAGGCTGTTATAAACTTTAAACCATGTTACTTCCCCAGTCAGATGAAGTCTAAACACGTTGCATACATATCTCAGTCCTCTCTGGGCCAAACTTCAGCCTGCTGCACGTGGCCTCCACCCACCCAGCCAACCTCTATTACAGGCAACAGTAGACAGATGAGGAGGTTAAGTGAGATCTCATTAAAAAGCTGTGGTCAGGGCCCTCCAGCCCCTGGGTTTCCTACGCCCATCCTGGCCTCTTTTATCTCAAGTAAGATGGAGGGACGACGAATGGAAGAGAGGGCGATACATCAAAAGAACTTTCTGGGGATGTGTAGACTCGCAGCAGGTCAATCATCCCTCCTCCTCTTACTTTTTTCCTCTCCACCTTCTCTCGATTCTATAACTCAACTGCTTTATTTGAAGGAACCATTGCAGGGTGAGCAGGGTAAGGCATTACAAAGAACTCAAACCTATTTTAAAAAAAAACAAACAGAATTCTTGCTGTGCAGTCGACTACTAAGGAAAAGCCCACACTAAAAGAGCAGCTATTGGCAAACAAACCAGCATTTTTGGGCCCATTTTGCTGTTAGGGTGTATATTTTTGCCATGGGATATTTCTAGCACATTGTTCTACACCCAGGCATGGAAATGAGCTTTTATAGAAGAAACTAATTCTTCCCCTTTTTCAACCAGAATAGTTAAAACCAGAGAATTTTTGCTTTAAAAATGTGATTCACAGTTTGCATAATAATTGCACTTTCTGTGGATTGACTTGATCAAATAACTGACTAAGTGTTTCAAGCTCAGAGTAGTCTGATGAGTGCCAAGGCGCACTGAAGCAGTTCCGGAGGTTTATGGTAGACCAAACCTTTTACCCATTATGTATCTGGAATGTCACCTATCTGTGTATAATGGAAATTAACAATGGATTTCATAGTAAAATATTTCCTAGAAATTCTACATCATCAATAAAACATCTAAATGGCGGGGTTTACCTGTAATGTGTATAGATGATGAATAATAATGATAATCATCTACTTTCACGCACACACACATTCTACAATCTACCAGACGACCACACATATATATGTCACAGACGGATAGGATTTTTGTGCTGCTGTCAGAGTGGTATCTCATTGTGCGGCGTTGACGGAGGATTCCAGGATCCAGCGCACCACTTTGATGTTTCCCACAGCTGACGTCTCTCGGCGGGGCCGAGCGCTGCTGTTTCTGCAGCAGTAATTTGCTGACATCTCCCTTTTCTCGAACACAGCACCATGGCAGTGTAGTGATGGTGAGGCTGAGAGGAAGGCGCTCTGACATGAGTGGACCTGATAAAGCAGGACACATAACAGCCTTCAAATGGCCTAAGGAAGACTTAGGGGTGGGAATCTCTAGGGACCTCACGATTCGATGCATCTTTTTTTCCTATGTGATATCTGGATAATTACTAAGAATTTGATTTCCACATTAAAATCCAAATGAAACGTCGCCTAAATTGCTTAAAAGGCTTGTTTGCATCCCTAATTTACTCTACTTTATTATTTAACAACAAGCTTTCAGACTGTCCTCTGAAAAATCTAATTTAACTATCAGGATCTAACATACAGTATATGTACAGGACACAGCTGTACACCAGTTTAGTCTTTGCTTTTACTTGATCTTTCCATCCCAGGTAGGTAGGTAGTAATGACACGCTACTAACTTAGCTACTGTTAACTTAGGTAGCAGCCAAAAGACGTGCTGTACAGGAGAGATGTTAGCTAGCGCTAACCGCCTTCACTTTTCCAGCATTTGGGGAAACAACAGACTTTGTGACCTACATGTACATTTACTGCCAGACTGACAACTTACTAAGTAACATATATTTTCCACCGCTAACTTTCACGATCACTTTCTGCAGCTCTCTCTCTCTCATTTGCTCGCCCACTCTCTTGCCACACAAAGGAGACACAGGGAGCCAGCCCAGCGGTGAGTGTTACCCACACTATAAACGTGTTAGCGTGCTCGCACCCTATGCGAGTAAAACTCAGTAGTTGCGCACTCATAATAATAAGCGTGTGAAATTTTAAAAGCTGCAGAGACACAATGCGTCAAATACAGGGGGAACACGGGTCTCTGTTATGTGCACACACCAGACTGCACTTACAGACTTCTGAGAGTTCCGCTTCTTGTGTTCCGTGAACATTTGGACATTTGTTAATCGATTCATACTTCTCTTCCACGTCCGCACTGCGATGCATTAAGAACCGATTTTTTCTCCCTCCCCCTAGACTTGGGGTGCATTCTATGCCCAGAAGCTGCTGGTGTTGGCCAGTGTCATGCTTCAAAAGGCCTCTTTAAGAGTCTGGACCAACCAAAAATTGCCAACATACAGTACAATACATCCTGTTTAAGCTACGGTGGGCACAGTTTGCAGCCTAGATCCTGAACAGATCACTTAATTACGTGGAAAAAAGAAAAAAAAAGTCATAAAAAGAAAAAAGAAAAGTGAGGAAAGTCATAGGAGCGAAAGGACGGAAAAGTGGCTCAACGAAACAACGAAGAGGGAACATATCAGAAACAGGGCCTGTTTTTACACGTTTATCAAAATTAATGGCATTATCACAATATACATGATTAATATCGCAAGATCACAATTTGTCAATGTCGTGCAACCCTACACCAGATGTGTCAATATCATGGAGTGAAGCTTCAACAGGTTCTTCAGTGATACCACTTCTACCCACTCTCTTCACCATTAGACATACTGGGAGCCACAATGGAGCCACAGTCTTCAGGGCAACGATGACATTTCAGTGAATAGTTGCACAGCCCACACTGGCATCAGCCATTATCGTGGAGGTAACAAGCTGAGAGGAGGCGAGGGCGAACAGTCCGCTTGGGAGCTGCGAGGAGGCAAAAGGCGAACGCAAGTGTTTGTCTCATGGCGGCACATGACGCCAGCAATGGATATCAGAGTCTCGGATAATGTGAGGATAATTACTACTGTGCTGTTTAGTCCTTCTGTCTGCACAATGCAGAAGCTCTCAAAGAGGCAGAGATAAGTGGAAGCATGAAAACATGATCGGAATCGGTGACTCATTTTCTGTTTCTCACCAGCCTACAATACCACCCACCCAGCAAGAGCGCTGGAGCACACACACACTCTCACTCTTACACACACACACACACACATCTGCTCCATGTTCCTACAGTAAGGCGGCTCTTGATGTGCTAGCTCTGCAGAGCTTCTTCTGATACCTTCTGTGGCATGTCATCCATGTCACCGCCGCCTCACACGGCGAGAAGCTCTTCCAAAAAAAAGCTGAGTCACGCGCTAAACTGTAAATCCGCTCTGCAATGAGCCCGCTCTGCTGGCTCCATCTCCGAGCAGCGAGACACGCAGAAACACCATAGGAAACTGGAGCACACATAATAAAGCAGCTATTAGCGACAGTGATGACTGAGCCTGCATAATGAATACACTTGCTATGAATGTGGGATACTCAGCTGACTCCAGTTTTCTGGAAGAATCCCTTGTTCAGCTTGTTTCCACTAACCCATTGATGAATTCTACCTCCTCTCCTTTTATAGCTGTTTGTCGGTTGCTCGGCTGGGGTTTTTACAATGTGTCTCCTTTGTCAGCAGGCTGGGCTCGGGATGTAGGAAGCTCCGCTCACGCTCAAGAAGAGGAAGCTCCAGACTGAAAAGCCTCTGACTAGACCAGACATGGACATCTCTTTGACATCAAAATAGTCGCAGAACAAGTGAAGCTAACAAATAGCTGCTGTGTAGAACAGATGGTTCTTGACTGTGCCTCACAGAAATTGTTTGGGAAAATATGACGAGGTCTGGCTGCCAGCTGTTTGGCAGAAACAGGTTTTGTGTTTCAATTCTAGTTTTTAAAATAAATGGGTGATAAATGGGAGAAATAACAAGCATTATGTTTCTTATCAAGTTCTTAACTAAAGGTTCACTTGATTATTAACCTAATTACTTGTTAATCTCCACGCTCATGTCTTCAAGTTCTTGGGCTACTCTGAGCCTCCAGAATGCCTAATAGTCCAGTCTCTGGAACTCTACTGGAGGGATGAACATCATGCTTCTTCTTCAATTACCTTGGTTTTTGATGACTCCTGTGGATTCTGTCTTTCTATGTGATACCTTTTCGCATTGAATCTCTTATGTATTATTAGTGTTTCCTCTAGGATTTTTTTCAGCAACGGATGCAGGACAAACAGCAACCCCAACCAAGAAATAATCACACTTCACAAAACAAATAAACTTCGGTGTTTCCCCTACGATGGAGTTGTAGCAGGGGAGGTGAAGCTAAATTTTTGTCTGAATATAAAAACACCAACGCAACATTGCTCTTGTGTCCATGAGCATGAGATGCACCTTAGAAGAGCTTAAAACTGCAGTGTTTTCCCAGTTTAATGTGAGCTTTAGATTAATGTTTTGGTGGTGGTCGGGGGGTTTGGGGGTGTCCCCCAAGAAAATTTTATGTTTTCCAATGAAAAATATGTAATTTCACATCATATTGGGCCATTATTTTCACCATATCTCTGAACAAAGAATTGGAAAAGCCAGAGCAGATAATAAATAAACAACATTCAAAGATCAGTCTGCTGGAGGAACTACAACCTTTAGACCTGGAGAAAGTAATTTGGTTGGTTGTGTTGCTCCACAGTGATTTAACATTTATTGCACAGCATGTTTTGGACATCACCCCCTTAAACCCTGTTAATATGACCTCAGAATCATTCTAGATACGATTGTTCATGTTTGCCTTTTGTGTGCAACATGAGAAACCTCCTCCCTTCTGAGGTGCATTTTATTTGCACATTAAAATCCAAAAAGAAACGTCTCCTCATCAGCTTAAAAGGACGAGTTTGCATCACTAATTAGCTTTACTAACCTCAGCTCCTCCGGTCACCTCTGTCCTTTCTTTTCCAAAACCACTTTTTCAGACTGAAAACTGAAAAATAATTGAATCAGTCTGTAGAGGACAGAGCTGCAGGCTACGTCAGTTTACTCTCAGTTTGTACCTGATGTTCTCAACACTGGACAAGTAGGCAGTAATAAAGTACAGCTTCCAGTTACTTTCTATAAATTGAGCTAATGTTAAGTTACACAGCAGCTCTGTAGCTGCTGTAGAAGCTGCTCAGCTGCACAGTTTGCAGGGGAGATGTTAGCTAACTTAGCGCTAACCGGCTTCACTTTTCCAGCAGGTGGGAAACAACAGACTTTTCTTGGTCTTGAGAAGCCGACACTCTGTAACAGACACCGTACATTTACTGCCAGAATATTTTCCTCCGCTCGCGTTCAGCGTCACTTTCTGCCGCTCGGACAATCAAACACTCCCTGCGCACCTCCTGATTCAGAGTTCATCTCTGGGCACCTCACGATTCGATTACGATTCAGAGGGCTGCGATTCGATAATAAAACGACTATCGATGCATCCTGATGCATCATTTTTTCTAGACAGGATCCCTGGATAATTACTAAGCATTTAATTTGTGCATTAAAATCCAAAAGAAACATCTCCTAATTAGCTTAAAAGGACTAGTTTGCATCCCTAATTTACTTTATTAACCTCATCTCCATGGTCCGTCATTTCTTCAACAACCAGTTGTCAGACTCCTGAAAACTGAAATATAATTATCAGGATGTTCAGTACGTATACAGGACAGAGCTGTACACCAGTTTAGTCTAAGCTTGTACCTGATGTTCTCAGTTAGTAATGACATACAGCTGATAATTAATATTACTCACACAGGATAAACAGGGAGCTGCCAAGCGTCGAGTGTTACCATGCTCGCAGTGTGCCAGTTAAAATTATTACTTGCGCACTGATATTAATGATTGTGTGACATTTAAGTAGGGTGGTTATTCATTCCGCAGCGGTGGAGTGACGAATACACGGGAACACTGGTCTCTTTGTCGTGTCCGGGCGCTGCACTTCCAGCGAGTTCCGCCTTTTGCGTTCCGTCAACATTACGTTATCAATTAACACTTAAATAATTGATTTTTAGACAATCGATTCCTAATCTTCCACGTCCGCGATGCATCTAAGAATCGAGTATTTCTCCCACTCCTACTTATTGAGCTAGCTATAACATGTCTGAGTTATGATGTGTCTTCGGTCTGGGGTGAGGGTGTAAGCTGCCTCGTAACTCAATTGTTTTGAGCATTTGTTGTTTGTTTTTTTGTGTTTTTCCTGTTGTATTATGTATATGTGTATTTGGAACCTCTTGAAAACGAGATGCTGCATGTCAAGGGCCTATCCATCAATAAATTGAATTTTCCAGACGAAAATTGATGATGGTGGTGGAGACACTTTTCAGACCCAGAGCTTTCAGCTCAGTCAAGACTAGGGATGGTGGCATGTGTGTTCTTCCTGAACTGTGCAGTAGAGCAGTGGTTTCGAACCTTTTGGTTCAACATTAAAACAGGAAAGTCTGCTTGTGAGTCCTCATCACAGGCTATGGACATGAGTTGTGAGCAATTCAACCAAAAAGGAGTTGTTCTATATCAGATGTCCACAGTATTTTCAGAGGCCTGAAAAAATAAAAGTATCCAGTATGAAGCAAGAATAGGAGAATAGTCTGAAAAAATAATCTTAATCTCTGATCCCTTAAATCATCTGGTGACCTAGCAAAGACAAGACATGTCTGGTCTATGCTCTACATTATGTTCCTAACACTCTATCACAGTCGACGTATGCTACCAGTTCACAGCTTTATTTCAATCCCAAAGTACAACATTGCGCTCATTTTATAAAATTACAACATTTTTACAAAATGTTCTTGGACTCCGTCCCATTGTGGGTTTGTGAACAGTCCAGCTGCAACTCCGACTTGAAGGGGGCAAAGCACACATTTCTGCTAGCTGTTGATAACTAATCTGTGCCATCTTGTTCCACTCTAACCTAGCAGGGACCCGGCCGGCACACTTACACTCGGATAAGGAAACATCTTTCATCTGTTGAAAAATAACAGATCAGGGTGTACTGGCTGACCTCTCATTAACCTTACTGCTGCAATGCAGATTAAAGATGGCAGCAACAGAACTGCTCTAGTGATAACAGGTATGTGTAGCTGCATTTGCCATAGTTCCTATTATGAGGGAACTGTACACATGCTGCCCAGTATAGAACACACAGTTCACGCTAATGCACCACAGTGGGGCAGCAGGCTGGCCTCTGGCTAGTGGTGGCCAGCTGGTGGGTATCTTTGGCAGTTTAATGAATGTGTGTGTGTTTGATCCTCTATCCTTATGATGCATTTAAAGACAAGACAAAAAAAACTACAGAGTTAGCATGTTTCGCAGTCCACCCATCTGAGGTTGTTCTCACAGGGCCATGCACGAGCATGTAAGTAAACAACAGTTTGTTTGTGTTCAGTGGGGTGTGAGGAGTCATACCTCTGGTTTTCAGCGTATCAGGATTTTTATTTCCTCCACATTGCTTTGTGTGCCGCCACAACAGAGGCCCTGCAGGGACACAGATGCACTTAATTATTCATTGTCCATTTCAATAAAACATGAATATCAACTGCAAGTGCCAGCAGCCATCATTCACACTTCTTTGCAAAAATGGACCTTGCTAATTTTTACTAGAATGCTTTGGGACGACGCCAAGTGACTGTCAGAGTCAACTTCTATTAGTACAGCTTTTTTGACCTATTATCATGCCGATAAAACATAAGCAGTGAAATACGACATAGAGAAGAAGAGCGTGATAAATATATTTTTAAATAAATTAACCCAATCCACTTAGAAGGGCAAAAACCCCTCATCTTTTAGACACAGAAACATGTCGCCAACATGACCGCAATATTTCCACTAGTAAATAACATGTTGCTGTAAAGAACATACAAGCTGCCAGCTTTCAAAATCTGTGTGGTGGCTCTGTAGTTGTTTCTGCCACTTCAGCAGGCAGGTGGTGTAGAAATCAATGTGTTCACTTCTCCAGGTGTGAATGAGATGCTATCAAATGTAGGGCATCACAAGCAGGCTTGGAAACCCCCCTCTGATAATGTCATCTGGTTAAAAGATTAACTTTTCATTTCATGCACAGAATCATAGTTATTTACAGGCCAGGATAAAATACTAAACATAACATCAATACAAAACAAAGCCATCCAGTAGTTTACAAAGTGAATCCATGCCTCAGTACTCATTTATGGACGCACAAAACAGACTAAAGGTAGTAAAAGACTATCGGACATGATTAAAAGGGACTAGAATAAATTAAAAGTATAATTTGACTCATTTTATTTTTCATTTCCTTCCTTTTGCTGTTTCTTTGGTTTTCAGAATCATAATCAGAAATACTTTATTGATCCCCGAGGGGAAATTCTGTGTTACAGTTGCGCACATTGCTCAAAGGCAAAAGGAATATAAATAAAGATAGTGTTATATAAAGAAATAAAAATATCAGAGTAAATAAAAATAAAATAAAATAAAATATAAAGGACTGTGTGGATATGTACATTTACATAGTTACAGGAAATGTTATGGTGAACAGTAATAATGAATAAATAGTAGCAGCAGAAAGTATTGCACATTAATTATTTAAGCAGGTGTTATTGCACAAACCAGATGATAATGTCCAGTTTAAAACTAACTAAGTGTCCGTGTGTCAGACACTTAGAGGGAGAAGTTACATTTAATCATTTATCTATATATTTTCCCCACAACATTTTCTAATTTGCTCATGCTTATATGATAAGTGTGTCCATGCATGTTCACACACACACACACACACACACACACACACACACACACAGAACCACCCCTGGACCAATCCCTGCCGTACGTACATGACACGTTTGAATTATTGATGTATTCAGTTATCTTGTTGACCTGTCTGTTGACTTTTACAGGCTTTTGTCATTTCGAGGCTCCATAACTAATTCAGAGAGCACGGAGGATCTTTTAACAAAGACACGAGATCTAATAGACACATACATGGAATTGACAGTGATTCTAATCAGGCAAATCAGCATAAAGTACTAATACAACTAAGTACAAAGAACTTCCTTACAAGTAATAGTCCTGCGGCCAAAATCCTACTTAAGTAAAAGTACAGAAGTAGCATCAGTTAAATGTACTTAAAGTATCACTCTGCACAAAAATAGCCCCTGTGATTAATATATTGTCACTATCACTATGAGCTTGCTTTAACTACTTTTGTATACAGTTAGTTCAGTCCATTGGTTCCCAACACAGGGGTCATGACATAAATCTGAAGGGTCTTGAGAAAATGAATGGGGTATAAAGACGCTCCTTTTTTCCTCCTTATGTTATGTGAGAAGTTAAGCGGGGAGTTGTCTCTTTGGCAGAACGGCTAACAAGCCATAAGTCAAGTTTCCATCCAAATTTAAACCAAATTTCCAGAAAAACGGCAGGTGAGAATGCTAATTGATGTGCGTTTGTACCCACTACAGTTGGCACATCGGGGTAGTGTGTGGGAACACATGTCAAACCTCTGTTTGTCCGTCTCTTCAGTGGAGCAGGAGCTTCAAGGGACATTAAAGTCACATGCTTCATGTACGTCATGACTTATTCACTGTTTCCACAGCACTCTGTCACATTTTGCTTTCATTAATGCGCCACGTTTCCACCTCAGCCAAGTGTAAACTTGCAACACTTTCTCAAAATGTGTAGTGTTTCCACTCAGGTTTTTTATGCGCAAATTCAAAATGAGTATTAACGGATGGGAACACACTTACAGCCATGGGGTCCCGAATACACTCTGCTTGTAAGGGGTCACAAGCCAAAAAAGGTAACCGCTGGTTTATCCCATCATCATGGATGTATCGATTTTTAAAATGTAAAATCTACATAAGAAAAGTAACTAGCTGTCGAATAAATGCAGTGGAGTACAAAGTATAAGATTTCCCTCCCTTTTGGAAAAACAAACCCATTCTGAAATAATTGACAACGTTGTGCTTTAGTCATTTTAGCACTGAGCTGATGTCTCATTGAGAGAGCCTTCAATAACAGAATATGTGCTAAACTTTACAACTGTGAGGACAGAAAGTAAACCATAAACTAAACAATAAAGGACATTTCTGACACACTGCATGGCAACTTTTATATCCCAGATATATCTCCACCAGGCTTGCATAAACTTTACAGTGGCTGCCAGCTCTTTGACTGACAGCAGAATTACACAATTGAGTCTTTGTGTGGCAGGAGGGCCCGGGTTAACTGCATGGCACGCCTCCTAACTGCCCTTTATTTACAAAAGACACGCTGTCACTGCTGCCAAATATGTTAGAACCCATTAGCTGCAGATTTGACTTTAAAGCTCAGCCCTGCTAATCTAATTTAATCTGTCTCTGTGGCTTCAATGATTGCTGGAGCGTAGCGGTAATAACGCTGCAACTGCAAGCAGGCTTCGACGACGTGATGCAACTATTTGTTCTGCAACAGCAGACACCCACGTAGAAAATACTGCTGCTGTTTCTACTGCTGCTGGTGGTTTGTGTATGTAGAGGGTCTATTACAAAATAATTTCCTGTTATTGGTTGAATTCGGTCTCAACCGACTGAACGGTACATTAAATCAAAGTGAGCTGATTTTTTTTTCTGCACAAGATCAATACACGTGAAGCAGGGCATGATGGGAAACAATCATGAAAAATATTCATTAGTTTGTGTGCAGCTTGTTATTTGGCAAAGAAGATGATCATGCTCAAACGCAATGGTCATTAGACTGTCAGTGCAGATATTATGTCATCAGCTGCACTCTTGACCACACGCGCGCGCACACACACACACACACACACACACACACCACTTACAATTACATTTAAAATCCCCCAGTGTTAACAGCTGAATGGCAGAGTGAAGCAAAGTGCTGCCTGCTTTGACCTCGCTGCCTTTAAACAGATAACAAAAAGAGACAAAGCAGAAGAAAACAGAGGAAACAAGAAAGAGAAAAAACAAAAGATGAGGACAACAGGATGATAAGAGATGTGGGTTGACACTTCCTTTCCAGTTAAGTCTGTGGTGTTATTTTCTTACATTTATGAATGACACACACACCTGTGCCCTTGTCTTCAAAATTATATTCAGCAGGGCAGAAAGTACCGTTTCAAAACAGCTCTTACTATAGCGGGGCGTGAGTAAATCACCAGTTGTATTTAAATGTTTTGACAGAAACAAAACAGTTTTTTTTCAGTGGTAGGTTACAGCGTGTCTATTTTGGGGATCTGTGCATAAGAACTGTGAGGGTGTCCCAAAATACTCGAGCTGACCTCAGTGTGTGAGTGAAACATGTGATTTAAGTCTTCTTTACCAACAGAAAATTGCCATTTGGCTGCTCCACATGTCTGCGTTCACTTTGTGGCCTCCTTCCTCCGCTCTCTCCCCGTCGCCCGGCGCAGTCATGGCGACAGGGTCCCAGCAGGATTTGCTGTGGAGCCCCTGGCCGTAGACGGAGAACCGACTCTCTCTTTTCATCAGCAGCCTCCTCCAATAAAACATAATGGCACTGAGGCTGCGGGGGAAAGTCACTCAGTCGCTCATGACCGGCCAAGGCACAACGAGCTCAGTTATTCTGATGCTGCTGCTCGGCTACTGGGACAGATGAGTGGGCTACGGAACTGGCCAGAGACACAGCAGGGTCCAAAGAGAAGACTGCTCTCGATGTGTTGAGCTGCCACTGAGGGACAGTGGGCAGGAAGGCAGGCACTGAATGTACTGAACTGTACAGCCAGAGTTCAAGCAGAAAAATCAGGCTTTGTCCATTTCTCCCTGTTTGCCCATGAGTAGAGTCACCGCCAATTCCATTTAGGCCTATGTGTCTATTACAGCTCCTGCTAAATCATATCATTTGTCTACTCTGGTACTCCTATAGTACAAATTACTCAACAATAATTTCAATAATCAGTAAATTTTTCAAGTAGTTTATCAAGCTGGAGTGCCAAACATTCTCTGGTTCCAGCTTACCCAAAGTGAAAGAGCATATGCTGTTTTTCTCTGTTTAGGGTCTTGATAACAGGGTCAGCGCTATTCAAGATTTTAGACAGTTCATTTTCTGCTGAAGTAATTAGAGTTGAGCGGATTGACGTATCTATCAGAAGTTGAATTTAGACATCTATCTGAAGTCTAACTATAGGTTTGATTTAAGCAAAGGTCAAAGTATCTTTATGAAACCGGCCCCAGAATTAAGAAAACCTCATTCAAAATCCCATTGACATTTACAGTAAAAAATACAGCCTTGGGACAGATCCATTATCAACAGTATTTCTCGTGGCTCGCTTCATTTGTTCAGTAGTTTTTTTGAAATCGTTGTTTTTTCAGTTTGTAATAGACATATATCTATAAGCCCAAGATGTTCACGGGCTAGGCTGAAGATCACAGCTCGACACAGCATGAACATGTCGATTGGTCGCGCCAATTTCAGACATTTCTGTAATAACAGCAATACTGAGATCACAGCTAGAAAGTTTATATATGTCATCATCAGCAGTATATATATATATACACATACATACATCTTTTTTACATCCCGAAGAAGGGCTGAACAGTTAATGAAAATATTATAGAAATAGCAATACGGCCAAGTGAAATACCCAAATCCCAGGTCAAATGTGTCACAACATGCCATTATAAATGAAGCTAGAAATCATATCCTCCAGATGGATCATGCTTGTTTGATACAGACCCTAACAAAAAAATCACATCATCACCATTTCTACATTTTTTCTGTGAAAATGTTATGGAAATATATCATTCTCACTAAAACCCGCAATTTCTGTCAAATAATCGCAACGTGATTTTTTGGGCATAGCGTTCAGCCACTGGACAACTTTCACAGCCCCGCCTCCAACGCTGTATCCACTTCAATACATCCATGGGTAGTGCAGGATAATGCTGTATTTCAGTACAGGGACACACTCCCCCACTGGCTGCCCACCTTCGACCACAGCCACTCATATTCTTTGGGGGCCTGGTCCGAGCCAGAGGTGCCCCTTACTGAGCTCAAGTCCTTTTGCGTCGCTCAGATGCACCGTGCCTTATACAGTTTAACATAAAACTCACTTTCAGCCACCCACTTCTAGTTCATTTCAGGTCTAGTCTCTAAAGGGTAAGTAGGGCACTTTGCCATTTCAATAACAGCTGCATTTGCAAAATGTACAGCTGTAGGCTACAGCCTTTACATGGATTTAGAGCAACCCTGCAGACTGTGGGGTAGTTCAGTAGTGATAATATATTCAGTCTCTGTTTTTTCTGAATCATTGTCAGGCGGTTCACGGTAAGGTCACGACATGCAAGACAACACTAATTAAATAAAAAATGTTTCATCCTCATTCCCATGAGCCCTGTGTGTGATTTGTGATGTGACTGATTGACAGGTCAGGACTGCCAGTGGGCTACGAACCCTCACTGTGAGGCTGACTGACAGACACTGCTGAGGAGTGGATTAAAATGAACAATTCTCCTCACAGCACATTAGGCTGTACTCCACCTGCACTGGCTGTCTGCATCTACACTACATGAGAGAGGGTTTGCCCAGTGATTAAAGCATTACGGAGGTAGCAAAAAGGAGCGTGGTTATTCCGTTCAAGAGCGAACACTGAGAAGCTTTTGTGTGTTCATAGGAAGACAGAATTACTAACTGATGTTGTTCCCACAGCGGCCACCCTGAACAACACTCTGTGAGGGGAACTCCTGAATGACTGACGGCAGAAGAGGGTGATCTGTATAAAATCTCCTATCAACGTGTGTGCAGTTTTACATTTTTATTTAGTGTGCCTGATGATATTTCTAGTGGAGGGGAAAAGCTGTCTCACTATATCAGCATGAGCGGAGTGTGGGGGTGAAATCAGCAAAGAAGATGGCCCCGCCAATGGTGTGTGGAAGTGTTTTGGGTCCCCGGTGGAAACAATAAAACAGCGACAGAGTGAAAGACAAGACACAAACAATGTGTAAGCAACATTTCAGAATGACCCTGCATGTATTTGCATTTTGTGACAAATAAAAGAATATTTTTCCAGTCATATATTTTGTCATTAAGGACTTGTTCATGTCTGTGATTGGTCATCTGCTGCTAACACCGCCTCTTTTATGTGAAAGCGCTCAGGGCTGGATTGGGAAACCCTGGGTTGACTTACCGAGTTGATAACCAGCTTTGTGGTACAGCTTATCCCGACCGCGAATGTTAGTGTTAGTGAAGCCAGATAACTAAAATATATCCTGGTATGTTGAACTCGCTTTGTGGTCCAGGCCCCTGGACTCAAAGTTGTTGTTGAAAATCGGTCATTTTCATTTTCAAACATTTTCTACAAAAGCTAATTATGTTATTATTTTAAATGATTTTTTTATTCGGAAATCCTGGAAAGCTTTCCCTCTCAATAAAACAATCTGAGAAGGGAATATCACTTACTACTTACTTACCCTTGGCCTTGTCACCTGTGACAAGGCCAAGGGATCACATGTTGACATGGCGTCCATTAAAAGGTTAAAAGCTGAGAAGGTTGGGACCCACTGCCTTTAAAGAGATAGATAACTCAGTATGTCATTTCTCACTACGAATGATTTGGATCCTTTTCTTTGTTCACAGGGGAATCTGTGAAATGATAAACATCCAGATTCTGGATGACATGCTCTATCCAACCCTGATTATAATATCCAAAATGGCTGCAGTACAAATGATCATCTCTGGCTTTTTAACATGTGACAGAGCATCCCTGTGACGGTGAAGGTTGAGGTCTGGCGCGCGAGCGTGACCCCATTGCCAGGAAAAGCAATCCTCTCCTTTGTCAGCGTTGTGCAGCTGCATCAGTAATGCAGAGAAATGACGCTGCACAGTCAAACGGAGAGCCGAGCGTAACACCGAGGGCAGACAGGCAGGAGAGTTCTGGAGACTATTTACTGCTGCAGTGGAAAGGGACCATAACAGAACCTCACTAACTCCTATCTGAGATAAACAGCCACTCTTCCACTGTGCTCCGTGTGGAAATCTGTGTCCACATAGAAATTCATAAAGACCATAAAACATAACAGCTTCTTTGCAATGCAGATTTTCTAACAGCATCATCCACGTGCAGCACAGGGAGGCTTTGCTGGGACAAAATATGGCCTTTGTAACCCACACATGACATTACACGCAGCTGGAAAATTCATAGCAAGCTAATTATGTATGAAAACTCTCCAGGCCATGAACATACGTACAGAAAGGACTTTGTTTTCCCCCTCAAAATACAAACACAACGCCTGCCACAGCGGTAAACATATCATTAATAAATAATAAAGCGTAGTGAGGTGTATTGTCTATCTTGCCCGTCAGTTGAGCGTGAAGAACGACGCCCACATGACACTAACGGTTACTGAAGAGCCACTGTGCAGATACAGGCCACATATTTCTGAGTATTTATCCTCCCATTAGATGTTGTTTGGATAGGTTTGAACTTCTACTGTTCAACATAGTTCATTTTCTGGAAGTTATTTAGAGATGAAACAATGTAATTTATATATTTGATACCCACTAACCCAAGACCGTTCTGTTTTCTTGTGATTATGAGTCTTTGCATATACCTCAAATACTGTTTTGGTAGTGACAAAAATATGTCTGTTTTTGCTTAGGCTTGCAGTTTCGCAATCTTTGCATATTCTTCTATCAGATTGTTCTAGATTTAAATCTCTATAAACGGAACACTTCTCGTGAAGCGTCTTGTGTTTGGACCACAATTGAGAAATTTGGCTTCTTGTAGTAGCTGAAAATAGCTTTGCAGAAAAACACCTTTATATTCTTCAAAGTAAGGCATGAAAGATTGTTGGTATCTGTATCTGTAAGTCAGGCAACGCATAGGATCTAATATCAAAACATTTGAAATGATACCCAGTCTTAACCAGAATACCTACTGACTAAAAAGCTTTTCTAAGTGTAGGAAAAGACGGCAACCCCAGTAGTATTTCTTTTAAAGTGAGACACATCAAATGTGCCATTCCAAACCTTTTCACACTATCTGTAATACATCTGCAAACCTGCAAGCTGTGGCTGCATTGCATGCTGGTCTATTAAAGCTACTGTGATCTGCCTCTAAAAATGTTACTGTTGAACATCAGTGTAAAGCGAGTCCAGAGAGAAACCTTTGCTAAGGAGCACGCACCAAACTGCCAATACAATATAAGGGTGTGCCAAAAAATTGATACAAGAATATATTGTTATACATGATTCATGTTTGATACAGTATCATGTTTCCAGCCCATCATATGAATAAATAAATAAAAAAATAGCGCTTTGACAGTTAGGTCAATGCTAACATGTAATGGGAATCTCCATTTAAATGCTAACGGATGTTAGCATTGCGATCGCGATAATATAATTTTGAGAAAACATTTTGCTTCTCATGCTTAACATCCAGAGTGACAGGTTTCAATCACCACGAACATTATTTTTTAAAGTTTTAAATATGCTTGGAACCTTCCTCGGAATTCTCTTCTCCCCACACATTGTCCAACCCTAATTTGCAGCCAATAAATAGAGAAAAAACTGACCTTTTCGCAGGCATTTTGTATTCATAGTTAGATATCGTGACTGTCTAGCAATATATCGATTATCGCAGAATTGCTGGATCGTGATGTTCCTGGTATTGTGGCCATGTATTGTGTATCATATCGTATCCTGAGGTCCCTGGGATTCCCACCCCAACAATACAACAGCAAAACACCAACGTGTGTATTTGCCTAGGAACGCGTGCGCTTTCAGACACGTTTTGGCCCATTTACCACATACCATGTATACTCTACATTACCATCAGCCATTTTCCAAAGCATGCTGGTATATTCTCCCCATCTTCAGTCTTCAATTCATTTCCATACAGCGTAACAGTCAACTTGCAGTCTGGGTCTTAATCTGGATTGCCTTAGATAGGTTTCTACATCACAGTGAACATCACTGCAGCTGACACAGTTAGAGACAAAGTCAGAAAGCTTCCTCTGCTAGCTGCTTCTCTAACCACCACATGATGCCTTGGATCTCTGGCTGGCTGCTCAGACACCCACATATGGAGGAAACCTGTTCTAGGAACCTACCATTGCCATTCCACTGCTTCAGCAGCAGTATAAACTTTAGGGCTGGGTGGCGGCTGGCAGAATTAAAGGATTTCTGCTCGATTTATTCAGTGGTAAGGTTTTAAATATAGACTGAGGCACTCCAGTGCACTATTGAACTTCAGAATAAAGGCTAAATGGACTTGAGAGCTGAATGGAATTGGAGAGATTAAGAAAAAAAACGAGGAAGATTAAAAATGGAAAATGTGGAGCAGGATATGAGAGCTGCTGGTGCTCTCATGCCTCGCCTGTGCTCCAGATGTAAATGAGCAACTGTGATTCTTTTCAGAGGAAATGAAGCCACACTTGACGACCAGCAACTGACTTTGCACATTTGGAGCCAGCGCACACATAAGCAAACACAAAGATGAGAGCTAGCGCGTGATGCTATCAGCGTGATAGGATCTGTGTTGCTCCGGCTCCTTGAAGCAAGACAAACAAATCCTGCTAATTGAATTCCTTTGAAGAAACACCCCCAAGACGGACATCTCCATGAGCCCCGGTTTTGACAAGCTTTCGTGCAAGTGCATCGCTTTCACACATCATTTCCTTTCATGATATCGCTGCCACAATGACCCAGTGGCATGTGCCTGCCTCGTAAACATTCTTCTTCTTTTTAACGGAGCTTATGGAGCGTGTAAAACGCTAAAATATGCGACAGTGAAACCTCTGACTTTTTAATTAGCAGAGTGAAAAGAAAACTAGCCGTTGTGATATGAGGATGCTGGAGGGGCTGTACGCGTTCCGAGGTGATCATATGATCTGTAGATCTGCTCTCACACGTCAGCGTACGTCCCCGGCAGCTATGTCACAGCTTGCATTCATCCTTACTTCAACATTTATTCATCTGCAACAATGACTTCGTTTGAGCCTGCGAGTACGTCACAACTCAGCCAGGGACCGCAGGGGGAAAAAGAAGACAGAGAGAGAGGGAGAAGAGAGAAATCTCATCCCTCTCCACTGGAAGCGTGACACAAAGGACAACATTGTTGTGGGGTCTTTCGGACCTCTGGGGTCCTGGCGTGACGCTGAGCGCGTAGGAGCGGCTGACTGTCCACACAGTGCCAAATGCCTGAGCCAGGGCCATCTGACCCACCGCAAGCTCCATGTGATGACATCAACTCCTGGACTGGACACTCCCGCAGAGGGAGGCTCCTCTCAACTTTAGCTAATGAGACGGGATGGGCGGGGCCATATTTAATCATTCATGTGAAAACACTGAAATCTACTTTGATAAGTTCCTTTGTAACTTAAAGATTGAGCAGAGACTGACAATAATGTTTGACTATCAAACGGGAACAGTGTTTTGTAAAATGTGGAAAAAACTATCCATCTAAGAAAACTGTGTATGCTTTGCATATACTCTATCCATGAAGAGGAACACATCATTGACCTCTGTATATGCAGTAACTTATTACATACTAACATTCTTTGCACTGCACACTCTTGAACTACTTGCTACAGCACAATGCCAACAAAAGTTCATTCCTGACAAAAAAAACTCAAGGTCCACTAACTAGCTTTTCCCAGCGCTTTCAGAAGCATCTCACAGTCTAACCCATTAAGTAATGAACTTTGGCTGATCACCTGTTCTGTGACTTAAGTTGCAGCTCCTTGATAACTGAGCAAACTCCACCAGATGATGGTTAGCCCGGGTTAGTAGTGTATTTGTATCTCAGCGTACATTTATTCTCTGTGTAGAGGTTTAATGAGAACTACTGGCAAGTCTGATTCTTTGTTAACTGAATACTTTATTACCACATTGTAGCAGTCCCTCATTCATACATATTTGCTGCTATTTCATTTTCCTTTTCCCCATTCATTTTGACTCAATGTCAACATTCCTCTGGGTTGATCAGAGGAACACTGGGACCACATGCACAGGGGGTGATGACTGACTCCTCAACGAGGACTGATAGCAGCTTGGTGATTCCCCTCTTGGCCATTCAGGGTGTGACAACGTCCTTTCTTGACGGCGAGAGAGAGGAGGGGAACTGCACACCCAGGGTATTCTAAGCCTTCCTCTGCTTGGTGCAGAACTCACTTCAGCAGACATAGTCAGCCTGAAGCTCAGTCCTGTAAGTCCCTCTGAGGTTTCTTTGCTGTCTCTCTTGTTTGTCATTGAAAGTCATTGACTTTTCTGAAACTGAACACCCCTTAGTGCCTGTACCAGGGCACACTTTTGAGTGCCTGTACCAGGGCAGTCTTTGGTGTCATTTGTGCAACAGTTTCCTTGCCTCATTAAAACCCCATTGTTTAACCTTTTTGAAGAGGCACTTGTTTGCTATCAAAGAGGCATTTTTTCATTATTAAACTTTTGAGATTTGTTCTCCACGTGGATATTTCTTTAAATTGTGTGGTTGGTCCCTGGGTCTCAGGCTCCTTTCCCCTGAGCTAAGACCTGCGCAATCAGTGCGGCAGTCCTGAACAGTGCTAAAATGATTAGTTCATTATACTGACGCAATTCAGTTTATTTTCACCACCTGCCAATTTTTTGTTCTTGATTTTCCATGTTTAATAAATACATTATTTATCCCATAAAACTGCAGAAAATATTTAAATATGTACATAAACAGATACTCTGCTAGTATATAATATAATCATAATTTCCCAGTACTCACGCATTCTCAAATTGCAGTGTAAAACCAAAAGATCTCGTGTGCAAATATTCACATTCAGTAGCACATAAAAGTGATTAAAGTGATTAATCCTTTTAAAAATGTGCCTAATCTAATGATTTTGATCAGTTAATTAGTATTGACTGACAATGTTACCACTAAAGAAGACTATGAGACTTGAAAGCTCAGAGATGCTACGAAGTCCAACTTTGAACTCAGACTAGACTATTTAGTTCCACATGCTGTTTCCAAAAGTTAAGAATGAGCTCACAAACAACTACTGACAATTCATTAAGTCATTTATCAAGTAACACACCAAATATTAGCTGGTTCCTGCTTCCTAAATGTCAGGATATTATAAATTGAACATTTGGGGGTTTGGGGCTGATTTTAGGACAAAACAAGCAAACATTTTATAGACTTAACTATTTAATTTTAAAAAACAATAGCTATAATTGATAATGAAACTAATCATTAATTGCATAAAATGTGATTCACCTCAGACCCTTTATTCGCCACCAAACAAAGGTAAAATGCTCCCAGAATTCATGCTTGCTGCTGGAACGTGTGCAGTTACAGAGATTGGAGGTTACATAAAGTTGTGAAATGATTAGAGCTTTACCATGGGTGCTGCCAGCTCTCTGCACTGGCTACTAGACAGGGACCAGGTCTAAAACTGTTCGAAATGGCTCCTGCTACAGAGTGACATTAGGAATGATGTATTCAGCAGACCTGAACCCCAGTACCTATATGTCCCTCCTTCAGATGATTGGCACACAGATACATCACAATAAAATCACAACCTCCTGAGCAGAGTCAGCCAGAGCCCTAGTTAGGACCAATACTGAAAGAGACACCAGTGAACAGTTCAGTACATGCATGTCTCAGTAGTAAACATGTAAAGGTATCTAGAGCGGTCTCTGTACTTTATTCTTCCAACATCCAACCAAAGAAAATGAAGTATTTTGAAGGTGAACATTATATAGTGCTAGGGGGAAAATAAACAATATTACCCAGAGTAAAACCACAGGACAGGTTATGTCAAGTACAAGGTCAGCGTCAAAGGGAGCAACTGGGGTGGGGCCCCAGAGCTTCACAGGCCCCAAAAAGCTCCAACCGTACTACTGTGTATATCAACTGGTTTGTGCTCCTTTAATTAAAAATGTGTTTGAGAATATTAAACCACAATATCAGCAGGCACATATTCATACTCTGTACTCAGACTGTCCCTGTGTTAATCGTTCTTAACTGTGTTAAGAAAAACGTTTTGCAATTATAATGACAGATATTGCAGTTGTTTTATGAGTCAGGATTTCAGGGGGAATGGTAATTTTTGCATTTCATTTTCACTGAAAGAAAATATTAAAATATTGATGATGTGTCTGTACCAAACAAGGATGTTCCCTCAAGTCTGGAGAAAATGATTTGTAGGCCACAGCGTCTCTGTAGCACCGCGATGCTTCATTTATAATGGGATGTTGTGACACATTTTACCTTCTTTAAAAGATTGCACCGCCTGCGATGTGAATACTGTACTTGGCCATATTGAGATGTTCATAAGATTTCGATTCACTGAAAAACAAAACCACAAGCCCATGACATTAAAAACAGCTTGCACACTGAATTTTTCCAAGTTAATTATTGGGTCCATTTATCACCCTTAAAGTTTAACTCCTACATGCTCTACTACTGCCTTAGAGTTCCTGTGTTCTACTGGCCTAACTTCCTCTGTGTGATAACCTGCCTGATCGGGACAGCCAGCACAAAGCACCCGTCTGCAGTCAGTGACGGAGTGAACTGTGATTAGGAGCACAGTGCTTTGGCAGCGTTTCACCACAATGTAAGAGGATGAGAAGCCGTTTAAAGCTGTCTAACTGGGCCTACATGCTAAACACATGGGACTTTCATCAGCGACGCCATGCATGCCTCATCCTATTGTATAGTATAAGAATAAAAAGGAGCAGCCCTTAGCTCATAACTCATCCTGACCTCTTTTCCTGCAAAACAAATGCCATATTTTAACCCAAACATTGAAGTAAGGATTTTTCACATTAGGTCCTGGACTAATGCAGACTTCCAACAGACATAAAATGATCTTCAGAACATGAGAATGGGATCTGTACTCACACAAACCATTATATTTCACACTGGTTCCTGTGGTTTCGAAAACCACTACTTCTAAATAAAGATTATCCCGGCAGCCTGATGACAAATCCATCCTCAAAGCCTTACATATAATGTGCTCACATACAGTGCACCTTGCAGCACCTGAACTCACCAGGCCATAACGTCATATGCTTGTGAAATAAGCAGCTTTGTCTTCTTCATACAGCAATCTTACATTTAGTGGGGTAAGCGAGCTGTCTGCCAGCTGCTGGCACTGCTCAAAACTAAAACACAAGGAAGATGGCTTTCTGAAAATAGGGATAAT
Organism: Micropterus salmoides; assembly: GCF_014851395.1. Taxonomy (NCBI): domain Eukaryota; kingdom Metazoa; phylum Chordata; class Actinopteri; order Centrarchiformes; family Centrarchidae; genus Micropterus; species Micropterus salmoides. The sequence continues at coordinate 3,741,601 of NW_024040928.1, read as the reverse complement.
AGTACTTCTTAAGCAAAAGAAAGCAGGGGAAATTACAACTCCACATCGCATTGTATCACTTGTAGCTGCTGCAGTGTTCCCTTAAGAGAGCCACCTAAATTCAGTTCAAGTGGCGCTGTCTGTTGCATGTAATAAACAGAAGCTGTTTCATTAAAAAACACTTCTTAAGGGAAGAAATGCTGACGTAAGAGAGAAACTGCTGGGCGCCTAATGGCAGTGGCTGATGATACTATCAATTACACAAATTTTGCAAACACAACGGATGGAACAAATGGCTGCGATTCAGACCAGGCCAGGTTTAATGGGCCGAAATAACGGATGGAGGGACGCCCGTCATTGTTTTAAAAGGTGAAAAAGGTGACGAGAGAAATTAACCCCAATTACAAAAGGAAAGGAGGGAGAAGCCTCCCTTAGAGGAGGAGGAGGAGGGACGGCATCACAGCAAACTCTCCATATCCTCAGCACACTGCAATGTATCTGACTTTTTGAAAACAAAACAAAGTGGCCATACAAGTCATAAACACCCTGTTATCCTCCAGAAATCACAACCACACATCAGGAAAGATACAATTTGGGTACCTAGCATTAAAGTGATGCCATCACACGTCTCATGTGGAGGAATGCAACTTGGTCCTCAAAGTTAACTGAGCACTGTGGTTTCCCTATGGCATGCAGAGGAGCCTAAATGCATCCCAGAAAAGAGTACCACTGTCAATCACGTGAGGTTGTGCCCTTCATCTGACTCCACTAAGCATCTATAGGAGATGCTGATGATGATGGGAGAAAGTGTGTGTGTGTGTGTGGGGGGGGGGGGGTAAACAACCTAGCAGAGAACCAAAAACCAATGCGTCAAGAAGCTCTGAGAACTAAAAGCCTGCTGTTGGATAACAAGCACAACGTATTATTTCTCTTTTGCCGCTGACCGTGGATAACCTACTTGTCTAATTAGCTTCGTGTGCTGTTTCATCACTCCAGTTAGCCAGGGCAGATGTATGCCGGTGTAACGTTATATATTTCACTGAAAACACACAGAGTAACGCACTAAAAAAAAGCCGCCGCCTCGCCCAGACAGCCGTTCATTTAGAGGAGGTGGAGAAAGATGTAGCAAGCTAACAGGCTACCGTTAAGCATCTTAACGTTCATGAAATGTCAATAATAGTTATAACCTGGAAAAATCAAAGTAATTCATTTTTGGCTTCAGATAAACAAGCGAGTTGAATGGCGAGTTAAATGGAAAGCAATGTCTCTTACCAGTTCAAACGCGTCTAATAATCCGCAGCACTATATTCCACAGCCGTTATAATGAAATAATTTGACAGTAATAAAGACTGCGCTGCTGTGGTGGCCCTGTTGTCGACGTGCTGCTCGTCGTAGCCACTGCGTGTGATGGCGTTAGCTCTGCAGGGCCACAATGCAAGGACTGCTGCCTTCACGAGCTGTCGGAAATGTGGGATGACAAAGAAGTTACGTTCGTCAAACACCGCGTAGCAACAAAGAGATGTAGGCTACCAAGAAGACTTGAGTAGGAAAGTGTGTGGTTTTCTGAATAGTCGAGTCGAGATCATTTTTAATAATAATTTAGGGGCAGACGCGGCAAAAGTCAGGCAAAATTATTTATCGAAATTAGTGAGTGATTTTTGTTGAAATTGCAGCAAGTATTGTTCTTCCTTGGATATTGACTGACTCAGCTTAGCATTGTCATGTGGCTTTCTGTTGTTTGTTTTCAAAAATAAAACAACTGCCGCAATTTTAACCCAAGTCTGTTACTTTGTTGATTGCTTTTATTTCCATCATTTATTTCTATGTTCTGACAACTCAGATTTTTTGGCGGGGCAAGTGAAGAGAGCATTGTTCAGTCAGTTGAATGACACAATGCCCGTCCAGTCAGTGAATAGGGAAGGTTGGGAGGTGGGTAAGACAGGGAATGTGAGTGTATAATATGTGCTAAACATAGTTCTTTGATCAAGATGTCTAGTAAGATTTTATACAGATATTACTGCAAAACGAATAGATTTGATAGTTTTATTAGCTTTTAGAAACTTAACAACATAGGGCATAAAATGACAAAAATAAAGCATTAAAAGGTCTCAATATATATGGAGCATAGAAACTACCTAGTAATTCAGTTTTATTGTGATGTTTTTATATTTAATTTACTGGTGTAAATGTCTTAGGAATAGGTGCTAGATGACCTGACATCTATTTTCAAGTGTTGACTTTTTCTTAACGTTGAGCGCCATCTGCTGTCTTCATGTAGAACAGCACCTCTGCTAGACAGAACAGACTCAACAACTCATTTATCAATTTCCCTTTAATAGTTATTGTTGCTGAAAGCAGGCCTACTATATGGATTCTAAACGTAAATGTAGTGTATAGGGTTAGTAAGTTAAGCAGACCTATCTATTTGCTAATACATTGGGGGCCTTTACTTTAGAGATGTTCTTGCCTGGTCATAGCAACATGAAACAAATGCAAATGAAGATGTTTTATTACATTTATTTATTTATTTTTTGGTTTGCCCATGTTTAAGTTCTGTAAGGCAAGGCAAGGCAAGTTTATTTGTATAGCACATTTTAACAGCAAGGTAATTCAAAGTGCTTTACATAAAACATAAAAGCAACAGGGAAATATAAAAAAGTTTAAAAGCAACATAAAATATAATAAAAGTTACAGTGTTACAATCAGGGTTAATAGAGTTAAATGGAAATATTTAATTAAAAGCAATGATAAAAAGCTAAATACAAAGAAAAAGAAAACAGGACAGTAAAAGTTATAGTGCAGTGTAAGTTATCAGTAATTTAATTAAAAGCAATGGTAAAAAGAAAAGTCTTCAGTCTTAATTTAAAAGAACTGACAGTTTCAGCAGACCTGCAGTTATCTGGGAGTTTGTTCCAAATATACAGAGCATAATAACTGAACGCTGCTTCTCCTTGTTTAGTTTTGACTCTGGGGACAGAAAGCAAAACCTGCCCCAGACGACCTTTGAGGTCTGGATGGTTCATAACGAAGCAGAAGATCGGAAATGTATTTTGGCCCTAAACCATTTAGTGCTTTATAAACTAACTGCAGGATTTTGAAATCAATTCTTTGACATACAGGAAGCCAATGGAAAGACCTCAGAACAGGAGTGGTCTGATCCACCTTTTTGGTCTTAGTGAGGACTCGAGCAGCAGCGTTCTGAATCAGCTGCAGCTGTCTGATGGATTTCTTAGGGAGCCCTGTAAGGACACTGTTACAGTAGTCGAGTCCACTGAAGATAAATGCATGGATAAGCTTTTCCAGTCCTGCTGAGACATAAGTCCTTTAATCCTTGAAGAAAAAATTCTTCAGGTGATAGTAGGCTGACTTTGTAATTGTCTTAATGTGGCTCCTCAAATTCAGGTCTGAGTCCATGACTACACCAAGATTTCTGGCTGGATTTGTGGTTCTCTTTACAGATTGAAGTCGAGCACTGACTTTCAATCGTTCCTCCCTGGCTCCAAAAACAATAACTTCAGTTTTATCCTGCCATCTGCTGGTTCCCTAGTAAATCACATTAAGCCTGTTGCAAAGAACCTTGGTGTCTGGTTTAATAGTAATTTAAATTTCGAGCAGCACACCACAAAGCTTGTTCAATCATGTTTTTATCAACTTAGAAATATAGCAAAAATTCGATCTATGTTAACTTTTAAGGACACCGAGACCATTTTACACGCCTTCATCTCATCACGCCTGGATTATTGCAACAGCCTTTTCACCTGTTTAACCCAAAAATCTATTGATCGACTCCAGACTGTCCAGAACTCAGCTGCCAGGCTTTTAACCAGAACAAAGAAATATGACCACATTACTCCTATTTTAGCTTCATTACACTGGCTCCCAGTATGTTTTAGAATTGACTTTAAAATTCTATTGATCACTTTTAAAGCTCTTCATGGCCTCTCGCCTTGTTATATTTCTGACCTTTTAGTCCCATACACACCAGCACGTACCTTGAGATCCTCGGGCAGAGGTCTGTTGTCTGTTCCAGAGTCTCGACTGAAAACTAAAGGGGACAGAGCGTTTGCTGTCAGGGCCCCGAGGCTCTGGAACAGCCTGCTCGAGGAAATCAGGTCAGCTGAGTCAGTGAACTCTTTTAACTCCCTTCTTAAAACATACTTTTATAGGAGAGCCTTTCCCGATCTTATTTGACTTTATTTTATCCCTTTTATTTTATTGTATTTTACAAATTTTATATTAATTTTCATGCTCTTATCTTGTTTTTTTTTTGCATTATTCTTTACACTTGTTAAAGCACTTTGTAACTTGTTTTTGAAAAGTGCTCTACAAATAAGGATTATTATTATTATTATTATTATTATTATTATCCTTGTTTAATTGAAGGAAATTCTGGCACATCCAATCATTGACCTGCTCAATACAGTTACTCAGTGCCTGTATGGGATCATAGTCCCTTGGTGAAATGGTTATGTAAATCTGTGTCATCTGCATAATTATGGTAACATATTTTGTTGTTTGTCAAAATCTAAGCCAGTGGAAGTATGTAAATGTTAAACAAAAGAGGTCACAGAATGGAGCCTTGGGGAACTCCACATGTCATTTTTGTCAGCTCAGATGTGTAATTACCTATAGATACAAAGTAGTCCCTGTCCTTTAAGTAGGATTCAAACTATTTTAGTACTGTGCCAGAAAGTCCAACCCAAGTCTGTCTAGTTATATGTTGTGGTCGACCGTGACGAATGCAGCACTGAGATCCAATAATACTAAGACTGAAATTCTGCCACTGTCAGTGTTTAAATGAATGCCATTGAAGACCTTAACAAGAGCCGTCTCAGTGCTGTGGTGTGGTGGAAAACCTGACTGGAAGACATCAAAACAGTTATTTAGTGCCAAGAAAGCACTAAGCTGTTGAAAAACAGCCTTTTCAATGATTTTACTTAAAAATGGGAGATTTGATATGGGCCTATAATTGCTCATTAGTGACCTGTCTAGATTGCTCTTTTTTAAGAGTGGCTTAATGACTGCAGATTTCAGGGCCTGTGGGAAAAAACCTGAGATGAGAGACATGTTGACAATCTGTAGTAAATCTGAGGCCATGCATTTAGACACATTTTTGAAAAAACCTGTTGGCAGAATATCAAGGCAGCATGAGGAGGATTTCAGATGTTGTATTATGTCCTCCAGGTTTTTATGGTTAATAGAATCAAATTGTCTCATGCTATATGAATTGTTTTTAAGTGGACACAGGGACAAGACATATCCTGTTACTGACATGGAGGCACTGATTGCTTGTCTAATTGTTTGAATTTTGTCTGTGAAGAAGGAAGCAAATTGTGTTTTTGGTGATGATGTCAGAGAAGAAGGACCGCCTTGCATTTCTCAGCTCTAAATAAAAATGCGAAGTCTCTCTTTATAGATGTCATAATGAACCTGGAGATTTGTTTTCCGCCACCTGCGTTCAGCTTTTCAACACTCTCTTTTTTGAGTTCTAACCAGCGTGGCATTTCTCCATGGAGATCTTCTCTTACCAGAGACCACCTTCACCAATAACATTTGTAATTTTAGAACTGAAATTATCTACAAGCTTATTGACTGAGACCCGTGAGAGGGCGGGTGTCGAGGAGAAAGCCTCAATACATTTTTCACTAGTGTTTTCAGTAATATGCCGTTTTTGTGATCGCCTCTGTTTTAACATTTGTGTGCACGCAGATAGCACTCTCAAAGAAAACACAGGAATGATCAGAGAGAGCAACATCAGTCACCACAACCTTGGAAATGTCCAGACCCTTGATGACCATCACATGTTGAGTCAGTCCATAATTATCAAGAACACAACACAGTTCTTTAGTCCCTCTGTCCTGGGGGTTGTCAACATGGATGTTAAAATCACCAACAATAACTACACAGTCAAAGTCAATACAGATTATAGACAGCAGTTCAACAAAGTCATCAAAAAAGTTTGCACATTATTTAGGGGGCCTGTAGATATTTAGAAAATTAGCTTGAGAAGAGGAATTCAGCTGAAGAGCCACATATTCAAAAGAAGCAAAATTCCCATAAGACATCTTTTTGCATTGGAGGGAGTCATTAAACAAAATGGCAACTCCACCTCCTCTCTAGCTTCACTATAAAACTGAAGTTGGGAGGGGTAGACTCGATAAGGACAGCTGCACTGTTATCTTGGTCCAACCAAGTTTCAGTTAAAAACGTGAAATTAAGATTGTGAGTTATTATAAAATCATTGATTAAAAAATGTTTAACAAAGCTAATTTTAGTGTGTTAAAAACATTATCTGGCCCCCTTATTTCGACAGGCTACGGCTGACGAGGAATTAATACTAAATTTGCAGGATCTGTTGAGTGCTTCCTGTTTCTTAACACATTCACCATGCTTTTTCTCATAAAATATTATGGCAACATTGAAGATGCATGTAAGGCTATATGCAGACCTTCTATCAGTAAATCAGACCATAATGTCATCCATTTACTGCCGAAGTTCAGACAAATGATGAAGAGGGAAAACCCCATAGTCAAGACAATCAAGGTCTGGGACAGAGAGAGTTACGATAAGCTAGGAGCTGTTTTGAAACCACAAACTGGGCCTTGTTCTTTGATTCATTCAGAGACCCCACATGGACTGACAGATTGTATCTCTTCCATAGTCAGAGTCAGAGTATTCTCTAACAGATTCTTAAAGCCCTGGCTTTTAAAATACATGAAGAGATGCCTTAATGACAATATTCCTGAGGAGAGACACTGACGGTGTTAAATGCAAAATAAACGGAGCTCAGATCCAAGTTACAGAGCGCCAAAATTTTAAAAATAAGGTGGAGGATCAGTTTTGTACAGTGTACCCCAGACAAGCATGGAAAGGGCTTAACCCAATGATGGTTAGGATACCCAAAAGAGAAGATGACAGCTTTCTGGACACTCCCTCCTGAATGACCTTAACCTTTTAAGGGGGTGGTGATGGAACGGTGGATGAGACCCATGCCTTTGGTGTGAGAGACCCACAATTACCCACTGTGACACATCAACCAATTGTCATTGAGCAATACACTTAACCCATAGCTGCTCCTGAGGCGTGCGACCTCTGACATATTTAACAATTGTAAGTCGCTTTGGATAAATCCATCAGCTACAATACATAAACGTATGTTTTATGCAAGATTTGACACCGTGGATATTTAAGATAAGAGCAACGCCATTTGTGATGATATACCCAGAGACATTACAATTCAGCTTTCAGAGCAATAGGTTGGCACCTGCCTTTCACAGATTAAGCCCCACCGAGCACCAGGACCTGATGGCTTACATGGACGTGCTCTGTAGTGTGTGTCAGCCAGCTAAAGACTATCCAACGAAGGTTGAGGTCAAGGGCAGCTGGACTTGGTTTAAGATACTAGAAGAAGATTGTCTTCTAGTATGTTCAACCAAGTTCAACCAACTGTGACCTGGATGACTGAGAACCTTCACAGACATCCAGCTAAAGACTGTTTCACTGTAATATTCCAGTTTGTATGTGTACCACTGAACCTAACACATAGAAACATGTTATCATAAGACCAGTACCCAAAAAACCAAAGTCCAAAGCCCTGCATGACTTTTACCCTATACTGGCTAAGTGCATGGAGAAAGTTTTCAGCAAACATTTTACCTCATGCATAGCAGAACAATTTGATCCAGATCCTATACAGTTTGCCTACAGGACAAACAGGGGGACTGAGAATGTTACCCTTACCATGGTTAACATGCTTTCCAGTCATCTCCAGCAAAATAACACGTATGCCAGATTTTTATTTGTAGTTTTTAGCTCAGCTTTAAGACAATGCAGATACATATTCTGCTGCAACGGCTGGACTTGGGGGTAAACGGGGGTCATGGACTTTTTAATTGACTGCCCACAGAGAGTCTGTGTGAGAGGAACATTATCTGCTGAGATTGTTCTAATCACAAGAGCACCTCAGGGTTGTGTTCTATCACCATTATTGTTATTCTCTGTGGACACTAATGAGATGACACTGCAGGACAGCAATTAAAGTTATTTAAATATGATGATGACAGGGCCTTAGTTGGTCTATTTTATTAGCATGATGCTGTCTCTAATTACATTGCACAGGTTTCCAGGCTGGAGCAATGGTGTAGGTCCAGCTGTCTATTATTCAAGCCTGAGAAAACAAAGGAGCTTATTTTAAATCATGCATCACGTCCCTTTCACTTCCGCTCTGTGGTCAAGCAGTCGAAACTGTCAACTGATTTAAATATTTAGGAACACATATGGATGACAAATTGAGTTTCACTGAAAGTCTTCACTCCATATGTAAAAAAGCTGGCCAGAGAGTATTTTTAATTAGGAAACTGAAGGGGTTTGGGGTTGGTCAAAACATCTTGGAGACAATGTATGCCAGCCTGATAGAGAGTATTCCCATGTTTCATTTATCTGTCTAGTTTGGACAATACTTATAAACAAAAACAAGCTGGCCAGGATTGTCAAAACAGCAGGAAAGATAATCGGCCAGCAACAAAAGTCACATGATGACCTTTATCTGTCCATCATTGGTCACAGTAAACCCCCCGATAACACAGAGTACTTCTGGCAAACAAAAAGATCTATAAGCGATCATTTATACCTAGTGCAATAAAAAATACTGCACTAATTTGCACTTTTCTGTGTGGAAGATATATTGTACACTGTGTGTATGTATCCAGACCTCGCAGGTGGTCTGGGAAAGATCTTTCTTTCCCCAGAGTCAAAACTAAACATGTAGAAGCAGCGTTTAGGTTTTATGCACCATATATCTGGAACAAACTCTCAGAAAGCAGCAGGTCTGCTGCAACTCTCAGTAATTTCAATCAAGGGAGAATACTTTTCTGTTAACCGCTGCCTTTTATTAAATCAAAATTTAGGCTTTTGCTAAATATCTTACACAGCAAAGTAACTTTTACTCTCCTGTTTTCTACCTTGATCAAAACCCTATTTTAGCTGAAATTCTCCATGAATAAAATAAGCAGACAATGAATATATATAAGAGCTGTGCTATAATATAAGTCCATTAGTAGAGCATTTCTCAAAGCTTGTGGTCATTAAATCCTGCCTGCTACAACAGTTAGAACAAAGCTGCAGTGCCACAGCATGATTGCAAAGGGAGAACAGTGGTGCTTTAGCCTTTGCTGCCTTACTGGATCCTCTGTTAATTGAAGTGCCAGTTGCTGTCTGATGTCTGCAGGCTGGTTGGTCAGGGTTGAGTGTTGACAACCACGCTGCCCTCTGCCAGCTTCCCACAGCTCATAACATACAGCTGTTCCTGTTTGGCAGAACGGAGTCACTCACAGACCGTTACGCCAACATCATCCACTGACATAATGAAACTCAAAAACATAATCACATTACACCGACACTTGATATGATGAAAGTGGAATAGGGTCATCAGTCTCTGTTTCTATATATTTTGAATTTAATTATAAGGTTCTAACTGAGCATTCTGAAATCCAAATTAAGTTATCCATACACTTCATCCAGTACAAGTGGGTATTATGTTATTCTTGTGTCATTGATTTCTTGGTGGGTTTAATGTTTTGTTTTTGCCAAATAACATTGAGGCCCTACTTTAACAGTGTATACCATAATGTAGAAAGAACTGTGTATATGTATGTGTATATATATATATACACCCAGTCTCATGAACACGTTTTCGTTTTCAGTCCCATGATGTTTTCATTTAAACACCCTTTTAATGTGACATTATCAAAATGAAATAATTGAAAAATCCATGTTGAACTTTACTACTACTACTACTGAAATCGAAAGCCACATAGACTTCCTTATATTTTGGATTTAACTGATATGTTTGCTTGAGTGGTAATACCTGTTTTTCTTTTCTTCCCTGTCAAATGTCTTTTTTTATATTGTATTGTTTTGTATGTTTTTTGTTGGCTAAATAAATCTTACTTGCCTAAATGTTGATACCCTTGCTAGAATCAGTGAAAAGTGCAAGTCCAACATTTCAATGGCTTTACCTAACCTAGTAAAATATTTGTTGATGAACTGAAAAGATGTGATGCTCATTGTACGCCAGCGAGTGTCAGCGTTTCCTTATAGACGGTTAACTGAATGCTGATCAACCTGAGTGTGTTTAAAATACTGTGCACATCACATTTTGTGAAGACACCACGGATTTGTGTTGTCACCAGAGTTCTAGAAAGCAGAGATTCACTGCATCAACATCCCTGACTAACTTTAAAAGACTTTTTGTTTATTGTCTGAACTTCCTGACACTTAACGTTCTCTCTTTCTATTTTCCTTCTTTCATCTCTAAGTAAGTCTAAGACAGTTGTGGAGGAGTGTGTTTGCACGAGAGCTGGTTTTGTGCTCGGGGGCACTTTCATGTTGACACAGGGCAGGGACAAACACAAACTCTTTACACACAGTAAGAACAACATAATTGTCTACAGTTTAACTCGGCACTGTGGCATTAAGCTTAGCCTTTATTGCAACTAGGGGTCAAACCAGCCCCAGGCTCTTACACAGCGGTCTCCAGGTATCTTTGCACTTTTAAGTCAACGCTGTCTGTAAAATTAAAGCTGCAGTAGTGTTAACATTTCCAGCAGATTTTTGTCAGGAGTTGATGGACACTAGACCAAGAAAAACGTTGCCCTGTGTCAGCTGGATTGCAGAATGATTTGCTAAGATGTTAGCTTTTTTTTAAGGTGATGATAAAATGTCTGTGTCTTTACAGTCTACTGCCCCAAGCGACCCAAAAATACTATTTAATTAATGCAGCCTTAAAAGGTACAGATGTTTAAGATTAGCCAGAATTTTAGCTTAAAACATCTTATTATTATATTATAACATTATCACATCTGGTCAAAGATATATATATATATATATACATACACATTGTGTTACAAAGATATCTCCTGAAGGTAGCCTGCTAACCAGATAGCCCTGTGTTTTAATTCATTTGTGCCGTAAACAGCGCTACAGAGCGTGTTTAGTCATCAAGGCCTTCTTCTTCTGCTTGTATAATTCCGGCAGTGTAGACGCCAGTCACTACATTGAATGCGTACAAAGAAGAAGTAATAATAATATACAGTCTCTGAGTAGTCTTCTGGGTGATTAGAAGTAAGAAGAGAAATGACATTTGGACAAATGAAGGAGCACACGCAGGGGCGTTTTTAGGATCTTGAAACACTGGGGGCTTAGCCCAGCCCATAAAACTACATACAAGTCTGTAAAGCAGTAAAGCAACCGTAAAAATCCTCTACTTATATGGCAAAACAAAACTCACAACAACACTATTAACTGTCTCATTTTGATGTTGCTAAATTGTAATGTCACGTGTCTAATTATAATAACATAACAACAAAACTGCGACAGTATGAACCGGAGGGTCTGGGGGTACTCCTGCATTCTGGTGTTTTTCTGCACCAATTTCTGCCTTTTCTGTATCAATTTATTGTGGAAATTATTTATGTAAAGGGACACACAAAATTCAGGTGTTACTGAATTGTGGTGAAAATTTAAGAACATTGTGATAATTTATTACCTTGTAACTGATTATTTATTTCCATCTTAAATGTGCAATTGTACTACTGCCTGCCTTGGCCAGGACACTCTTGGAAAAAGAGTTTTTCTGGTTTAATAAAGGTTTAATAAAACAATTTAAAATCTAAAACTGTAACAGAATATAATGCAGAGCAGCTCTCAGCTTTCAGATATGTTTCTCCTGTAGATCAACTTTTAATATCATCACTGCTCAATCAACACACACTCAGGCGTGACGGATAAGGTAACCTCTTTAAATGTGCATGTGGCACCTTTTTACCTCATCAATAATAAATTAAATCAGTTTAATTCAGTGATAAACTCCTGGACCTTAATGGCTCCTGTGTTTCAGAAGGTTTTCTGCTCATGTTCAAAGTTCTGCACATTCAGAATATCACAGGGTTCTCTGACTTTTCCAGAATAAAGGATGTTTTGAGAGGTCAAACAGGATAAATCATCATAAACTTTGCCGCACCGTGTGGAAGGGATCCATACCACAGATTCTGCAACCCGTTGCACCACTACTATCCATGGTAGTGTGGGGATTTAATTCTTGCATGTTTTGTTGTGCAGGATCACAGCCCCTATGTGTCCACATGAGGAAAGGTCAAGATAGATCAGAGTAAAAATGGACTAATGGTTGCATTAGACTAGACAACTTGATGAGTTGCCCATTAAAATATTCCTGCAAATGCAGTGAAGAAGCTGATTATCTGTAATTTAGCTATTTCTACAATTCTATTTCTACAATTATTTTCCTTTTTAAATCTCCATGAAGGTGTTGATAAGATCACTTTAAAATATCACTTTTGCTGCCCAGCCAACTTTTGTTGCCTGTGCCTTTTATTATGGAGATGTAGCCAATCAAACCGCTTGTTTTGCAGTAGCGCATGCTGCCAAAACAATCTGATTATTCCTGAAGCATCTAAATAATCTTCACAACGCAAAGAATTATTGTGACAGTAACACGGGAGCAGCTCGTTGTTGAAGCAGGTAAACCTACATACAGAGGAAGCTGTGCGTCACGTGTAAAACCCAACAGGACTGTTTTATCCACCATATTCTCTCTCTCTCTCTCTCTGTGCATCTCGAAAGAAAAATAACAGCTGGTAGCTGCTGAGTGAAAGATTAGTTTCACCGGCGACATTCTCTTTATGGACTCACCGTCGGACATTGCTATAGAACAAATAGTAACCAATGTGTATTAAAGAAAAGAAATGTCCAAAGCGATGCTCTGTTCAACAACAGGACACTTTTAATATAGCTCAATCAATGCAGTGATCATCTGACATAGATGTTACAGTGTGTAGTCTTCATTTCCTCTGCAGAGACTAAAGACGCTTTTAATGCGCCGTTAATGGAAAGTGAAAGTATGTCACTTGCTGGCTTGTTAAAGAGCGACGCAGGCTGCTTTCCAACAGGCCACCAGTGCCGTGGTGTGCGCTCACTGGATTTCAGTTGTATTAGTAGAACATAAAGCCTTAAACTGGAAAGATATTTGCCTGATTTTCTAAATGTTTGCATCTGCCATCTGCATCTGTGACAAGCACCCAACCAGCGCTTTACTGCGTACCTGCGCCCACACAGCCTCGATGACAGGTCTTTCGGTTTGGACAAAACATAGATTTTGAAATGATATATGTATAATGCCTCCTTTGCCAATCAGGTGAGTATGAATTCAACCGGTACAGAAGAGTCTCATTTCTTATACATTGTACCTTAAAGGCCTAAATTTCACAGTCATACTCATGCGATTTTAAGTGCTGTGTACAAAAATTGTGTTCTGTGAATTTCTTGCGTGACACAAGTACGAGCTGCTTCAGCAAATAGGTGCTATGCTGAAGGATGATGAAGCAGTTTCTTGTACTGGCACCAGTTTCTGTTATCTATATATCCAGTGGCAGACTCAGACTGTCTGATGGGCAGGGGCACAACAAATGAAATGGGGCACCATCACGCAGAAAATAACGTTTTCAACTATAGAGGCACCATGAGGCAAAATTGTCTTGCATGTAGGAGCATGTGGAGGCTAAATTTTTTCAGCATGTAGGGCAGCCTATATCTCACTGTATTGCGTTTTCACCACTGGAAGGGCACTTCATCACGCTTTGTCCACTGGAAGGGCACCCTAGAGGGCACTTGATCACATTATCTTACACATTGGGCCAGCCTAGAGGACACTTTATCATGTTTTAGCTCCCATTGGGGAGTCCAAGAGGGCACTTCAGCTGCGTTTTTTCAAACATGGGTGTATATATCTTTATAATTTCCATAATTCTATAATGGCTTATTGAGGACTCATGTTTTACCTCCACATGGATATCAGATTTTACTTTTAGAATGTAGAACTGTGTCATAGGTGTGTAATGCGTAAGATCACATTCAAAATGAGTTATTTTATTCCACTGACATAACATAAGCTGATGATATTTAACACATGGACACATGAACAAAATCAAAGATGGCATACATAACATGGCATACATACAAACGTGTACAAAAAGTAGTAAAAAAAAAGAAGAGTAAAAATACTTACACTTTTGTTTAAGTGTTCAGAATCTGGGTATCTTGTAAAAGACCCATAAAAACTAAATGTAATCTTGACTCCCACTGGAAACAGACTTATGGAATCGTCCTGAAATAATACTGACTGCCTCATGATATATGGCGCTGTTGCTCATAAATTCGCCCTGGTGTTCCCAACGACGTCCGTTTTCTTCCAAGAAGTCTGGAAGTTGACTGGCTTCACACCGCCATCCTCCTCACTGACAAAGACAAGAAATGGAAACATTTTATTCTGACTATTATGCCTCGTTACAGCCGTTCAACAACCGTAGAGTTACATTCACTTCAGAACAATTCTGTTTACAAGTTGTTTTCGCATGAGGCCCAATTTTATGTTACTCTAATTTTTTTGCCAGCTGTCCTTCCTGCATGTGGCAGCTTCAGCTCGCTTCTGGCCTGGATTATGTGTTAAACTTCTTAATTTCTGTCTATATAGTTTAAATAGTTTGCTCTTTGTTGCCAGTCCCTTTTACACAGTCTACACAGCATCGTGCCTGGATTGGGAAATCCTGGGTTGCCTTACAGAGTTGACGACCAGCGTTGTGTGACTGCTTAGCGTGATCTATTGTTGGACTTAATGAAGCCAGACAATGAAAAGGTATCCTGGTTTTGTTGAACTTGCTTCATAGTACAGGCCCCTGACGCTTTAAAGACATTGGTCTAAAAGTGGCGGTGTCAAACCTGAGGCTGGATCCCTCCACGTCTTCAATGGTGTCAGGTAGGGACTTATTGGCTGTCTCAGGTAGCAGCAGGGTGAGGACAGCACCCAGCAGAGGGCAGAGGCCACACAGAACCATGGGAGCCTGTGGACTGATGCTCCTCAGAAGGTACAGCATGGGAGCCAGGACTCCTCCAGTCCGAGCACACATGGAACCTATACCGATCCCATTTTGTCTGTGAGTGACAGTGGAGTGGGAGGACAAAGAGAGTCAGAACCTACATATCCTTATTGATTCTGCCGAGTCACTTGTCTTCAAGCAATTCTCGGGTGATCAGAATAATATTTGACCTATAGGCCTATTAATCTTTATCAGCAAAAAAACAGACCGGTGTTAACCTGTAATAGTATTTAAAATCACATTTCACATTAGTGTACACAAATGTCTGGTGACAGGTCATAAATCACAACAAAAACACTGACATTACTGAACAAGGCCTCTTTCCGTCTTCCCCTTCTGAGTGGGTCAACTTGTAATGCTGAACACTCTCTTGTCACAATGTTCATTTATTTAGCAGATGAGAATAGAACTAGCTTTCCAGTGGGAGAGTGGTCACTGGTAGAGTTCAACCAATATTGTATTTCTATGGAAATCAATATTAGAGTTAAAACTCCGATAATGATTTTTTTTGGTAATTTTTTGGTCTTATTTTTTGCCTTTGTGTTGATAGTAACCTAAATATATTTGTGTTTTGGACTATTGGTTGGATAAAAGAAGGAATATGAAGACATCACCTTGGATTTGTGATGGTAATCATTCTATAAATATACAAAACAAATTTCTCATTTTTTGTGTGAAAAAATAATTATGTATATTTATTTTAATCAAATCACAATTCCTTACTTACTATCCATTTAGCTCTTGCTAACTGCTAAAGTATTCCATGCTATTGGATTAGGATTCATCTAGTCTTAAGGTACCCAACATAAATGGAGGTTACCATTTCAGGATCAACTAATTCTTATGTGTAAAGATAAGAAATGCCCTCATTATTGATTAGTGTTCGTGTACATACTCTGCTCAAAAACCACTTAATCATCACAGTATAACATCATGTCAATTAAACTTAACTTTTGGGGATATGAGTCTCTCCAGTTAGGAAGCATAAGCGATTGTGAATCATTTCACTTGTTTTGGTGCAAATGAAAGTGATAACAGGTGTACTAGGTCATTAGCAACACAACAAAAAGAGAATGGTTTTGCAGTTGGTGGCCACAGACAGTTGCTCTCTTTTTATTCTTTCTGACTTTTGTTCTCTAGTTTTGCGTTTTGCAAAATGCAAAATGCAGTGTCCTTTGCTAGTGTCCTTGGACACTAGCAAAACTACTACTGGTAGTCCAGCTCCTCTAGGATGGCCCAGCCATACATGGCGTGGAAAGAAGGATTGCTATGTTCTCCCAGCATAGAGGATATACCAGGAGACAGGTGTGTATCGACCCACAAGATAATGCACAACAACTCTGCCAACCGTCTCATTTTCTGTTGCAATCTTGTCATGCCTTTTGTGAAATTGAACCTTGTACCTACTTTACCTATAAATAGTTGATCTACATTTTAATTATGTATCATGTATCAATACATTTTTCAGATTTTTACAATTACTACTGATAATAATTAACGCAGATAATATTAATTGGTTGGACTCCCGGGCCCATATTTATCAAGCTTCTCAGAATTACTTATAAGAACACTGCTAAGAACTGACTTAAGAGTAAAAAAATTCTTGGCTCAAAGCTGAGCTTAAAAGTTAGTTATCAAGCATCATAGTCCTAATTTGAGTGAAGTGTAGGACTAAATCTTAAGTGTCAGTCTTAGTGCTGATTCACGACACTTTGCTGTGCAGCAAACAGGATTTTGGATGACGATGTAGCCAAGGACCAATCACTGAAAAGATTTCCTTATTTAAGAATGTTCTCAGATAAATTCACATTGAATGGTGAAATTCCTAAGAGGAGTTTATATTCAACACACATTTAACTATAACATTTTTTTTAAGATAATACATTATGATATAGGCCTACACATTAATAAATAAAAGATAAAAAAGTTTATCTTTATATGAACGCCATCAAAGGTGCCTAGTACTCCTGTATTGCCGGCTATTTGCATGAACTGTGTTTGCTTCTGTCGGATTACGGGGGTGTTGGGAAGTCGATGAAACGCATGACAGTGTGTGTAAGTGCTATAATTGTTTCCATGACTATTCAGCTTATCGATGGTTGTGATGGCCAAAATCATCAGCAAATAAACTAAGCGTCATTACAACCTTCAATTTAACTGAAAACGCATTACTGTGTAAAGTCAGTGGTGAGCTGACGTCCCTCACCAACTCGCTGACAAAGATTATGCCTGCACTGTCCGACCCCGTCTAATTTACTGCGCGTCGTCAAATAATTCAGAAAGATTCTTCCTATGTTTCTGTCTCCACAGTGCCATCACAAGCCCCTACTGGCAACTCCTAGCCACTTACTTTACATTTATTCATTTAGCTGCCGCTTTTATCCAAAGCAACTTATACATGTCAGAGGTCGCACACCTCTGGAGCAACGAGGGGTTAAGTGTCTTGCTCAGGAACACAATGGTGGATGGGTCACAGTGGGGGACTGAACCTGGGTCTCTCACACTAAAGGTAGGCGTCTTATCCATTACACCATCAGCACCCACATGAGAGCTGTCTAAAATAACTTAGAGTGATTCTTAGCTTTGAGAAATTTGATAACTTACTTTTATTCTTAAGTTTAAAAGTAGGAGTAAATTACATTTATTCTATTCTCAGCACTTAAGAGAAGCTTGATAAATGGACTATTAGCTCCTGTGTTTCAGCAGGATTTCTACTCATGTTCAAAACTTTCTGCACATTCACATCTGTGTTCCCTGACATTAACAGATTAATATTTTGAGACAAAAGTCATAATATTACGAGAATAAAATGGCAATCTAATGATAATGAAGTCATAATATTTTAACAAAACCTACCTTCCCCTCTGCTGTGCATTACCCTGCGTTATTGCTCTGCTGATATGGTAGTACGTTTCCCCCTTTAGACCGTCTGACAGACACAGAGCCCTTCTGGGACTGTACTGGATGAGACGAGCGCACTGCTCTTCATCAGAGGTAGAAAACCAAAACTTAAAACACTTGTCATCAGAAATAAATCTCACCACAAATCCACACAAATGTAAACTTCACCTCCTCTGATAAAGTTTAGCTTACTCGCTTCAGAGGGAATTAAGCATCCTGGAGGAGAGAGACAGTCAAACAGAGCAGAGGTGTCTCTGAGGGAGGAGGACAGAGACAGCAGAAAATATACTGCTATACAACTTTGTTAAGTACAATAGTTGCTGAGAAGCCCTGAAGCTATGAAGTTATGTATCAGTATCGCCACCAAGTAGCACCACAGATAAAAGTCAAACAAACTCAATCAGCCTGTGATTTCAAGAGTTTTACTTTAATTTTCGGTGTGATTTTGAATCCAGCCCTCAATCAGTTGGTGAAATTGGACCGTTATTACGTCTAGGGCTGTACATAATCATTATTTTTCAAGTCTATTAATCTAATGATTATTTTTGTGTATTCTAAAGAAAAGAAATTGCCTATTACTCGATTAACATCCCAATTTATTAAAACTAAATATCAAAAACATGTCTAATCAATAAGATTTTATCAAGTCATCCTGATGAAGCACATTAGAATAATGACAATAGCAGCATATCATAAAATTAATCAAATTTCCTCTTCACTGATGTGTTGTGATAACAACAATAACAGACATTAATTAGGCTGCTTTACTTAAAACTTTAAATGTTTCTGACATGGATTTATTTCAATATTGAGTAATGCAGTATGATAATCAAATGTATTTCTGCATCAGTGTGGGGCAAAGTAAACACCTGAAACCATTCACAGACTGTACGGTTATTGTTGTCTGTAATGTTAGATGCAGCTGTTTTCTCGCTCATACGTGGCCGTTACACAAACAGAAAATATGAAACAGCCGATCGTTAGATCACACACGGTGTAACGTTACGTTACCATGACAACAATTACTTTTCACATGAAGGGGATGAAGAAAATATATTTCAACGAACTACGTGTCCTAATGTGCCGTGCTTGTGTGGAATCCCACTAAAAACCAGATGCATACGCGATGCAATCGCCTCGGCCCTAGTTACGTCATTTTGTTCTCAACAAATTATATAATGTACAGTAAATATTTTGAAATTTGAACTATTTCGTTCATCGAGATTTAAGTGTTCCCACAATTTTTTTGAGCAGTGTACATGGTATCAGTCTGCAAACAATAACAATGACACTGCTGCTCCTAAATCTGATGTTCCAGCATCTGGTTTGCATTTACTGCTCTGGAAAAAAAACATATGGAATATATCAGATAAAAAAGGGACACAATCCAAAGTATCCCGCTCTTGTTTGTTTGTTATAAACTTTTAAGTTCATAAAGTTTATAACAAAGCTTGTTTTAGTTAATGTGTTTTAAGTTCTAAAATTTTTTTATTTACATATTCAACATGTATTACATGTTTAAATCATCCACTACTTTTATTTCTTTAGATTTAGAAAAGCTAAATTTCTTTAGATTTAGAAAAACTCACAAGGATCTCATTTTATGTCTTATACTCCCAGCAGAATAGGGTTTTTTCAAAAGAGACTAATAGAAATTTAGCAAAGACATTCAGTGCTCAAGGATACTGGAGGGCCTGAGAACACAATTGTTCATTCTTTAGAGTAACAGCTTTGTTTTCTCATGAGCTGATGAGCATCACAAATATCTGTGCTATAAAAGCATTCTGGCTGGACAGTACTGATATTATTTTGTGCTCTTTAACTGTTTGACATTATTGAAGTTTAAGTAGCCTTTAGACTGCTGATTGTTTTGAGTCAAATGGATTTTTTGGCATTACACCTCAACAACAACACAGCTGGCTTCATTTCAAAATGAGCACTGGACAGGGTCATAAACCACCTAAAGGAAATGCAGGGACAATGCCAGCCAAAACTGCTAAATTGCATCAAATTGCGGCACAGGAACCTTGTCAGGGAGCAGCTATCTTTTTTGTCAGGAACACACAGGAGGGTTTGGGACGGAAACACTCACCTGATAACAGTAGGGAACACCTCAGCTGAGTAGACGTAAATAATGGACAGAGAGGCTGTGATTCCAAACTTCCCAGTCATGGCCAACACAGTCTTAATGACAGACAGGTCTAGGGGAAGTCATATGAAAAGTAGTTTATTTCACACTGAATGTTGATAAAATGAGAAAAGTCACCAGCCCAAGCAAAAATGTAAGGACATCTACAGTACACAGCTGTACATGTGTTCATACCGCTGGGGATGAAGATGGTCAGCAGGCAGGCTGTGCCACCCACAGCCAGGAAAGCTAGCTGGGAGATCTTACGAGAACGGTTCAGGGTAAACAGGGTGATGGTGCGTGCAGGCATCTCCACCAGGCCAAAGATCATCTGGGTCAGATAGATGTTCATTCCAAAGTCAGAAATGTTGAGAGACAGGCCGTAGTACACTAGCACGTTGGCGAACCTGAGACAGATGGGAAAAAAGTCGAACATAAGCACCACTTTGGAGAATGTCATACACATGGTTCACGTTCACTTCTTCTTTCCCTTTATCATATACCGACTGTTCTTCCGCACTGTTTGAAGAAGGGGAGGCGCAGCGGGCGCATGGCTAGCTAAATAGAGGCTAAATCATCTCATGAATTTGTAGATTTAGTTTGAAACAGAACGGTAGAAGCGTCTCAAATGAATCCACTCAAAAAGTGATAGATCGACCAATATATTTCTATTTAAAAATGCTAAAATGATGTTCAAATGATGATTAAAGACTGGTAAAGTTGATGCACAGATCCAGATACAAATCACTCTACATTTATTTGTGCATTGGGTTGTATGAGTAACGTATCTTGGCAGGCCAGCACCGTGGTGTAATGTATACTTTGTGAACACTTATGAGACTGTTCTATTTCCATACCCATCTCACATTACGGTCATGTTGTACAACAAGTAAGTCAAATCTTATTGACTGGCTTTAAAACACATTTTTGACAGAAACTGTGATTTGCTGGAACTAAAAAAAAAAAAGAAAGTAGTCCATAGAGGATCGTGAGTTTGTTCGTGTGTGTCTTGATTTGGCTTGCTGCCTTCCCAGTCTTAGTGCGTTCTGTCTGTTTCCCTCTCCCTTGTGTTTGTGCTTTGTCATCTGTCTGTCCTGTGTTGAGTGGGTGTGGCGGTCATGGTCCTCTCTCTCTCTCTCCTACTCACCTGAAGCAGATCCAGCAATCACCACTCCTGTCTTAAACCCCGGCTTTCCAACCAGTCTCTGCCAGATTGTCCATACACCTGAGTGATAACACTCCTTTTATCTAGTTTTGACTGTGTGTTGTTTGTGTGTGTGTGCACGTGTGCAGGGAAGACTATCTCTGGCATGCCATAGATCTGCCTGGCAGGTCTCTGTGCCAGGGAGACTGAACAAATACATTTGTAGTGGTGTGTGTGCGCGCTTCTATGCAGGCCTACAGGTGTTTTGCGCTTGAATGCACCTCTAAAGCATCAAATTAGCTCCACTCAGATCAAACCCCCTAATTAGATAAGCTTATTTAAGGCAGCTGTGTTATCATAACGTAACTGCCTATCTGCTTTTTCCCTGCCTGTCTGTTGCACCACGGAACCCTCTGACGTTTAGGTAGGTGACCTGTCTTATGTTTTTATTGTGTTCCAAATGACTGAGGTTGTTTTGACTGATTCCAAGGTTCCCTATCTAGAGAGGCATGATGTGTTGTCCTTTTACAGAGCACCTTGTGTTAAGGTATGAGAAGCTTAATGAGCAACAAGTGGGGTATGATAACTACCAGAGGTAACTGTTATAAACCTGTTGTTAATGTATTTCTTTTATTTTATTGTAGGTTGTCAGCTGCTGTTTTGCCTTAGTTAATCTAAGATTTTAACAATTAATTGTTGGTACACTCTGGCTGCAGTGCCTCCAGGTGGCGCTCTCCCAGTTGAGTATGCTTGCATTTTAGACATAACCAACTGGCCCATTGTGTTTTATTTAACTTATTTTCCTTCTCAGGGGTTTTAGTGGTGGAGGCTAGTGTGGGTCCCTTCACCAAGTGTAGTGTTAACAGCACTGGGGCACGATTTGCAGTGACTATCGATTGCTGCAGGCACACACGGTGGGTAAGTTGGAGCACACCCTTAGTTTGCCTCTCCACAGCTGGCCCTGGCCCACTTCGACCTTTTGTTTCTTCAATAATCAACAATAACTGGGAGTGTTTTGTTAAAATTATTAACATGTTTGCTGAAATTGTAAAACTCTTTATTGTAATTTGGTTATTTGCATTAGTGACCACTTTTTTTTCCCTCTCTCCAGGCACTTAGTTACTAGTTATCAAATGAGTAATTCTTGTGGAACCACATCTCTTACTTCAGTAAACCTGTGTAGCCTTTGTATAATGGGTTAAAGTAGAAATGGAACATTTCCTGGGGTGGAAGTCCCCAGGTAGCGTTGGCGGGTAGTTAAGATTCCAGTGGTGATTCCTCTTTGTGCCGCCACCCATTACACCCTCCAGCAGAGGAGGACTGAAGGGCGTGTCCAACAACACCAGCGGGCTGCCGGCACTGGCACCAGTGTCAATGAGTTTCATCCCATATCCCCCAGAGCAAGGGTCATTGTCGGACATAAAGGCAGCTAAGAGATCCGCAGCTAGTCTTGCATACGACTGGACCAATGTTACTGATTGAATGCAGAGGTGCAGTACAGACTTGACAGTACGAACACAGGCTCGTGCTTTCATTTGTTCAACCACCGTCCTGAAAAGATTGGCTTGTGATATTTGCATTTTCAAAAACCTGTCTTAACGTTTAAAAGTAGAACTATTAGAACTCGGCATAGGCTTCATGTCAAAAGGCTGTGTGCCCTCAGCTCTGTGCGTTGTAAACAAACCAACTAGCCAACGGTTTGAAAGGGAGAGATGCATGCACAAAAGGAGTCAGGAGTCATTAGGAGAACCACACCTACTTTAACAGGGAAGACCAACCCTGGGAGTAACATGACTGCAATTTGAAATATTCCTCCTTAGGGCGTAGGAGTACAACGTACATCATTACATTAATTGGAGTATGCATGGCTCCATGTAAAAAGGGATGTGACATTTTAATTTTCCTTAGCTATAAACAGATTAGTAAGAAGTAATTTTCAGAATAAGGGCAAAAACTAGAGGGGTATGTAGTCTGCAGCTATCTGGCCTGTTTTCAGTGAGCAAGCTCATTAACATAAATGAGCTGCACATGTGCATTCCAGTCTTCCTAATGATCTGTCACTAATCCACATGGTTAACCCTAGGAACTTTGTTTTTTTTGTTGGGTTTCAACTGTTCCATTTAAGTTTTAACCTTTATTTAACATGTCACACACACACTACACTGTCACTTGTTAGCTGTCTTAGAAGTTTCATCCAGTGATTGAAGAGCAGCTAGTCTACACACAGGGAAGAATTATACATGCCATACTGTTACACATAAGTAAAAATAAATGCATAAATAAGAATATGCTCTGCATTACTTGTAATTTATGATTACAAGTAATGCCCCCCTTTTGCTACAATCTTAGCGATTAGTTTTTAGTTGGGGGGTGGATGTGAGGACGCAGTACCATTTTGTGATTTAAAATATATACATAACCCCCCCCGAGTTTTCTCGTTAAATCAGTTGTAAATATGACACTGACAAGAGATGGCAAAGAAGAGTGCGCTAGGCAAGTTCCAGACTGTTAGGAATGTGGGAGGGCAAGCATCCCTCCTGAGAAGTTCTGCTGTTTGGGTGTGCCACTATACACCACAAGGAAAAAGCAATACTGCAGCAATTAATGTCTCATTAAAACCTGTTGATGTGACATTTTCAGATTTAGTGGCGAAGTCTTGAAACTTGTATAAAGAGAGATAGAATGTTGTACTCATACTCACCAGAGATAAAAAACAATCAAAGACTGCTTCCTCATTTTCGGGGTTCGGACAAGGTCTATGATTGAGTGTTTTTTCTTCACCTCTGTATCCTCTTCAATTTTATAGACCTGGTAAAACATTGAGTTAGACAGTGAGTAAGACGCTCTGGAGTTTGAAGTGACAGAACAGTACTGTTTAAAGTAGTTTGCATGTTTAAATGATAATGAGTGAGGGACACATTTATGCAAAGTAATAATGGTTGCTGGTTGAGTCAGAGGCATTTGTTTGATAGTGGAGTAACTAGTCAGTTGGTGCACTCTCACTGCTACTGAATCAAGAAGAGCTATTCAGAAATATGCAGTGAAGACCAATGAGGTGATCTACAAATTTTGATATTAATTTGTAATTTATCAATTATAAAATTATCTTTTTTTCCAGTCAGAACAAGTTATTAAACCCCTCCTACAAATGATTGTCGAAACTCAGTGGGGTACATGTGGCTGTAGTAAGAACTAAACTTTGCATTTAAAGACTGTTTAGGGTAAAAGCAAAAACACAAGAGCACAGAATAGATTAAGTGTTTTTATCTTCTCTAAGGTCACTTAAAGCTTCAAAGTGACAATCCAACACATCTTTGTAACGTCCGTGTTTTTTTCCACATTCCCATTTAAAAGCACATGAACACACTGAGGTCAGAAGAACGACTTCACAACTCGGGACATGGGACCATCCAATGAACACATGAAGGAAGCATTAAGGAAGAGCTTTAATTAACTAGTTTGTGAGGTTAGAAGATACATTTATAATGAGGATCATACCATTTTGGCTAAATGGGGGTACTCAATGTCTGATTTTACGTAGAACTACTGGTTTTCTCCCAATGCATTAATACACAGCCTATGATCATATAAATAACATATAAAGCTGTAAACAAAAATGTGAAAAGAAAGAAGCTTTTAATAAATCTTTTTAAAGTGCGTGAATAAATCCTAAATTGTAACCCTAACCCATAAAAAACGTGTGTGTGTCTCTCTACATAGAGGTGAAGAGGAAAAGACAGAGCTCCAGCTGTGCTGGTGGTAGTGTTGTAGTCAAGACCAAGACCAGTTCCCTGCATTGCATGGCACGCAATAAAATGTGGAATGAGATCATAAGTAGTTCTCAAAGTTATCTAAAAAGATCCACATTCCCATTAAAACACCCGCATCCAAACACTAAGAGCTGAAATCAACGCAAGCATCGCAGGGAGGGGTGACAATCATTAATTAGGGATATTGGTTGCATTTGAAGCAATAAGTTTTACTTCCAAACAAAGTTAGGATGTTAACAAGTCAGACAATGCAAAAGCAATTTATTATTGATATTCCCAAAGTTATGGTCTTGACTGGTCTTGAAATAAAATCCTGAGTCCTCAATGACCAAGACAACACCAAGACCATCAATATGTGGTCTTAAAACCAAGACCGGTCTCGAGTGCTACATCACTAGCTGGTGGTGTGCTGAACCTCGTGGACCGTTCGGCCGTAATAGCACTGACAAACCACACAAAGACTGATGTATTGATATTAATAATAAGCCTCACTTTAGCTGGAAATGTATGTTAATGAATAGAGACTGCAACGCTGTAGCTTCTCAAGATTTAGCCCCCCCCCCATTTTACCACAATATCATACAGTATGTAGTGATCAAGTACTTAGTTAAGCTTAATTAGCTAGAAAGTTACAGCTGAGAAAGCTGCAAACAACAGTTTTCTACTCAGCTGGCAAAATCGACGGTTGCTGGTTGCTAAATTTCCACATTTGTGGAAAGAAAGATCCTTCGTGTCATAGCAGCAGTAAGTAAGGGGGGTGAGGTTATATTTTACAAAGATCAGTTTTGTATAGTAAATCAAAAATATCTATAGTAAAAAAAAAAAATTGCATCTTTACCTGACACATCTCCAAATCTTTGGTGAGGGGCTTCCCATTCATCTGCGCTGCTTTCAGAATCAGTTCCCATGCTTCCTCTTTTCTGTCATTGGCCATTAACCAGCGAGCTGATTTTGGCAACACCCTAAAAACGTAAAAACAAATTGCCCAGGTAAACTTCTTGCAAACACCTGTAAGGGAGAGCAGGGCAATTTGAGCCTGTGGGGAAGTTGAGCCTCCCCTTGTTTCTCTGCAACATTGGTCATGTGACCACACATTTTTGAAGATACATCCATTTTACTCACCCTGTGATAGAGAGAGGCCCATGGAATAAATGATAAGCACATTTAAGTTTAAAAAGTAATGATTCTTGTGTCCTAACTATTACAAACAAGTGTGAATAAATCTCAGGTGTTAGTGCTTTAGGAAGTTACAGTTTGAGGCTATACTGTTAGCATGACGTTAGCTGCTGAATGGCAGTGATGGGATAATTTGAGCCAAAAGCCCTAGGTGGAGTTGAAGCAGCTATTTTATTGTAATTCTACATTGCATTATTACATTTTATCACAGAAATGATGTGACATGAATTTTTGACCAGAAACCATCATGCCATGCTTCTATAAATGCAAGACAGACAGGGCTTCAACATCTCTTGTGGATTCAGACAGAGCAGTGGGAGAGGTACAGAACAGAAACTCCGTACGTCAGGTGGTGCAGGCAGGCCAGCCATTAGGAATTATGGACAGGGGGACAACATTTTCCAAATTGGGCCCCTCATCCACACCCACTCCAGCACCACCACCTACCCGCCCACCCTTAGCTCCCAGCACAGATCATTTTAAATATGTTACCATATTTTAATACACATTTGATTCTATGTTTGTATGTGTATCATACAACCTTGTATTGTATAGTAATAAAAAAAAAAAATTGTACCTTTGGGGAAGTGACTTGTGTGTGTCAAATGCACATTTCAACTCAGTGATGAATTCATTTTAATTAATTTATAAACTTCTGGACATTGTAGCTCTTCAGCAGGATTTGTTATCATGTCAAATTTCTGCACATTCAAAATCTCTCCTACAGAGAAAAAAAGTCATGACATTACGAGACTAATGTCATCATTTAATGAGAATATTTTTTTAAAGTTCTGCCGTTACTCTGGGCTGTGCAGAGTGAGAGTTATTGCTCTGCTGATATGGTCGTACGCCCTTCAGTTTAGGACTGTATGTTAGGATGAGACAAGGAGGTGGAAACCGAAACTAACCGAAAACACTTGTGATCAGGCAGAAATCTCACCACAAATCTACACATGTGCATCTCACAATGTGAGTGTCCGCCTGATTACTATCACCGCGCAAACAAGTTGACTTGTATTAAGAAAAAGGGCAGGTGTAACTAATAACATTAGAACACTGGAAGTCTTCAGTCAAATGCAGCCATTATTCAGGTTATCAGTTGTGTTTGACAATTAAAAATGTGTGTCAAGGGAGATCTATAGCAAGTATGTCAGTGCATTTTCCTACACTAAAAGTAAAAGAGGAATTTGGCATCTACTACACATTTTGTTTTCATTCATAGGGAATAAAAAGGGGATGTCCTTTATCATATACTCTCAAAAACACAAGCAAAACTCAACCCAGTCTGTTGATTTTCTAAAGATACTGTTAAAGTAATTTTTTGTCTTTCGAAACTCAAGAAACACACTGCATCAAATCTGGGTCCCTCTGCTGACCCTGACCACTCACCAGATGTAGAAAATGAAGAGGAAACCAGGTGCTGAGATTGCCAGCTGCAGTTTACGCCAGTCTCTTATGAGGTATGCCAATCCGGCAAGCAGAATGTAGCCAATGCCAAAGAAGTAGTCAGTGATTATACCCGCCAACATCCGCTGCTTAGATCCTGTCCATTCTGTGCCTGGACGAGACACCAACATGACAGGGACACCTTAATCACACAGCATACTGTATGTACACACAATAATGACTGAAGAAACTATGTACAAATAGGGGTATCAACCCAGTCCGTTCCACAACCTCAACGATATCATCAAGGTTATTTTCTCATCCAAAGACACAGAAGAGGTTATACAACAGAATGAGTAGTACTGTTCATTACTAGTAGGGCCTTTTGTGTAAAATCAGTGGACTATCTGTTTAAGATTAGATTTGCTTTGATTATTCACCCACCTTTTGGAATAAAATAGTGTTCAAACATTTTAAACTGCCTTCATTTTCATACTGTACTTCTAAAAATAAAAAAGCTTGAAAAGGACAAATTCAACCAAATTAATATCAATATCCCAAATGGTAATAGATTTTGGTTGATTTTTTCCAGACGGTCATGGCGCTCCACTGCTGACAGGCGTTCTCCTGTTTCTCTTTCTTAACCTGTTAATCAGTGACACTGTAAATCTGTAAAAAAGTTTTCATTAGGCAGACAGTTGCTAATGAAAACAGTGAGGTCTGTGAACTATCTTGAGTACCTGCAACATTCTTTCTCTAAAGACACAGTGCTATCAAGTTTTACAAATGGATGTTTTCAATGCTGAAAGCGCCACCAAAGTACTTCCATTCACCTCCATTGTTCCAAGGTGGCAGCATAATTCACATAGTTGGATATATCAAACCCATGGTAAACAAAATCAAGCCAATCTGCCTGGCTAGATACCCCAATACAATTTGACTGAACAAATAAAATCATGAAATTAGGCAGGCCCTATCAAAGCATAGGATACATATTGCACTGATCCAGTTTATTAATTGTGGAAGCCACAGACATATTCACAGATATTAAAGGATTCATTGTGCAGTCCAATCCTCAAAAATAATATTGTATTTGTTTTTTTTCTTTTTTTTGAGCACCCCTCTATAAGACACTGACCTAGGACGAAGGCATTCATGATGACACCAGAGACTGATGTTCCAACCATAAAGCGAAGGGCCGTGTAGATGTAGAAATTAGGGGCGAAAGCAGCACCAACCCCAAAGACAGCCTGGGAAGCCAGGTTGATGAGGATGATGATCCTGCGACCATACCTGGATCACGACAAGACATTTCTGAACTTGGTCATTCCATGTAAAGGCGACTTAAAATTTGTCCTGATGCAAAATTCTAACACTTCTAGAAAGTAATGCAGAAGACAAAACCGGGGAACAAGTGGTAAGAAGTTCCATCATTTATTCAACAGTGCTCTGAAGATGGTGAGTGTTTTCAAACTTACTTATCAGCTAAGCTCCCAAACACAACAGCTCCAACAAGGAGGCCAAACATGTAGATGGAGGAGCCCATGTTGTTCAGTTTGGCTCTATCACAAACCAGGTCCCACTGCAAAGAGGCACAGCATTTCACTGAAAACACTTACACATTTAGGAAGGTTTAGTCTGAGAACTGCCTGAAAAGTGAGGGTCAAGTGCAGACACCTCCCAACTACCATCCAGAGTGCCATGAATTTTGCTCTCTATATTTATACTACCCGTTTTATAATTTCATTTAAAAATACAGAAATCATCATTTTGTTCTGTTCAACACTTTCATATTGGTGAAGCACTCTCCTTTGGAGGCTTAGTCTTGTTTTAATAAAACCACATGTCATGACTAGATTTAAACTACTGCTATTGTTCCTGAGAACCGCTAAGTCCTTATATTATCCGCAGCTGGAATATTACTGGCCAACTTCCAGAGATTTTTAAATCAACTGCAGATGTCCTGCCTGCTGGCTGTGACTCTGGTCACATGTGACATTGCTTTGTCCAATCGCATCATTTTACGATGTAACCGCTCCTGCTGCCCAACCCTCAGGTTGGGCCTCAAGGCCTGGAAGATACCTGCGCTGCAGGACTCCATCTCTCAACCGTAACATTGTTAAGGTAACCTGTAATCCAGTCTTAGATATCACCAGAGCACAAAAAAAAACATTTACATTCCTTAGCTGCATGGAGCCCTCATGTTAAACAGATGAAAATAGGTATATTCAATAAATATAAATCCTGATTTAGAGTCTGTCAGAGAAGCTGTTGGTTTTTAACTCACCTCAGTTACTATGGTGCTTTGGAAGGTCTCTGTGCTGTACTCCCAGCCCCTCTGGCAGCTCCCAGTAGGGTGTCCATCACCAAGAGCTACTGCATCGCTGTGGTTCAAGGGGACTGTGCAGGACAGCTCAGGCTGGCCATCAGGGGTAGACTGAAGGCTGAGGTTGAAGTTGAAAGAGGCCGGATCACCAGCTGAGGGCCATGTGGAGCGGCATAAATGTGGAGGAACAGCCCCCGTGAAGACAGAGACCAGCATGTGGAATGCCAGAAAGATCTGCGGCACACAGATCCATACATACACGATCTTTTGGAACTTCCCGAAGCCTCCGATAAGACAAAGAATTTCATCAAAATTCATTCCCCTGCTTTTTGTAGATGCGCACTTTAAAATGTGTCACTCTGTAACTGATCAGGTCTCATTCATAAAGTCCAAAAGTGCTCCTAAAATGCAGAGGCCAAAAATGCACAAGCAGATAAAGGCAGAGAGCCAAGCCTCAGTCAAATGTCAGAGATACAACACTGAAATGAATGTGTGCCGGGCTGATGATTAACAAGTATAGAAAGAATCCTCATTCAGATACAGCCACACCTTGTGCTCCAGTCAGTCCACAACCTGTGGCTATCTGTTGTGAAATGTGGAGCTGTGTGAAGGTTATTTAACCTCAGTGTGATGGGAGGGAACTAAAGCAGGAGGGAGGTGTTTGCTCTGTGTGGGAGGAGCTGCAGGAGTTGTTTTTGTCTCTTTCCCCACCTCAAAAAGTTTCATAAGATTTGTTTTAGGTAACACATTTTGACTTTACCAGGATGTGTGACAAACGGGCCTCACTCAGTGGGATTTTATGGACTGCAGACAAAACACCTTTACGTTGACAAACTTCTCATGTTTACATTGCTTTTGAGAAAAAGGTATCAAATGGACTTTCAAAGCTGCATTTCAGTTGTCAAACCTGTTCAATTGTTGTAAGCAGGACATTAACACCAGCTAAAAGAAAAGCACATTCCAACTGGTATTCTGTAATTCATCTGACCTGCGATTCCATTTCGGGGAAGTAAGCATCTAAGCTGGTGACACAAAAGAAGTAGACAAATACAGCAGGGCGGGATTAAGGCTGCTCTGGCTACTGACTCCCATCAGCACTAGCTCCCATTCCTCTGCCTATCAGGGTCTCTGGCTTGAGCTACTGTTGCATAGTTTAAACATGAGAGTGAGTCTCTCTCTGGGTGAGCTTCACACTACTCAGTGGCTCAAAGCGGACACCACGACCAAAACCATTCACAAAACTGGAACAGAGATCCCTGGGGGTAATCTGAGAGGACTGACATTTGGAATTCTTTTATAGAGGTGTGGGGCTCCACCGTACTGTCAAGGGCCAAATCACACATGCCAAAAGAACAAACAACAAATTAAATTCCAGTGTCATTTCATTTTGTGTGCGAGTTTTTTTTAAATATTGCAAAACAGGTGATTAACAAGAAGATAACCTAACTACTTGGTTAGGACTAGGAAAAAAGAAAGGCAGAAAGCCTCTCTGCCAGAAAGCCCTCAAGGCAAACTTCTTCCACGTGTTGGGCCCCGGGAATGAAGAGATAGAGATAGATAGAGCCAGGACCGGTTGGGCAGCTGTTAGGCTAGGTTTCATTTATTTGTGCTTTATTTTATTCATTTATTTCTCTTTTTGCCCCTTTACTACTTTGTCCTTGCTGTCTTTACATTCTCCTGCTTTAGACCGGCCCTTAGGAGGTCGCAGTCCCACCAGGTCCCTTCTAGAACAGTCCCCATCTCTACAGGAGGGAGCCTGTTCAGCTGGGTCCGAGGAGCAACTTTTTACTTGGTAGATGCACTGCTTACTGGCACGTGGTTAATGCTTTTTGGCATATGATTATTATCACTGCTAAGCAACTTGGCATTTGTGCCGTAAATGATGAATCTTGTCTGGCTGAATTAGGGGCGTGAGTGTAGGCGCTGTCCACTGTACTGAAACTTAGTTCAGTGTTTTAGTCTGTTTGATTTTCATGGCTGTATATATGGTAGTTTTTTGTCAATGTACCACTTAACTGTTCAGAGTTGGTTTGAACAAGTGAGTGTTTGCTATAGGGGTGTGTGATGACACATTTGGCAGCCCAAAGCAGCCTCAACCGGTTGCGGGGAAGGGGGGGGGGGTAGAGCGTAGGAGGAAAATGAACACACACAGTAGCACAATTTTCAAATATAAAAAGCCAATCTGATCGAATGCCTCCTGTGCGTCGAGATATTAGATGACAGTTTGTGTGTCCTTTTTTTTCCAGAGGAACATCACTAAATGAGAATCTACCAGGGATAAATTCAGTCTCCCACTGTCTCCTCCCCACTATCGTGAGTGGTAAGAAACGCACAGTCATGTGCTCATTGACATAGTGGTCCTCAAGAAGGAGAGGGTCGAAGCGCCAAGCTGTACAGGATAGTTTTAAATAAATGCGAGACCAAGCTATGATCAGATACCAAAATATTATGAGTTGGTAATGCTGGATAGTAATTCAGAAGACATCAGGAAATCCTAGTGTAAGACTTATGGACATGACTTATGGACTATGTATTTTGTCTCAAATCACTTTAAGTTTGGACTGAGGTTTTGGCAGGAAGTGTTTTCATTGAGAGTCTGTCTAAGATCAGAACCAAAATAACAATTAAACAAATCTCCAATTGGAAGGAGAAGCTCGCCTCATATCAAAAGCCTTAAGAAAGAACACAGGATTGTCAATATTTGGGCCATAGATATTAAGCATTGTCATTGGAAGGGAATTTCTATGACCTGAAATCATTAGGTACCTGCCATATGGGTCTGCTATCATAGAGTTAAAGCAAACTATTTTTATGAAAAAGATTTTTATGAAAAAGATTGACGACATCACTGGCCTTGCAAGTAAACGGGCCTTGGAAAACTTGAGAAATCCAATTTGCTCTCAGTCTGTGCTGTTCATTTACACTAATGTGAGTTTCCTGGAAAAAGATAATATCTAGCTTCAGTGATTTGACATGGGAGAAGCCCGGGACCACTTAAGTAACTAGCTAAAGAAAGCTACAAGAAGCTAGCTCAACTCAGGTTCCAATCATGGCCGACTGGAGTAAATAAAACAAATTGACAGTCTCCAATAAAGTCAAACTTGATTATCTGAATGGCAAAAAATCATGTCACAATGATGTGATTAGCCCTCTGTATAAACACACAGTTGCATCAGAGTTTATAGGATATGTTCTTTAAGTCAGTGTTCAGAAATTACATTGCCTCATTTGGTGTAGATCAAAGCTTGAAAGGCCCGTTGTACGTTTATTTCTCTCAGCTCAATGAAATAAATACTTAAGGCCAGGTTTACTAAAGGGTTGTGTGAGTAAAAACGTGCAAACTTGATATCACCAGCAAATTATAACATAAGCTGATCTACTAACGGTGTGCACACAGAGTGACGTCTTTCAAAAGTGCAATATAGCACCTGTTGTTCATTTACTACTTTTGCCTTAATGAATATGCAATTTGGAGCGTAACATGCAAATACATTTATTTACTACACGCAATGTGATCTACCAAGCAACAGCATCTGGATTTAATACCTTTGAAAGGAAGGTGCAAACCGCCAAGTGTTGCGCAGAGACACAGCTGTAATGAAAGAAGATGTAGAGAAATTAACAATATTAGATAATTATTCTATATCCAATAAATAGAAATAAAAAATATTTTATTGTATTTATTTGATGAACTATATGAATTGAATAGTATTTTTGTATTTTCCTTTAGCTTTGGCAATACTGTTGTACTAACATTCTGCCAATAAAGCAAATTTCGTTTCGACCTCACTTTTTTTCTCCGCGAGATCAAGAGTTTAGAAAGTTGCGTGACGCTGCGGAGAGCCCCCCGCTGCAGTAGTGCACGGATCACGCGTAATATTCATCCAGCCAGAGGGAACAATCACCAACTTTTCACAGCACGCCGGTCGTGCGGACGGTCAGTGATCGTTAACCATTAAAACACACAAAACCCTCCTTTAAATACTGCTATCTCCATTGTGTTTGCTCCTGTTGTCATCTACGCAATAATTCTTAGTAAATCACCCATAACAGGTACTACAATTGCACGTGCAATATTTTAGAATGCACACGCAATTTAGTCCTCTTTATTCGGGATGTTAGTAAATCGGGCCCTTAGCCTGTGAGGACTTCAGACTTGTGAGCACAAACGACAAGTACTCACAAGTCAAGATGTGTAGAAACACTAAAAAGGTCCAGTGTGTAATATTTAGGAGGATCTATTGACAGAAATGCAGTATAATATCCATAACTATGTTTTCAGTGGTGTATAAAGACCTTACGTAATGAACAGTTGTGTAATTGTCTAGTTTATTAAAAGTAATAAGAGAAAAGAAATTTGGACAAGTGGACGTATTATTTATTATTACCAACAGAGCGTGTCGGCCACCATAGATTCTCCTCCGAGCTTGGAAAGGGAAGGGTGAGCGGTTAAAGATGGATTCATGTGGTGTCAGAATAATCTTAATTTGTTTTTCCTCCTTAACTCCTTATTGAAAAAACAGAAGTAAGTCCCTCATGCTTTTTCTCCATATCTCACAGTAAGGTTCCAGTTAAGATCTGGCCAGGAGGGAAGAAGAATCGCAGATGGCACAATGGCTTCAAATTTACACTAAAACGGTACATTCTTGGAATTACTGAACTGGTAACTGATACTGTTATCTATGTATTAACTGACAACAAAGTGTATCAAGCTTCATCTGTATTTTTCTTGTAAAACAAACAGCCATCGTGGTGGTGATACACCAAATTGTGTTCTTTTGTTTCCTCCTGTAAACACACAGTCTGGCCAGGGCTGCATTCAGGTTCTTGGTCCTATGTCCTTTCCTCACCACTTTTCCTTTGGAAGAGCTAGATGGAAAACATCACAAGATAAATACAAGACATTAAGGAGAATTCATACTGTACGTCATATTGGAATCTATTACTATCCACGAGTTGTTCTCTAATCTGTGGAGTCGGTAAATTCTTGTAAGAATTCTTGTAAGACTCAACTTTGCCGGATTCCCAGAGAACACCGATCTCTGCAAGCCTGAGCTACTGTCTCTACCTAACAAGGACAGTTACATGTGAGAAGTAACTAGAGCTGGAAGGTCAGTGAACACTTGTAGGGTCAGCTAATGACTTCAAACTAGACCTGTCTCACCTTTCCCTGTCCCACCAATTAAGCCCCCTAAGAAGATTATTTAACGGCAGCATTTCTCTTGCCACTGAAGGCCACTGAGGTTATCCAGCTTGCTTTTATTACGGCAAGAGTGTCAGCATTTCTGACTAGGCTAGCAAAACGAGGCTAGCAAAACATTGGCCAAAAATAACTAATGCAAACTTAGCATATAGCCTACACGCTGCAACATTATCCTCGCTTTGATCATTTCAGAGCTTGTGTACAGATTTAAATTATTGTTGACAGTTCAAAACATATGCATATTAGCAAGTTATGGAATATAAGAGAAAATGCTTAATAGCCAATGGTATCTTACATGGTGGTCCTTCATCAGTTATGATAGATTTTATCATTTGAGTTCGAGGACAGTGCGTCGATTTAAATATTGCAGGCCCTAGCAATTGTAGGACACAATGATCGTCTTTCCTTCCTCGCAAAGGACGGTCCAGTGTACTTACATTAAGGTTACACTAATCAGGTTATAGTACCTGAAACGCTCTGTATTGTTTTTGCTGCCCCAGAAAAGCAATAAAAAGACCCTGTTAATCCAACGTTACTACAGCAGAGTTGGTCCAGACTCTGAAGAAAGCTAGCTAGTTTGCAGCTACGAGTCAGGATAAAGTCAGTTAAAAGAGCTTGAAATTGGACGTCACCCTAATGTGACTCCTTACTTTCAGTGTGTTTTACATTCTGGCACAAAACCTGCTTCATCAAGAATAATACGTTTCTTTGATTCCACCCTTTAAAAGACATCTTACTCCGTTCATCCTTTCTTGTTGGCTAGTAAGTGAAAGTTCTGCCAGACAAATGGCCAGTGTTGCAGCACATTGATTGCTGAATGAAAGGTTACTCATTTACAGGAATCCTGTGATTTGTCAAGTGACACTGTGATGGAACTCAGATGTAATCATCTTTTACTCTTACATAAGGGTGGACATAGCACAGGGCTCTTTTGTCTGGACTATTGTCTTTCTAATAGTGATCTGATGTCTCCACCCGTTAATGGGTCAAACAGAAGCTGGTGGAATGTTTTAGAGTACTTTGTAAGATAAAGGGCTATCTTTTAAGGACAACTTGTGAAACATGACTAGAAATAAGCCCATCACGTTTAGCAAGTTACTTCCTTGTGTGTCAGGGGATGGTCCCAGCACTGACCTGAAATGTACGGATAAGGCAAGAATTCAGTTGTGAGTCAAGTGATACTGTGCAACTCCCTACACACCAGGGAATGAGAAAGTAAATCGAAATGTATTAGTCTTTCACACAATGGAAAGATCTTACATGTGAAAGGTTGTTGAGACAATTGTCACCAAATTTGGTCTCTATACTCCCAGAATTAAGTTAGCAAAAGGGCGTGGCACATAGGGATGGTGTCACGAACCCCCCTGGTTTGGGTTTGAGTGTGTTTTGAAGTTTCTTTGACCTTTTGGTGCGGGTGGAGTGTGTCTGTTGTGTTTTAGTTTCGTCTGATTTTCCCCAGGTTTCCCCCTGCTCCTTTCCCTGTTCTCCCTCACTCTCTCATGCAGTGGCCTGGGGACGTGAGGGGCCCATCCTCTCCGCCTGCCAGCTCCACACCTGCTGCTGATCTTTAATTATGCCTCTACTTAAGCAGAACCAGAGATCCAGTCCTCGCTGGATCGTCGAGTCACATTCGTACGTCTTGCCGCTTGCCTGCCAAATTGGAAACAAGAATCTTATTTTACGAAGCTAGTCTGGTTTTCTGTAACCTAGCTAACCCGATTCCTTTTTGTCCTAGACGCTCTCCCTCGACCCGACTAACTACCAGCCAGCCCAAAGAAATCTGTGGAAGTCATTCACTGTCTTGGTCTGCTTTTGGGTCTTAAGCCAGAAATTCTGACCCTGATAAAAGGGGAAAAAACAACATGAAGTGTCTCAGTATGGAGCCTCCAGAACAGCTTCAGGGCTACTTGCCAAGTCTGTGGAACTCTAATGGAGGGATTAACACCATTCCTCCTGAAGATATTCCCTCATTTATGTACTCCACCTTTTATTTAATCAGGTAATGAGTACAGCCAGACAGAACAAAAGGACTTATAGCGTTACAGACATCACTAAATAGATCTGAAGATAAAAGTTGGTATTAAATTGTTCCGTCTTACTGAGATGGTGGTGGACAGCATTGTCTTACACATTGGCCCAAACTCTTCCATGGGTGTGAAACTGAGATTTAATCTTAAACTCTGGTGACTGTAAAGGCCATCGCATCGCATCTTTCATACACAAACCATTAAGTGAGCCCTGGTGCACAGAAGCATCTGCCTTTGATATGTTTCTGCACTCAAATTCAACACACATGGTTTGACTGCCAACCTGTCCAGGGTGTACCCCGCCTTTTGCCCCCCTCGCGACCCTGTACACAGGATAAGTGGTTGATGACGGATGGATGATTAGGTGGTGCAATTTGAAGCATTTTGGATTATAGGTGGTGCTATAAAATCATAACTTTAATTGGCCACAGTACAGTACTCAATGATATAATGTTGAAAACTAAAGCTAAAGAAACATCAACTGCTCTTTTCTTTTATTATAATGTGTTTTTCAGTGTGTTCATCTTCCACTGCACCAAGTTGTGATTGTGATGATAGCTTTCCACCATCAATAATCCAGCCAATAAAGCCACCATATTGTAAGACTGCACCAACTGTCTCAGAGTCTTCTATGGAGAGGAAAAAAAGAGTGTGCCACAACCTATAAACTGAGTCAAATGGGAGGACAAAGCTGCTTCCAAGTCAGTCAAATTCTGCGCTGATGAAGACCTCATACCTGTTCTGATCATGAACCTTGGAAGTGGGCAGACTTTTTTTGAGCTTGAAAAGACAAAAAACTATTTAGTTTTGAAGTCATTGAGGCTGTCAGAGATGTTGCTGGTTATGATGAAGAGAAGCACTCCTATTGCACACCACGTCTTGCTCTGAAACTAGACATTTGCTCAAAAAGATTGGTGACATTATTCTCTGTTGGGCCATTGCAGCAAAGGATGAAGAGAAAATAAAAGCAGCGATTCAAGAAACTACACGCAGAACTTATCCCCCACACTGCTCTTGCTACTTTGAACATATCAAAATTACACAAACCATCAACCATACCATTCACAAAGGTTGTGCAGCTTTTCCACCAGTTCCTGGAAAGGAAATCAGCTGATACTGTTGAAAACCTGAAAAACCCTGAGTCTCCACAGACGTATGCAGAGCTGGCTTGGAGTGACACTTGCTCAAATAATTATCTTCAACAGATGTCATGCAGGAGAAGTCTCAAATGACATTTGAGTCTTTCAAGTTTCTAGTGGAGGACTGCATCAGGATTGTCCGTGTGATGCAAAGAATCCCTAATATCTCAGGTCTACACATCTTCACAAGCATGTTGCAACATTGTCCTGGATTCTCAACCTCAAGAATAATGGACCAACAAGCCAATGTTTTGGACCATGACATCCTGGTCCACAAAGACTTTCATCACCTGCAGAAATGTCAAAAGTCTCAAAGCTTCTACTTGCAATGGAGAAAAGATCTTTTCCAAATTCCAAGGAAATTCTCTTGACAAGATTGAGTTGAAGGTATGTGTCCAATTTATTATTATTATTGTGAATAATCATAAAGTACTGTATGTGCCTCAAGGGCAGCATGTAAAGGCCTCCTCAGAGACGTTCAGTGAGACAGGAGCAGGATCATTCAGGAGCTAAATCATTTTTCCAGCTCATTGATTAAAATTTTGTGATCAACTGTTTAATGCAGAGCTGAGATCCAGTAGGATTAAACGGTAGAATCACCAGGATCAGCTGAGTACAAGGTAATTGGTGACCTCAATTAGAGCTTTTTTTAGTGCAATGGAAAGCTTGGAAACTAATAGGAATTTTTCTAATATGCAATTGTTTATAAAAGAAATGTACTGAGTGGAAGAGATCTTCTCAAATGTTTTGATAAGAATTGTAACATAGTTATATGTATGTAGATTGTATAGAATATGCTTTTCTTTAGATTAATTGGAACCAGATCTGGAAGTAGGCAAGGTGGAAATAATTGATGAGATGAAAATAATGGAGATTAAAGATAATGAAAATTATGGAGATGATGAAAATCCAACCCTTGGACTAAGGGCTATGTGGAATATATCCTCTTTCAGTATGCATTAATGGTACAGTGTAAGACTGAACCATACAGAACAGTGGTCGGCAATAGGTGGCCCACGGGTGAACGGAGAAGTTGATTCACACTATTTTTCTGCTGCCAGCACAAACATACATTCACTCAACACGATTCTTCGACGTCTTCCCGGTCCGACCCGCTCCTGCTGGTCACTCTGATCCAGCTGACGTGGTTCAACTCAAATTAACAAAAGCTCCAAACAAGGCCATCTCCACTGTGTCTGCGTGTGTAGTGCAGGTTGGCAGCAGACATCTGAAGTCCAGCACACTACTGCTTCTAGAGGGAGAGCATAATTAGTCAATGAACAGCAGCTTTGTCAATTTGCTCTTCCTGTCTCTGCTCACCTGAGCCTCCTCCCCCACCTCTCCTTACTGCAGGTGAATGCAAACCATGCCCACCTCCACACGGCCAGTTCATCCAGCTACTGGAGGAAAGTGAGAGAACATTCAGGCGTACCATTCGAATGTTTGCTGGTCGAGCCTCAGGAGGGTTGTTTCAATGTGTGTAGGAGTTAAGAGGAGATATAGGGACATATCTGGTGACCATTGGTAACGCTGACTTGGCGATGTCATGAGCCATCTGAATGACCTCAATCTGAAGTTGCAGAGGAGGAATGTATTTGTGCACAAGTTGTATTTATGCGTGCAAGCGTTCAAAGCCAAGCTGACCCTGTTTTCCCGACAAATAAGGTGCTTCATACATTTCCCTACACTGGCTACCTTGGATTTGCCACCAAGCCACACCAACAGAAACATCACTACTCTCACAGACCTCCACACACAGTTCAACCGGCGTTTCTCCAACTTTGCTATTTTGCTTTCGTATGCAACATTAAAGAAACCAGTATATACATAAGCAATTATTTAAAAAGATAAACAAAGCAAAACACAATGAATCTAACTAAAATGGACTAAAACTAAATGATGAAGTGGTGTGTTGCATTCTGGAGACTGCACCAATTTATAGTAGAATTGTCTTTATTTATATAAAGGTGAAACAAAAGTCAGGTGACAATTCAAACAGAATACAATGCAGTAATCAGCAGCAGGTTTTTTTTAGCTTAAGTTACTTTTTTGGACAAAGCACATTTGTTTCTTCTTTATTTACACTGCATTGCATGTTTTCTTATTGTTCAAATAAACCTTTCCT
Source organism: Micropterus salmoides (assembly GCF_014851395.1). Classification (NCBI taxonomy): domain Eukaryota; kingdom Metazoa; phylum Chordata; class Actinopteri; order Centrarchiformes; family Centrarchidae; genus Micropterus; species Micropterus salmoides. The sequence continues at coordinate 3,701,349 of NW_024040928.1, read as the reverse complement.
AAAACATTTTCATTTGTTTTTTTAACATTTCTTGTTGCAAGCCATTTTTCAGAACATATTTAACAAATGCTTTAAAACATGACGGAGACACGTCCCCAGCGTAAATGACACCTATGAAATGAATACAATATTTGTCACACTAAGAACTCTTATTGAGTGAAACTAAAAATACAAAATAAATTGTGCAGTTGAGTTGTTACAATTAGTTACACCTTGGTTAGATAAGGTAATATAATATAATATAATATGCCAATGTAAAAAGCCAGTTGCTTGCAGTGATTATTCATCCTGTTCTGTTGCATCTAAAGGCTGCTTGAATTATTGTGTTATATAGTATTGGCTTGAAAGCAGCGGGGATAAGGAGTTTAATGTGTGTGAGCATGTTGGATGGTTTCCATTCACATAATGTTACCCTACAACAGTGGCGCAGACACGGTCCTCGTCTTATACACAACTGTCTCTGCATTGCTGTTGTAATGTTAAGTGACCAGGAACCTGCAGCGGGTTTTCCAGCTCCGCTGTTCCATTAGCGCTCGCCATAGTATGACTGACTCGCACGCCGATCCACTTGTTGAGCTAATGTCAGTGTCACTGCCCTCAGCCTCGTCCGCCAACTCTGACGTCGGCCTTCTGAACTTCAGACATTTGCCCATTCTGAGGCGATGAGCTAACGTTAGCTTGTTAGTAGCACTTCAGAGACGTTTTGTTTTCTTTCCTAACAACTGACTGATTTGCGCCAGAGCTCTTTCACCGGGAACACTCCGAGGTCCAGTGCGTAAAGCTAACATCACGTCAGTTACAGCGATGGAGAAGATGAGTACCTGAGTATCGGTAAAACGACACTAAATCTAAACGTTGTGAAGCAAACAGTGGCAGATCCATGCTAACGTTAGCTTGGTTCTCCGTTAGCTGGTGAAGTAATGTGGAAAGTCATAACGTTAAAACTGTAGTATCTTGCATCAGATGACGTTAGAAACTGGTTGGCGTTAGTCAGCAAGACGTGGGGTTCATTTCTAAGTGAGGTTACAGCTCATTGACAAAAAGGAATTTATTATTAATAAATGATTTAATTGAAATATTTCATTTAGCCCCTTTAAGTCAAAGTGAAAATCCAATTTTCTAACAATTCAAAAATTAAAATGAACACTGCATTTGAAATTTAGTTTTCAAAGACTTAACCTGCTTTACAGTGCACAATATTCAAATGCAATATATTAAACAGTCTATTAAATTAACATGTGACCATGCTCTTTTTGGGGCAACATGAAAATGAAATGCAGTCTGTCATCCCTCTCATCAGGATGCCCTTGTTCAGCAAGTTCTACCTACAAGGGTTTAAGTTTAATAATCCTACAATGGCGAGAGCATGACCGAGTAGACTACATATGTTCATAGTATAATTTGGGCTATAGCAAGCAGCCTAGCTTCAGAAGGTGAGAAATGATATCATCCTGGTGGTTGGTGCATGTATTTTTATTGAATCTGTTTAAACAAGTTTTTTTAATGTGTTCTCTATATCTCATGCACTGGAAGCAGTGTCAGGGTTTTCATTGACTTGATGTATTTTTTAAACTTATGTATTATTGTTGGGGTGTATTGTTAGCTGTTGCTGTTTAAATGGGCTAATTCTGTTCACTCGTTCATTCACAAATAAATATTTTTGTTTATAAGAAACATTAGCAAGGTTGGATCAATCAATAACCGTGTTTCCATCAAGGTTTTTTAATGCATTTTGTGTATCGCATTAGAAAGGTTGATGGAAATGGCAAAATTTGACAAAAAAAATTCTTAATTTTGCAAAAAAGTTTTACGCTTGAGGTGTTTTTTGCCTTTGTCAAAAAAGAGTTAATGTGCTAAATGGGAGATGGAAACACTTCTTCCGAATAAGTTCTGACGTAGCAAACTCACGTCTGATCAGCTGTTTCTGCTGTTGACTTGCCCGATTGTGCGGAGTTCTGCATGCCAGCCAAGAACTTCATGCCTGGTAACGCTCATTTGTGCTGAAAAAACAGGTGGATGCAAATCTCGGCGTTGTGGCGTTCACATTACGTGACTGATCAATGACAGCAGCTGTGTCACCCGACGCCGGTCTCCAAACCACGTTTTGTCAAGAAAACACGTGAAATGTGAAACGTGAAATGATGCGAACCTACAGACGAAACAGCTGTTTGTTATTATAGAGATAGAAATTATAAAGACAAAGAATCTGGGTGAAAGAATGGATTAGCATGCGCAGGTAGCAGGGATCGTCTGTGCTACACAGAGCTGGAGGTGAGTAAAGTGTTATGAGGTGAAAAGGTAACTGCCTGCTCTGCCAGCTGCCTGCTCTCATTGGCTGGATGTGGATGTCGAGTCAGCAGACTCCTCCAGATATGTTAGATATCCGGTAGACGTCGGCGATGTGTCAGAAATATGGCGGGGAGCCGTTTTGATGAGTCATTGAGTAGTTCACACATAACGACTGCCGACCCCAAATCAACCGCCGATTTACTCCTGATCACAGCCTGATGGTCGCCGAGCAGCAAATCAAGCTAAAAATTGTGTAGCGTGAACTAGATTTAAGATGGGCAAAAACAGAGGACTTTAATAATGATGACAGACACTCAGGCTTGGCTCACTGATTGGGTCTTATAAGTCATGCAAAGCAGAAACACGATGCTACTGACTATTTTTATTAAAATATCCTTTACCATCCAAATAACACTTATAGCCTACACTCTTCTGTACTGTGTATGTCACCGTATTTATTTTGCAACGACTCCCAGTCTGATTTCCGCCTCCGCAGTTACTTTTAACTCGTATTCGTTTTAATTCTCCGTTTATAAACTAAAACGGAGTAGTGTGGATGGGGCCTTAGCCTGCTGAACTTGGTGTTCGCTCATTAAACCCCATTTGAAGCCAATTAAACAACCAGAGTAGTAGTAGGTTTTTCACACTGCTGGAGGTATACAGCCAGGGGTAGAGGCTCCTCTCCAGTAGCGAGGGGAATTATGGCCTTTAAAGGGAGCTGGATCTCATCGTGCTGTTCCTTTCCGAGAGCTGGCTCTTTTGGTTCCCAAACGGCTCTTCATTTATTTCCACCTTGGCTGGTCATGCCTAAGTTAAATTCTTATTTGTTGTAAGGAATAAATATGCAAGAGGCTTCATCAACACATTGAAATATTCTGTCATATTGATGGTTAAAAAGTGGGATATGTCAAAATAACATGGTTAATAAATAATTACACAACTATTTACAGACACGTACAGTATATTTGAATTAAATTGGCATGATGTAATGTGAAACCAAAAAATATTTCTGCTGTGTTCAGAGGTGTAATTTGAAGAGTTTTGTACTTTTGTACTATTTTAGGGTTTTTCCATTTGTGCAGAATTTTCAAGCTACCTGTGCACAACTGCACTTTACACGGACTGCAATAAAATAAGTACGTTGAAAAAACATAGCACCATACCGAAGGATTGGGCTAACTGGCTTAAAGACTAGATTTTCACAGCCACACATGGATTTTTCTGATTTTCCCAGTTCAGATACAAATATGTTCTGTATACTGTTTATAATACCATTTGGCTTTGGAAATATAGTTCTCCGCAAACGGTTTGTGGTCTGTACAACCCATTCTCACAAAAGTGTGTCTTGTTTTCTCCAGGAAAAACAAATCAGTTGAAACCCATCCCTTTATTTTCTGCTTATCCTTCAGGGTCGCAGTTGCAATAGTGCAGCAGCGCAGTCCAGGCGTTGATCCAAGAAATGATTACATGACTACATTTAATTTGATTCAATAGACTACATCTAACATGTTCTCCAGGAAAGCCCTTCTCTGTCCCATTCCCTAAGGCTGGCTGGTTGGTCTGTGTTTGTGTTGTTTCTTGAAATTAGATCTTATCAGCTCTTCTGTGTCTTTGAGTCATCCACAGCAGTCAACCAGTCTGTGGCAGTTTGTTGTTCTGCCTTTTCTGGTATGTTGGTAGAACAACAGTAGTTTTAAAGGCTTTAAGCAAGAATCAGAATTGGAGAAATGGGTTATCCACGAAAATCTTGCAGTCTTGAAATCACTCACTCAGTCACTTTACACTTTACCCCCTTAAACGAACCTGTGTCATTCTGCAAAGTGGTGAACGTTACATTTGTATAGAATATATGAAAAGAAAACTAAATGTTAGTTATGTATGCACTTTTGATTGCGACTTTGAAACCCCTTTCACATACCCATCGTACCTTGCAGGAAAGTCAGGGGACATAGTACCAGTCCCTCTCCGAAATTACCAATGCCCCCAACCACAAATTTAATATTTAAAGTAGTTATTCCAAAGTTTCTTCTGCAAAAATAAAATTCCTGTATATAAATACAAATATTGTAAGCAAACTTACTGAAAATACATATATCTAGTAACTAAGTAACACTATTTGAGCCTCTTTCTATTGAACTCTGAAGAATTTGGTTTTACTTTTAGTTTTTCAGATACTGTGAGTGTATACTGTGTTAAAACCTGAAGGTAATGACCATGAGTTATTGAAAGTATATTACAACTCTTAAGCCTAAAATCCACTGACTCTGGCTACGGTGTGTTGCAGCTGCGCCGCAGATGCCAGAGCTAATCGCGGCCATTATAGTTGATGCTTTTGAGCCCACCAGACGCGGCCACAGCGCGTCCCAGAATCGGTTCTCCGTTCCGCTCCGCAGAGAATAGGTAGTAGGTCTATTTTTGCCGCTAGCTGCTTCAAGCAGCACTGAGCAGATCGAACCAGGCAGGCAGTCAGATACAGAATGGCATAGAGAATCTTTAAGAGAATTTTCAAAATAAAACACCCTGTGGATACTCCTGATCGTAAAACAACAATAAACATAATTAAAACAGACACAAAAAGATATCCTTTAACTATGTGGCCTACTTAATCATAGTAGAAGCACAAAATGCAAACACTGATTACCAAATCAAAAAAATCTAAACATGTCAGCAAAACGCTCTGGTTCTGAAATGCTTCTTGTGGGAAATGCAGCGTGAAGTTGACAGAACGAAAAAGGGTCACAGCTGTGAAGAAGATAGAAGCACGAAAATGACAAATTAATAACAAGTAAATAATGTGGGGCAGGCTGCAAGCTCCACTGCTGAAATGCTTCCGAGATGTTTCCAGTGGACTTTGACGCCGGGCTATGGACGCATCAAAACCGTGCCGTAGCCGTAACGTGCCGTAGCCGGAGTCAGTGGATTCCTGGCTTAAGTACAGTTCATGTTACTCCATCATAGTGTCATAGGAAAGCAAAATCCAAGATGAGATCTCATAGTTGTTTCTTTCTTTTCTCCTGGACACAAATGAGCTGCTTTTAATACCAAGGTGAGACCAAAGGCCTTTTCTCCCACTTCTCAAATTCATCTCAGGAGAAACAACCACATAAAATCTCATTTATGTCTGACTCCGATCAAAACAAGACATCTTTAACTGATCTTAAATAAGTCTAATTTAAGTCTCTTGAACATTTGTCCATGAGATCAGAGAAAGAGCTCAAAGAAAACTAAGTTATGACTCCTGGGATCTCATGATTCTTCTCAAATATGTCTCAGTTTTCTCATATTGGCCTCAGGACCAAACTCATCTCTGTCTTACTCTGATTAAAACATGAGGAAAACGAGTGGCGGCGCTGAATATAGCTGCGGCCCGGAGGCTTGCTCCAATAGAAACAAATTTCACTGTGCACTTGTGCATGTGTGACAATAAAGCTACCTATGAACCTATGAGAACTCTACAGTATCTTAAATAAGTGTGATTTCAGTCTCCAGAATGTGGATCAGAAAAAAAGCCCCAAGATATTTCTCAATTTTGTCTTAGTGATACCACTTAGGGGTTATTTTACTCAAGTACTTTACTTACGTCAAAGGTTGAGGTTGAGTATTTTCTTTTTATGGGGGTTTGTACTTTTACACCCGCTTAATTTCAAATCCTTTTTGTATTTATTGTTAATTATCTGTTGTTACAAGTTACTGAAATAAAATAAGTTTTGACTTCAAATGTCATGTTTTCCAGTTTGTTCACAGACAGCATAACTGAAACACCCAATACTTTGACATGTTGTTTAGAGATTAATTCATTAATGACCGAATGCACGCAAGAACTGAGATACAACATGTATCTGTCATACAGAATGAGCACTTTTACTTTTGATACTTAAGTACATTCACTATGGAATACTTTTATACCTTTTACTTGAGTAGAATTTGAGGACTTTAATTGTGGAATATGGTATTTCTCCTCTTTTAAGTAAAGGAAAATTGTACTCTATTTAAAGACAATCAGTCCTTCACTATTAAGTTTAGCTGGATGGCGCAGCGGCAGTGTTGCCCTTTGAACAGCAGGAACAGGGTTCAAATCCAGCTCAGGGCAATCCTCCAGCACAGTTTTCCAAGCACAGACAGTAATGTAATACAATGAAGCTCACGAACATCTCCCCAGAGCTCCCAACTGCTTTTAGGAGCAACAAGCAAGACATTAATGAACCCAAAAAGATACAATGATGAGATCTCATCTGTTACTTTCATTTATCCTATTGTAATCTCAATTCAGTATCCATTTGTCTTACCTAAATCTCAAAACCTCAATCTCTCTTCATCTCATCCTTTTCTCCTAAGGGGATTTAAGAGCAAAAATTCAGATTGGAGTGATCTCATATCTTTCTGTTTTTATACTTATTTTAAGTTAACTTAAAGAGGTGGTATTCTGCTCATTTTCAGGTTCAAAATCTTATTTAGGGGTTGTACCAGAACAGGTTTACATGGTTTCATTTTCAAAAAACACATTTTACAAACATTTTTTTTTGTCATACTGCACATTGCTGCAGCTTCAAAGATGAACACTTCGTTTTCTTATCTTATCTTGTCTCTAAATGATCTTTGTTGGGAGTTGCACATGCGCATTTCCTAGTTAAGGACTACTAGCCAATCAGAAGCAGAGAAGGGCGGGTCAGCGAAAAGTCGGTAAACCGCTTCGGTTCAGCTGCAGGCAACATGGACTGGAGAGAGAGTTTCAGAGTGGTGAGTTTTTAATCTGTAACAAATGTATCTTTCATCCATAAAGTTTTAACTGAGCTCTGTCTCTACATCACAGGAACAACTTTATATCCATTTACTGGCTGGAGGGTATCTAGTGTTGGGAAGGAGAGTGTGTGCTGCAGCTCAGTGTTTTTCCACAGTTGCCTTCGATTTTGACCTTCACTGGAACTGAGGTGGACATGAACGAATTGTACTATCAGGTTTAAGATTCAGTTCTAATGAACAAACTCCTCAGTCTCAGTCTTGAATGTATTTATGACAAAGACAAGACAGTTACCTGGAACCAAACCCCACAAAACAGTGGCAAATGAGATTTGCTTCAAGTAACAATCTTTGAAATCTTTATACCCAAGAAACAAGGTCACAGATTGGAGGTGTGTGTGTCTCTTCTTATGGCGTACTGTTTACTTTGTACCGTGCCGAAGCAGGACTTTCTGATCAGACAGTCTGAACCTCCTCACACACTTGGCAAAGTAAGGTAAACGACAGGATCAGTTAACCATGAAATGCAGGTACACACATTTTATGGTGTAAAGTAATTTTTTTCTGAATGTCTGTACATTTGTGTGTATCCATCCAGCAGATGTTGAGATAATTCCCTGGATAAGTCAAAACTTTGACCTGCTGGTGGCGCTACAGGAAAACTCTGGAATCACCAAAATCATTTGGATTCATGGCAAAAAAAAACCAACAAAAAAACAAGCTGTGGTTGATATAGTATGGAATTTTTAAACTCTTATATTGATAACAGCCTCAGAAAACCAGTATTGTTGAGGCGCTCATGGTCCTCAGTAGGTATAGCAGTAACTGGAACATTACAAATAAGCAGAATTTATTCTGTCCTGTCTATGTGAACTCTCAAAGGGGTGTTGGCTTTACGTAGATGGAGGCAGAGTGCTGGCTGTGAGAGGGACCTCTTTACTCAATGTAAATAATAATGGAATGTGACCTCAAATACATGTCAGTCCACATTAAGTGGGACCATACAGCTTAGGCACCGCATTAAACAAACAACCTACAGTGAATGCATTTACTAACTAGAATTCTACTCGTGAATTCACTTTTTGTCCATTGAAGATTAAAAGACTATTTTGTAAGATGTACTTTACTGAGTGCTATGTAGCAGCCTGTCACATACGGTTTACAGATTTAACTGCAACCAGATAAATGTGAGTGATGTCAACCAACTAAGAATAAAAAAAAAATGGGCAGGACTTGAAGGCCTTAGAGTGGCCCAGCAGTTATGAAGACAAATATTTCCCCTCTGGATCAGTAAGGCAGGAAAAGGTGTGTTTAGAGAGGAGACAGAGGGGAGCTTTGTCTCCTTCTCCAACAGGTCAGCTTCTCCCAACCCTCCCGCCCCCATTATTCCATCGCTCTGCCAGTCTTTCACCCTAAATCCCACCTTCCAGCTCCCTCGTCCCCCTGCACCCTCCTGGAGCTCGCACAAACCTTCTCACTTAAGAGATGCTATCACTTCTCTGCCATTCCCTCCTGCTCATCCTTGCTCAACAGGTAAGAAGAGCATTATCTTTTTCTATTCTAACACTACAGACAGAATGGGGTATGTCTGATAGTACACCTCAACATCTACCATATAAGAACCAAGAAAATCTACAACAATTGACAAGCTCGGGTGTTCTCAGTATCATCAACTCTTTAAAAGTGACTTACAGAAAAATTTATTTCTTTTATTTTTACCACTACTACTATTCTGTCTTGTTTAGAATTGTTTTTGAAGAAATGTGCTTTTCATTATTAGACTCATTACTCATCAGATTATTAGACTAATATTGGTAGGTTTTTGGTAGTGTTATTCTTATTTCATTGGGCTCGAGGTTAGTCTTTCTTTCAGGTTTTATAAACTGGCAAAAGGGGAGCAAAGTCTGAGCTCTTTGTATATAAAGCTCCTGTGGACCTATTTTAACACTGTGAAATGAGCTCATTCAGTAAACCTGGCAGACAGGCTTCAGATTTTTGGCATAACCCCTAGTGACCCTTGGAAGGGCTGAATAGTCATGGAAGTGGCACTACGCATGGATTGCATCATAATAAATGTCAGGGTTAGGGATAGGGTTTTTTTATTTTTATTTTACACCAGCTGCTCTTCCTGACACAACCCTCCCTGTTAACCTGGGTTTAGGACAGGCAATTAGGAATTCACTGGCTTGTGCATCGCTGGCGGTTGGGGAGCAACATGGGGTGAAGTGTCTTGCCCAAGGACACTTTGACATGTGGATAGGAGGAGGTTGGTCATTTTGAATACTGACCATGACTTTTGACTGGCTGATGATCACTGACACAGTTGAAGACAGTCAGTTTCACTTTCTAGTATTGACCTTAACTAGCTTAGCCTATTTTATATTCTGGTTATGCATTACATTATGAATAATTTTCTGAGGAGTTGGTGGAGACCAAAACAGAGCTAAAAAGGATAAATATATTCATCAGGTGGCCAGAAACATGACTGAATGGTAACGTTGCTCTGTATCTGCTGGATGTTTGCTAACATGTTAGCTATTATCAACTTTATAAGATGATAATTTTATGTTCTGAGTACAGCTAGTTTCCAGTGGCCAAAATGAGTTAATGCTGGTTTAAAGGATAAAAGATATATCCAAAATATTTGTAAACAACATTTTTATTCCAATGTGTTAGGGTAGGGAAGTGACTCTCACTCAAGCCCATTGGTTCATTCTCAAGATTAAGTGGTCAGAAATGTATAGTTTTACATAGAAAGGGATCATGAATTCCTTAAACAGCTGGGCACTGTAGATTTTAGCACACTCTTGGGGACTTCAATTTATGGGAAACAAAGAAGCGATGTGGCTGCGATATCGCTCAACCCACATTTCCACTGCCTGCGTAAGCGGCTACAGGGGATGTCCCACTTGCAGCGCTGAACCTTATTCCCCTAAGTGCAGGTCTAACTCTCTGGTAGAGAGCAGACCCTTTTTCTTAGTTTGTCTTGTGTTTCCTTAACACATTTTTTGTACCCTGAAGCGACTGTGGCAACATACACAGTACAGCACATTGTAGGCTATAAGTGTTATTTGCATGGTACAATATATTTTTATTAAAATACCAAATCAAAAAATACTAAAAAAATAAAAAACTCTGTCAGTAGCATTGTGTTTCTGCTTTGCAAGACTTATAAGACCCAATCAGAGAGCCAAATGTGAGCGTTTTGCAGCAGGGGATTCCAACATTTCTTTTTGAAAACTGTTGCCTCAGCGTCATAACTATGTTTTTCCACATCTGTTTTCTCAGGATGACTTTTTGGTATCTCATCTTTACACATGTCTGGTACAACAACTAGTATGCTTAGATTTAGTTGGAAAAGTTATAGAAAATGCAAACTGGCAAACTGATATTGCCTTTTGGTGACGATTGCAGAGATTAGAATATAAGGAGTATTCTGCTCACTCGAGTTTTATTCAGTCTTGATGGAAAAACATGCTATAACTTTTGGGAGCATTCTGTCTCTCTTAAGCTGGGCCAAAAAATATTTGACACAAAACACTGAACCTGCCAGCCAAATAGCACTTCAATGAAGTGCAAAGCTACATGTGAAAATGCATTTTATGCCCTATTAAGATTTCTCAAATTCAAACAAACTTTTCTCAACATAGAATGTAGGACAAGTAGCTGTCCATCAGAAAGATGGATGGGAATATAAATAGGAAGTTGTCAGCGGTAACTAAACCAGTTACGTAGTTACCTAGTTAAGTAGTTACGTCTATTAGTGTTAAAAGTTTATTGTATTAAGTTTATAAATGAAAATCCCTGAGACATTAGCAGTTTCTGTTTCTTTCCTACTTATTAGAGATTAGCTGCGCATTAGTTGAAGGTATCCAATCCTGCGGTTGTGTCAGTGCTCATGTGTTGCTCATCTAGCTACAGAAGTGAAGTAAGTAACTAAGCACTGACCTAGTGAACTGTACAGTGGTCAAGCCAGCCTCCACTTTGAAAGACACTGCTGTGTCTGTTTGCACCCTTTCATACTTGCTACTATGCCATTTTGACTGCATAAGTGTGTTCACACTGACACGTATGTCAAAATGCAGCGCACTATGAGTACCAAGAAGTTGTACTGACAATGGTCAAAAAGTTGTTTCTGGAACGCTTGGAATTTCTCACCCTCAACAGTCACCATCTTGGCTACGTAGCAAAATGGGAGGAACTCCCAACCTATTTTACAACTCTTAAAAATGGCAGCAGAGGAAGCCGCAGCAGTTGCAAATGTAAAAGTACCAAAAAATATTTTTCTTTTTAATCAAGGTTCATCTGCATAACAATGTTGCATTCCCGTCAACTATACAAGAAATCGCTTGGTTTTTTTAACAAACCTAAACTCAAACACATCATTTTCAAATCTTAACAATTTTTAAATATACCAAAGTCAAAACAACAGAATTGCCTGTTTTTCAATATTTTAATCATAAGAATGCACAAACCAGCCGATTCAGTCCCTACGCAGGACCATACACACTTTCAGAGTGGCTTCCCGGGGACTTCACAGAAATGTGTGATCAAACTTGACTTCAGACATAAACAAATGTTTACAATGTACAATCCAGTCAGTGATTTTAAGATTATGTGTGTAAAACCCTCACACTAAAGGATCATTTGGGTTCATAATCTTTTCTAACCAGCCTCTGAACTGGGAATATCTCCGCAATTGTCAGGAGGGGAGAATGTGACCCGAAATTGTCCCAATTATCCTAAAGTGCGTGGATAGAATGAGTCAGTCAATAGTGAATGAATGATTACTAACAAATAAAAAAATAAAAAAAACATTAGGGCTGGGCACGTTAATGCATTAATTAATTAATGCCAACAATTATTTTATTGCACATTAACGCAGTTTTTATTGTATTATTATTAGTTTTAAAGTCAGTTGCTCACTGGCTCTGAATACACATCCAGTCAAACCATGGGTCACAGGAGGGGCGGGATGTTGATCAGCATGCAAATCAGCACCCAGACAAGCAGCAGAAGGAGGCTTCGGCAGACTACTGTTAGAGGGGGGGCCTGGTGTGGGGAAAGAGTGGACCCAAATGCAATGTTCAGTTTAAGCAGGTTTTATTGAGGAAAGGGGGGTTAGGGACTGGAGTCGAGGGAGAGGAGATTGCCGGGGAAACGCAGGCACAGGGAACCGAGATGACTAGGACCAGAGAGCTGGGGAACACTGGGGCCGAGGAAGCAAAGAAGGACTGGGAGGACGCCGTGAGGGAGGAGGAGGGGACTGGAGGAAGAGCCCAGCCGACTGGAAAGGGTGGAAAGCAGACAGAAAGACAGACGGGGTTAGTGCGAGGAATAACCAGGGGCTGGAAAACAAAGCTTGAGAGGTTGGCACCAGGTTGGGAGCAACGACGATCAAGCAAGAATGGTGTGGAGAACCGGAGTTGAAATACAGGCAGGGATGAGGTTGAGTACTGGCAGGTGTGGCAGGCTGACGAGGTGGCTGATGAGGTGCAGGTGCAGGTTGTAGGCTCGGATCAGGAGCAGAGGGAGAGAGAGAGAGACCACACACACAGGGAAGGAGACACAGGGAGGCCGGCAGGGAACAGAGAAAACCAAGGAAAAAGCAGAAAAACTGATGAAAAGGAGAAAAGAACAGGACACTCACGGTCAGCCGGGCTGCCACAACAACTATGCTGTCATCAAACAACTCAAACAGCCGAAACCAACATCTGCACCCTGTGTTCAATGTTCCTTTAATGTTACCTGGTCTGTGCTTGTAAAATATCCACTGCTACTTGTAACGTCATTTAAATTTTTTAACAGAGTGAAGTCTGTGCAAGTGAAGGTTTTGATTACATTAATGTTTAAGTTGAGATTTATGAGAAATATTTTATTGCTACTGTGTAAAGGAATACTGCTGGGGAAAAGCACCTTATTTGTTTAAAGTGTTTGCAAACCACATGTTATCACACCTTTGTGTATATAGCAGTACATTTAAATTAAAATTGCGCAATACACTACTTTATTATTCACTTTTACACGTGATTAATCGCGATTAAAAATTTTAAGCGTTGCCCAGCACTAGAAGAAATATTAAATAATAACAAAAAAAATCATTTGATTTAATCCCACTAAATTAAGATTACAATTAAAAGGAAACTGTTTCCACAGATTTATTGCACTTCACAAAGATAGTCAGCCATTCCAGTGTATCAGTCTGACAGTATCAAAAACTTACATGAGCTATATTCCCACTTAATTATGATTACAAATACAAGGAAAGGTCCTGTTTCCACTGAACGATTCCACTTATAAGTATAGAAGAAGTCACTATTGCAAGACAGCAATACAAAACAAATCTATCTTGCCACTCGGACCTGCAGGTTTCCTCATTGTTCCATTTGGTAAACCAGTTCATTCTGTAGTACTGAGACATGTGACGTAACGCCTCATGTTTACATACTCCACCTCCTATGTGCATCTCTGTAATATTGTTTACATTAAAGTTAATAAACAACATGCTACTATGTATGAAAGTAATCTATAAATGACAATGCCATGATGACATTTTAGAGGGCTTTTACTAAGAAATTCAACATCTGACCTCATCAACGTCAGGGTCCTGTCTGAACGACATGGTCTGTTATCATTTAGAAGTGAAAATGGGCTATGTAATCGGGACGTTATGTTTTAATATCATTCTAAATTTAGAGACATGATGACAACCAAACGAAGACTGAACAAAACTGACAACAATTTATTCAAGAGCAAACAAGCAGGGTGGAGCACAACTAGGTGAAACACATCAGGCAATCAGTACAGGGAAAATACACACACAAATGGCCTTTCTGAGACTAGACCCTCACTACTTCCACTCTATCATGTACTCTGGTCGGAGACCCTCACAGCCAAATACAGTTCCCTTAACTTGTAGGTTATAAATACAGCAGCCAACTTTCCGATGAACTTCCCTCTCCCTGAGGTAAATACGGCCTGATGTACTTCGTGATAATGCTGCACTCACTGCTCTCATTCGTGTATCAAACAAACAACAGCAGTGTTAAGAAAAAGTAATTAAAACAGATAAAATGTGCAAAGATTCAAATCTTTTTATTTAATGCCTTTGTTGCTTTTTACATGATACCCCTGTTTATCGTTTTATGTTCTTTTGTTTTGGCTGAAGATTTTCGTACGGAATAAATAAGAATAAAAATAACAGTTGTATCGTCTATCAGGCAAGAGCATTTTTTATTAAAACACAGTATAACCTTTAGGCTATGTTATTAACCTGTGTGTGGTGATATAGAAATGTTAGTGTAGTATCGGAATTTAACAACCCCACATGCGATATATCAGCAGTCGTTATGCGTGAACTAGTCAAAGACGCATCGCTAACCCTCCGCATGAACGCGCAAACAGAGTGGAAGCAGGTAGTACTTTCGGAAAGGCCCATACACACACACACACACACACACACACACACACACACACACACAGGCAGCGAGATATATGGGTGACAGATCTGGTAATCAAGCAGACAGGACACTGGGCTGGAACAAACATCCAACAAAGACAAGATCTAACAGAAAACAGCACACAATGGATCATTTTTCTCATTCGCACGTATCTATTATACAGGCAAATGCATGTGAAATACTCTGTTTAGCAACGCATCATCTGTCCTGAACCCGTCGCGCTGCCTTTTTTCTTCTTCTTGTTTTATTATTTTTAGTTTTACTGTTACCGAGCTGTCTACATGCCACTGGCTTTAACGGAAGGGAACGTAACAAACAGCAGCTATAATTGAACAGGAGATTTACAGGGAAATATTTTTAAGGGAGGACACCAAGAGAGAACGGCAAAATGTGGGAGAAGCCCGGGGAAAACAAGAGGGTTGACAGGTATGAACGTTAGAGTAGTAGCTAGCTAGCTAATTGCTGAAAAAACTCCAGGTACTCCAAGCACAACTTGACGACTCCCAACTATCCCTTACATATATACGCCAATCAAACACAAGAAACCTGAAATGAACATGAACGCCTCTAACCCGTGTGTTACATGATTTTAGATCCCTTGGTACAGCGGGGACCAATTTAAGTGTGACACACAACAAAAATCAAGGTTAGGTACCGTAAAAAAGATGTTATATGGTGATATCGTACCGAATATGTTTAGCCGCCAATGTGGCGGGTAGCCTTCCAGCATTTAGCCGCCAAATGGAAAATCTACCCGCATTTGACTCTTGAAGGGTGTTAATTTCCAGACCTGGACACAAGCCATATAGGTCTGCTGGAATGGGAGCGGGGTGCTGGAGTGGCCAGGCACAGGAGGAAGTGGAGTGGCCCGGTGCACTGCGGACGGTCGGTGATCCACGATGATACAGAAAAATAGAAATGAGTGGCAAACATAGCATATTGTCAGTATTTTAGAGACCCCCCCAGATTTCACAAAAAATTTTTCGGGGGAGCTTGTGTCTTATTAATAGGAGCCAAGCCCCCCCCCTGACTCCCCCGTAATTTGCACCCTGTGAAACCTGTTAGGTTCAGCTTTCTAAAGCGATCAGACTTTTGCATCTAATAAAAGAAATGACTGAATAATGAGTATAAAATGGTGAAAAAAACTGTATCGCAAAAGGACATTTAAAATGGATCTTTCCTCCTCCTCACCCAGTACTTCAGCAGGGCTCAGAACAATGGGCAGCTGGCTCCTCGAGACGGACGGGCTGTGGCCGAGAGGCGGCAGTTCTGCCAGTGGCCCTGCAAGTGTCGGGAAAGACTTCCTTGTGCCCCGGGGGTGAGCTCTGTCCTAGACGGGTGCGGCTGCTGCAAGACCTGTGCCAGGCAGATTGGAGAGTCGTGCAACGAGAGGGATGTCTGTGACCCGCACAAGAGCATGTACTGCGACTTCTCAGCTGACCACCCAAGATACGAGGTTGGAGTGTGTGCATGTGAGTGACTCCAATCTTTTCTTGATTAGTGATGAGAGGGAAGGTCAAAGGAACAGGGGTGCTGAAAGTATTCATACTAATCCGCAAAACCCATTGGTTTATGTTGGCTGTGATGTTCATGCACACTCCCAAACCTCTTGCCTACTGATTCTGAAGCATGCACAGCAACAACACCTCAGCTAACGAAATGGAGTCCGCTAACACAAAAGAAACAACCACTTCCCAGCACAACACAGACTTTCATACAAACTCCACGTAAGGATAAAAAACAACAAAAAGTCAGATCAACATCAGGCGATAACCTGGGTTAACATCAGAGAGGCATTTGAGTCGGTAGAGACCTCCGCTTTGTTTTGGATATAAAAACTGACCCAGATTTGGCATTCAGCCTATTACTGCACAGTTTCTTCACCGTCTCAGACACTGTAACTTATGCAACATAACAGCTCAGGATAACACCACAGTGGAAGACCCATTCAAAACATTACTTACTAGGTATAACTGTTATACTTAAGTGTGGCAACAATCTCATTATAGAATTCAGTTTAGCTCACTGTCTGTTTTTGTAATCCCCTGCCCCTAGAAGTTGGCCAATCAGAGTCAATCAAGTGGGCTTTCAGGCAGAGGGTCTTAAAGAGACGGGAGCTAAAACAAAAGTGTTTAGACAGAGGGTGAATAGAGGTGCTGAAGCAACAGACAGGTTGAGACAAATGTTTTTAAATAAATTCTAAGAGAAATCTTAAAATACACGAATCTGAAAATAATTATTCTATGGCACCTTTAAAGACTTTATTCAGCTTATGTGCGTAACTACAGGAATTATGCAACTGACTGTGAAACAAAAGCACTTTATATATAAATACAGGATATGTACCATTTCCAAATTTCATTGTAGATTTTTTTTGTAAAGAAATTGCCAGATTTTATTTAAATCTAGTGCTTCTTTTGTCATTCTCATAATGAACTGTTGAATACTATTATATATGTCTAACTGCAACATGTCGATTAATATTACTTTTAAGTGACAATTCTGAATAATTAATATACTGTCAAATATATTAAAAGTTCTTGGATCATCACAAAAACATTTACATTAATTTATGTAAAAACCTTACACAGCTTTAAGAGAGATATGTTGCTTGCATGAGTGATGAACAGAGCCTTAATGTTTCCCTGACACTTTCAGACATGATGGCCGTGGGCTGTGACCTGAATGGGGCCCACTATGAGAACGGAGAAGCTTTCCAGCCCAGCCCACTCTATAAGTGCACATGCATTGCTGGAGCCATAGGCTGTACCCCTGCTTTCATCGAGAAGCCTGCCGGTCTCTTAGGCCCTGCCCCGCTGATGGGCAGCATGCCAGCCGGCCTTCGCAGTGGCCAGAGCCCAAAGAAGCACCAGCAGGACACTACCTACATGTCAGGTGTGTGTTTGTAGAGTAAAACTGTGAAAAGAGGGAACGCCTGTCTGGCCAGGAATGCTAATTGCTGTCAAAGTTAGCTCGATGTGAAGGGGAGTGGGCCTTT
The DNA here is from genome assembly GCF_014851395.1 of Micropterus salmoides. Classification (NCBI taxonomy): domain Eukaryota; kingdom Metazoa; phylum Chordata; class Actinopteri; order Centrarchiformes; family Centrarchidae; genus Micropterus; species Micropterus salmoides. The sequence goes on along the minus strand of NW_024040928.1, from coordinate 3,683,865 downwards.
CATTACTCTGGTGGTGTAAGCGGAGGGAGCAGTGAGGTGCGGCCAGCTGTGGTCAGACTGCCTCACCGGGGAAAACAGAAAGATGGATGGTTCCTGTTATAAACAGGAGGGAGAATTCACTTTTTATTAAGAGCACCAAAGATTCTACACTGATGTACCTGTGTAGTTTGCTTGCTTGCCATGAAACCTATCTATACCACGATGTGTCAGATTGAGGAAAACGCTAATTTAATTTGTCAATGTGGAAAAACAGAACACGTGGCTTTGAGCTGACATTCAGAGGAAAATGTCAACGAAAAGCTACAAAATCGCAGTGTATCTACAGTACTAACTCGTGTACATACAGCTTAAAGAAAACATTTAGAATTTTAGGACCCTATACAACTGCTAGCAGAAAATGAGCTTCCCATGTGTGTAAGAACAGGGATTTGGGGTATGTTGGTAGATTCTGATCTGTGCTCTGCTTTGCTGTGCGGTGGCACACAGACTAGTTCTTTGTGTAGGGTGTTGTTGACACAGTGCCCTTTAACTGTAATACTGAAAGCTTACAGGGATCCTCCTTTAGCCTGGAAGAAGAACTGTCTGATCCAGACCACCCCCTGGAGCCCCTGCTCCAAAACCTGCGGCCTGGGCATCTCTGTGCGTGTCAACAACGACAACAGCAAATGTGAGATGAGGAAGGACAGACGCCTGTGTCTGCTGCGACCGTGCGAGAAGAGTGTGATGAAGAGTGTTAAGGTGACAAGTCCGTCAGATTTTATTCAAGTGTTGACATAGTTTTAAATAAAATCTAAATATTTACTAATAAAATTACTGTTTTCCCCTCACAGGTGCCAAAGGGAAAGACATGCCGGCCTAAATTCCAAGCAAAGAAATTGGAGAAGCTGACACTCTCAGGCTGTACTAGTACCAAGAAGTTTAAGCCCACGTACTGCGGTGTCTGCACAGACAAGCGCTGCTGTGTCCCCAACAAGTCACGCATGATCAAGGTCAACTTCACGTGCAAGGGAGGCTCCATAGAGTGGAAGATGCAGTGGATAATGTCATGCGTGTGCCAGAGGAAGTGCAATGATCCAGGTGACATGTTTTCTGACCTGCGGTTACTCTAACTGATCCCTCCAAGAAGTCCAGAGACAGTCACAGGATACAAGCCCTGCTGTGGCAGACTAAGGACTGAAAGTTATGCATACTTAGGTTACTAAGTTCTCCTCACAGTAAAACAAGCTGAAACTGCAAAACCTCATTTTATAAGAATGGCTGGAATCATTAAATAAATGAAAATATAGGTTTTTAGTTATGATAAAAGCGTTTATGAATCTTACGTGCAAGAACAACAAAGACTGTGGCCAGTGCAGTAGCTGTAACAGCAGATGTCGACTCATTAACAGTACCTCGCAATGCTATGAACAGGGGGCCTAAACAATGCCAAGTCAGGTCATACTACAGGTTTAAATAAACTCTTCCATTCTTTTTACAAGTTCCTGCTTTTTTTTTGTTGATAAATTAGACAATATTCATATATATAAGTTATAAAAGTATAGACAAAAGATTTGGTTGTGTGAATTCATTTGGAACAATAATCATTGCTATGCAAGCAGACAGACAGAAAACAGATCTACAATAGAGGGGAACTTCATCTGGCGACGCTGAGTCTGGGTGCGTCAGGCATGAGTCTCCCCTTGGTGGCATCCAGATGCTGGTACTCTTCAATCAGCGAGCTGAGAGAGTTGATGGCCTCTGAGAAGAAGCTCTGCTCCATCCCTTCTACATGCAGGTAGTGGTGTAAGTGAGCCTTTGAAAAAACAGAGACAGAGCACAATGTTAAGTAATTAAGTCTAACAAAAAAAAAACATAAACAAAATTATTTTAATCCGATTTAGATTCCTCTCTGTCTTTAAAGGAATGACAGAATACATTTGGGGGAGCAAAATTTCTTTTGGGATGTAGTCCGACCCAACCACAACTTTATTTTCTATATACTCACGAAAAGAGACTAGGGGGCACATTAAAGGTGGTGTATTTAGTTTTGGTGTTGATATTCCAGGTTTGGAATCATGCCAAGTTTTGTGCAAAAGTCACGAAAGGCCTGTCCCAAATATAGGCAGGTTGAGTTCTGTCACTGTCATTAGCCTACATTAAATGTATGTCTCTTTGCATTCCAAGCCTGTAAAATGAAACAACTTGAAATTAACCTAAATGAAAAAGGAATTAATCTTTCTCTAAAAAATAAAATAATAGGCTGGTCAGAAATGTTATTAAATTTTTTTTAACATGCACCTTCTTCCTGTAGAGCTTGGTAAAGCGTTCTCTCAGCTCCATGAATGTGGGCTTCACACAGGTGTTGTTGGCCAGGGCTAACAGGGAGTGGGAATGACCCACAGGAGGCACTGAACACAGGCCAGTCTTCCAGCCTTCCTGGTTCCACGAGACAAAGGGCAGCGAAGGCTTGAGTCTAGAACAGGGAGGAAACGACACATCAAGTATTGCAGAAAGGATTCATATGGTTAAAAGGGTTACGGGGCACCTAACAGGACATTTAACATTTAATGTATGGAAAAATCTACATGAGTCCTCGTTACAATTAAAACAGCACCATTTGTAATATTATTTGCAATATGCTATCAAGGAGAAATAATGGTAATGACAGAGTGACCCATGAGACTGCAACTGAGGACTATTTTCATTATTCATTTGTTAATTCTTTTTAAGTTAACCAATTAATGAGGTTAATAAAATGTCAGGAAATAGTGAAAACTATCCTGCAGTTCCCCAGATTCCAAATGTCTTGTTTCCAATGATATAAAATAGAGAAAAGTAGCAAATCTTCATATATGAGCAGCTGCACTGCAAAAACTAAACTAAATTATCTTAATTGAAAGCAAAACATGTTTTTTGTCTGACAAGATATTTCTTCTTACCGGGCAGCGTTTATGTTTCAAGTTTTTTTGTCCTTCAGTAGCAATGAAGTGAAATATTCCTGTTCTGTTGGCAGATAATGTTGCTTACTTTAAGGAATATTTCCCCTATTTTAATGCTTTTCCCCTTGTTTTTGAGAGCTCACTTTTTGCAGTGTGGAAGCAACCATGGCAAATGATTCATCTCATAATTAATTAATTGATTCATTTTTTCGTCAGCACCTACATAAATTCACAGGAACGAAAACATCCTGTTAAATTATAATTTTTCTGAATGAAAAAAAAAGGCAGAGATAACCAACCGCAAAATATGCTGCAGTATGATGCACATTTTGTGCCTTTCCTTCTCCTTTACACTATAAATATTTGCTCTTACAGCAGCTTCAGTTCAAGTTTGAAAACGTGCCACATGAGAATCCACTCTTGAGGGAGAGCAGAGGAGAGGTGGGTGCTCTATGGACCAGTCATGAATCATTGCTGACGGTGCTGAATGGGGGTACTACTTGGGAGAGTGAGCGTGAAGGTCATTTCTGGGCCAGCTTGGGCGAGTGAACTGACTCGTTGGCTGTTTTGCTGCAGAAAGAGACTGAGTGGAAGGATGGCGCTCTGACCTCTCAATGTTCCTGCGGAGGTCGGACACCTGCACATTTCCCCTGACCATGAGGGCGCAGGCCAGGTAGAGGCTGTGCTTCGGGTCGGCTCGGATTAGCTGGTGGTCTTTGCTGAAGGCATCACTGAACATCTGATCCAGTCTAGAGTGCACAGTTAGGAGATGGAAATGAAGATTCACGCCATGTTACAACAAAAAATGATCCTGACAAATAGCAGCCTTTGAGAATTGCCTGTTCAGAACATAATGTCTCTATTGACGGGCTATGGTAACTGAAATGGCCGTGTTGGGATTTCAGGTACAGTTGAGTTAGACTTGGGGCCCAAGGGGCTAATGTTTGAGAAAGACATGTTGTACCTTTATTTATCCAGGCAGGTTCTGCTGAGCAGGCAAGATATTTTTAAGCAACACTTTGCTCTGCATTCACACATACAGTCACATATATTCACCTCTGGGAGTTGGCCCAGCACAACCACCACCTCTTTTTGACCGATGAGCACGTCCTCTGGAGCAGATGAGGTCTGTATGCCTCACATAAGGCCACATTCATGGCAGTTGTTGCAGGGGAGGAGGTAGGAGGGTGGGTGGTGGCTCAGATGCTTGTTGTTTGTTTCCACCATCACACTCGATAACATGAAAGCCACCTTTGTGGTCTTTGAAAATCTTTTGCCTCTTGTTTACTTTTTGGTACTGATCAGAGCAAAAAGTCATCAAATTTAAATTAACACTGAAAAAGAAAAAATGCTAAAGGAGCTCATCTACTGAGCCCACTTTTTATCATCTCTCACAGTTAAAATGTGTTTGAAAAAAACTAGAGATCATATCACATTGGTCAAATCAATATTGTTATTTGTACTGTGACTCTAGTTTTAACAGTAAAAAGTTATGCGTTATGTTCTCATGCACCAATGGCTTGGAACAGACTTTCTTTACAAATAAGAGAAGTTTCCTACAGATAGTTAAAAGAAGCAGCTCAAGACCTACTTTATGCTTCTGCTTTTAACTGATTAAACACACTTTATTTATGTATTTATTTGATTTTATAGCCCTGTCTAATTCCAGTTTTAATACCTGTGTTTTGAGCATGTGGCGTTTGTGCATGCTGCTGTATTTGCTACTTATTTAAGTGCTTGTGAAGGTAAAGCACTTTGAGCTGCATTTATGTATGAAAGGTGCAAATAGAGACATTTATATCATCATTTTACCTACCCTATCTGTAATACGTTAAGTCCTTCTCCTACATGACCAGAAATATTTTATCATTATGTTCCAAGTGACAGTTTAAAGGTGTGGTGTGCGATTTTCATCCAATGCACGTCTTTTTGTCCAAAGGCAGTGTTTTGGTATTTGTACAAAGCCCTGGCTCTCAAACAAACAAAGAGGCTCAAGCCACACCACACTATTCCAGCCATGATTTGTGTGTCAGTACATAAATGACTCGCCCACAGACATTCAGCTTACTTTCCATTTCGCCAAGACATGCTGTTTTGATGTCAGCTATAGCAGCTAGAGAGTTGTATTGCATCGCAGTCTGGAGCTGGTGTGCTGGCTCTGGGGCCGCCTCGTCCCCTCTGCATGTTAGCCACAACCTAGCTTACATTAGTTACATTAATTGCTGAGTCGTTGTTCACTCTATATCATGGTATTTATCAGGGTGTTGGATTTCTCCAGAAGCGCTTACCCCACCTTTAAGTAACTACACACTTTTAATCACTGAGGTCATTACTGAAGGGGGTTACCTTCTTATTCAACACTACAGTCAACGTGAGATTCGTGTTGAGAGGATGATGGAGTTCACATGAGCTCAATATCTGGAGCTCTGCGGGGGACCAAACAACTGTGAGGTTAAAATAGCTGCAGTGACAGCCAGACAGCAGACCTTCTGGTGGGGACACTGACATCTGCCAGTGTGTAGAGAGGGGTGAGGCTGGGCACCAGGTAGTGTAAATGAGGGAAGGGGACCAGATTCATGGCAATCTCATTCAGATCCATGTTGAGAGATCCCTCAAAACGAGCTGAGCTGCAACAAAGAAAGGTGACACACAAGCAACATTTAGAGGCAGTGACAAACAGATGACATGACACTGATTTAGCAAGAAAAGGCAGTTTTATAATGAGATACTGTGTAATGCTCAATTATTTAGTATTTACTAGTGGAACAATGCACATATACAAACTGCCTCTCTCACAAATATTCAAACTTCAGGCAACTCACAAAGTTCACTCACTCACACTGGAAACTACAGATAAAATTAAAGAAAACATTGAAATAAATGTGAAAGGACACAGCGGGGACAAACAGATGCTTCAATACAGGACACAAAAGCTCTCTAAGTGGTTTGATGAAAATGGAAAAAAAATGTGAGTCATTTCACAGCCTAGGATCTTTAGGTACTCAAAAATGCAAATACGCTGCCCGTTTCAGGATGAGCTTAAACAAATGTTTTAGCCATACCAGACAAATGTGGATTGGAAGGGGGATCACCTAACAACACAAAGAGTATGACTCTGCCTTGAGCTTTGGATGGAAAAAGAACCCTCTGATATATTAAGTAGTACTATAAATAGCATTATATTTTAGTGACCTAGCACCAGAACATTCTAAAATAAATGTATACAAAAAGGTTTAAAAATAAAATGGCTTCAAAATAAAGACTTAAAAATACAGTAAAAAAATAATGGGAGCATGTCCAGTAATAAAATAAACATTCTGAGACAGGTTCTTTAAGCAGACACGGTCTACTGTATATGAGCAAAGAGTGACACTATACCTGGTAATATTGAGCAACAGGTTAGCCACAATGTTATTCATGGCATCAAAGGGCTTCTCTGCCCCACTGAGCCCGCCCTGCCCAGAGATGATGGTGCTGTCTCTCTTGATCATCGAGCCTGGCCTTCCACCGTGAGACATATGTTTGATCTTGTTCACGATGTCCACCAACGACTGGAGTAGGAGAAGTGAGGGCGAACAGAAATTGATGATTTTTGTTGCTACAGAGATGTTTGCAGAGAAAGAGAGAGAGAAAACTTAAACATTTACAAAAGCACAGACCTGATTTTCCACAGGCAGGACACAGTCGGCGTGCTCGGTGAGCTCTCTCATGGCCAGAACGCTGTTGTAGGGAGAGGTGATGACATCGTCCTCAGCAGACGGATAAATGGAGGTGACAATTCGACACACCTCAGGGAACTCCTCCTCCAGCAGGCTCAGGACTCTGGTCCCCAGGCCAGAACCAGTACCTCAAATTCAAAAATCAATGAATTTTCTTTCTGCTGTAAGCTGATTTCTTTGACACCATGTAAAGCATTCCCCCAGAGAAAAAAGATTTTTTTGAGCATGTAATGTATAATTATTATATAGTTTAGTATTTCTTAAATTGAGACACATAAATACTAGGTAGAAAAATGGTCAGTCCAAATGATTAGGAAGCAGTATCTCGTATCACTAACACATTAACCGCCAACACATCACATTACCAAATAAAGGCTGAACATGATATGAATGACTGGGAAAGCATCCACACACACCCGTCTTTGCAAGAGAGGCAAACTGTTCCTCCAGCATCAGTGTTTCCATGCATGGATGGGGTCAAACTGTCTTTGTGTCTCACCTCCTCCCATAGAGTGAATGAGAAAGAAGCACTGCAGACAGTCACAGTGTTCTGCTGCCTTCCTCAGTGTATCCACTATCTGCTCCCTGTAGGCTGAGCCATATGTCATGTGTCCAACTGCCCTGGAGAAGAAGATGCAGATTAATGAGGGGTTGTCAATATTTTGCCCATCCCTGTACAGCTCTTTCATATTGTAGGAGGGCAGGGGTTTGAGGGAAGCATTACAAAATCTAAATATGAAGTCATGCTCTCAAACTGAAAGACCACGCTCTTGAATAAAGATAGGAAAGTAATCCCATATGTGTTCTACTTACTATGATAATTGTTATGTATCAATATACCAAGGCAAATTCCTTGCATGTGGAAACCTACTTGGCAATAAACCTGATTCTGTTAAGTTCATATACATTGAGAAGTGTTATGTGTAAATGGTGCAAACTTTAGAAAAGAGGTGAAAAAAAATAGAGCATAGATTTAGAATGTCTTGGAGGCTAAAGGCAAAAACATTAAATCACTCTACATGAAAGTGAAAATTTCCACATGAAGAACAAACAAAAAACAAATTTAAATGTTGCAGTGCAGTGTCAGCTCTGTAAATGAGTTTGTCAAAGTAGAGACTACATTTTTCACACTCCTTGAGTTGACATGGCATGTGCAGGATTTTCCGCAGGCACTGGCCTGTCCAATAATTTAAAGTCCGTGCTAAAAGGCAGTTTTCTTCCTTTTAGCACTTCCTTTCTAACCCTTCTGCACGTAAACTTCAGAATGAGAGGCAGGACAAGGCATTACTTAGGGGGAAATATGTATGATGTGATAGGCACTGCTCTAACATAACTCACTGCAAAGACGCATTGCTTCCTTTTACAATGGCTGTCAGGCTTAAACCTATAGAGGGAACATTCACACCAGCCCTGTCAAGAAGCACTGCTGACCTTTCTCGCAAATTATAATATGTAGCCTTGAGAAAGGGCAAAGTAGGAAAAGCCTCTACTGATCTTTTGTGATGCTGTTATACTCTTGGGTATTTTAAATGCAGAGGCTGTATAAGATAGCAGGTTTTAATTCATCCAGCCAAAGACAAATGCAATCCAATTACATTGGTTTAATCCCTGAACACAACACCATTAGAACTGATGTAACGTTTGAATGGAAAAGATGATGGTTTTCAACAGTTGCTAACAGATATGTGAGCTTGTGAGCCGACATCCTGTGGCTAGTCCATCTCTTACCAGTTGTTGCCGGAACCTGACACGTCTGTGAGGAGCTGAGTGCTGTCGAACACTTCTCTCAATGGGCCCTGCAGGATCTCATTGACCACACCCTCCTCCATGTCCACCAGCACCGCCTGTGGATTCAGATATGTGAGTATGGGGCCAGCACATATATTTTATTGCCATTTCACGCAGAGCACATGCCTTTAATGCCCTGCTGTCATTCCATAAATCCTCTTTGTAATTCTAACCAGTGGATGCCAACCGTTTCATAACGCAGAATCCAACGCTGACCTTGACACTGACTCTTAAATAAGCTGTTACCCCCTGTGAAGGCCAGAAGAAAAAAAAAAGTCAAGCTGTTTTCTGGGTAGAACTTACCCTGGCCTTCAGATGTTGGATTCTCCCACCAACACAGGTTCCCCTGTCACTTTTCCTGGAAAAGCACAGGAAAAAAAAAAAAATTAAGGTTACAAAGGACTTTTTTTTGACCGCTGTATGTATGCATATATGAATGATGTGATTACCTCGAGTCCACATTTCTGAAAAAGCTACTGAGAGCCTCATCATACAATCCTTTCTGAATAGGACAAAATACAGGATATTAGGGGTGCCCTTAAAAGCCATGCTATGTGATAAAATGTCTGTTTTTGTAAGATGAGTAAGGTCACAAGTAATGGCTTGCCTTAAAGGATAATTCAGGTTTATTAATACATTTTCTAAGTTCTGACCATCATTCCTATCCATCAGACTTCATTATAGCAATGGAGTTGTGTTCTCAATTATTGTGGTGAGCACAATGTTATCAGAACTGATAAACAAGTTTTTTTCAATTTTTAATCAGTTAGTGGGTGATTCAACAGAGCTTAAAAACAGCTAAAAAAAACAAAACAAACGACATTCATTTGTGCAAATCATGATTTAGTCAAGTGACTATTATAAGTGTAAATCAATTTAATACATGTGCAATAATCTGATTAAGACAGCAACTATCATCTATATTATATAAACATTTAGTAACAGCACCATTGTTAATCTTGGCAGAGGAGGCACGTGTGGAGGTGAACATGGGTTAGAAGTGAGAGCACCTGGAGCGTCAACAGAGTGCCTTTGATGCATTGTGTGTATTAGGACTTACTTTATTGACATGGGCATGTTCTCGCAAAGCAAGATCCCAAAACCTGCAGCCAACCTGGTTGCCACACTGTCCAACTGTAGAACACGATGTAAAAGTTTAGATGACTGAGGTTAGTGACGTGTCAACGACCGCAACAAGCTGAGAAGTAATATTTAAGTTATGGACAGTCACCCAGCCTATCAGAAGACAGGAAATGACAGCTAACGTTAGCCGTTAGCTCGTTTCTGGATGCGTTACGTTATGTTACTTCAGTTCAATGAGCTGCACTCGAGTTAAACTCACCTTGGACAATAACAGACTGTGTCATGGCGGCAGCAACACACAGACCCTTTCATAACGCTGCCCTCATACTTAACATCTGTCCGCAGCTGTCCGTTACAACGACTTTTTGAAAAGACTACTGAACGCGACTCGCGCCTCCACTGTGTTTGGTCGAGTGCTGATGACGTATTACCATGGAAACGGCGTGTTTGGCTCACCAGGGGCGAGTTCAGGTTCAATCTCCAAACGTTTTGCAACGGTTTGTCATTCATCATTGCTGTGCCTACTAGGCTATCTCACCTCTTTATCTGTCCAAATAAATATGAGATACGACGTAGTCATCAGTTTATTACAGACAAACGTTTCCTAGAAGAGATATTTAGTTAAAACCGGTCAACACTTTAGAAGAACCATCACTCTGATTTGGTTGTATTATGATGGTTAAGTTACTATTGCTAATGACACTAATATCGATTTGGCGACACATTGCGCTAGGACCAATAACTCAAGCAGATCAGTCATAAAAATACATTTTAACTGAAGAGATACTTTGTGTAAAAATCACATCATATTACTTCCACGTTTCTCAGCTTCTCATCCTCATTTTGGTTGGGAAAATCCACCTAATAGGCAATAGAGGGCAGTGTTTCCACATTTATCTCAAGTATAGTTTTAATAGACAAATAAATAATATATTAATTCTAGACAACAGGAATAAAAGGAACCACTTGAATAAGTCATTTCAAGTAAGTAGTTTGCTGTCCATCCTGGAAGCAGCTCAATTTGGGCGTCACTGGTGTCACAAAAGTCTACCCAACATTCAAAACCAAAAATAAAACCACAGTTCACTTTCTTTGTCAGCACAATACACAAATGGAAAATATGTGTAAGTTAGTTGTGTTTTCTATTTAAGACAAAACACAACATGCTTTCGTCATTTTCTAAAATAGGCTATTGCAATATCGACGTCTAAAATTCTGAAGATAAACTAGAAAAACAAACAAGCTTACGTGGATGTGAAATATCTTTTATTTATCAGAAATAAAACAGTATACAAAAAGGAGCTTGTACAAAAAAAAAAAAGTGCCATTGAAACGAAGAAAGTAAAGACCTACTACAGAGGAATAATTGAAGTCTAAGTCATGGATACACTCTGGATGGTTCAGAACCTGAAATCGGTTCATATTCTCATATACGGATGCATTTCTTTTCTGGTTATTTTTAAATTTGGACAATTTGGTCATATTCGTGGCATGAGAGATTTTCTGTAAACCAATAAAAAAGAATTGACAAATTACAGTAAAAGACAGAAACAAGGACAAACATTTGACAAAGAGTGAACCGAAAAGTAGCAATACTTCTCATAATGGTTATGTATTAAAGAAAGGTCATTTTTAATGTGTTTGGTCAGTGCTTCATTGGGGATAGTGATGGTGTGGACAGAAATGTTATGCTGCTGGGCAGGTTCCAACGCTGACCGCTCCACTGACCACAACAGCTTTGCTGAAGCTCACTGGGCTGTTATTGATGGTCAGGTTCCTCATACAGCCCACGTAGGACTTCCTGGTGGCAGTGTTCTCTGGGAGGAAAAGATCTGAGAGAAGGAGGGGTGCAGCACACGGTCAGAAAGGTGTAAGGGTAGTATAACAGGAGAACATCAACAATGTTTCTGGCTCACCTGGAGCTCCACCGATGAACACTGGCTTCCTGGCATGTGTGGAGCTGGGGTTCAGAGGTCCCACCACATGGTTAACCTCAGAATCCACATCCAGCTGGACAACATTGGCATCCCGGATCACTAAGATCACGCAGGACAGAGAGCATCAGTTTAACCAAAAAGTTCTACAGAATGAGATGCATCATGGGAAGTGTAGGATCTCTCTGGAGCTTGACAATTTTAGGGACTTAACATCAACATATCTTAGCCTTGCTACAGGTTTGACTTTATTCTTCTTTTTTTAAATCAGTCTCTTGCAAGTTCCCAAATTTTACGAAAGTGTAATACTAAATTGCTGGAGTACTTCTTGGGTGGTGGAGATGAAGTTAATTTTAATACTATATGTTGTACCATAGTATCCAATACATGTCCAACAGTATATGTATGGTATAAACTGAAAGGTTTACTGTTGGGTAGTTTAATCTGGAACCAGTTCTTATGTTTTCTATGTTTCTAATGTTTTCATGTTATGTTTGGCTTGCACCGTGGCAAAAACATGGCAAAAACATGGCAGACACATCACACATCACTCATCCACCAGCAAAACTGAATAAAAAGAAACCAGTCTGTATGGACACAGGTTCAACGTAAATGTTGTCACTCCAGTTGTGACTTTATGTTGGTGCTTAGGAAAAGATCATGGACAGCTGCTGTGGAGATGTTCAGTGACAGTGAGCTGTTAGACCAAATAATTGCTTGAATCTCTGCCTAACAGCTGCAAAACTCAAAGTGACTTAAATGGTGTGCGAGATTAAATGCTCCACTTAACTTACAAAACTAAGCACTGTAAAACAGTGAATCTTTGCAATGACAGCATTTCATTCTTCTTGCAGAATGCTGTTGCAAAGCTTTTTAGGGGGTCTTTAAAAGATTAAAAAGTGACAGCAATCATGATGTCTTCACACTGGCTTCCCTAGCAACTAGTGCGGCTCACGACCCACCTGCTTAGTTGTGTCAGTATTTTAGTTGTGTGCTTACTGTGACGCACTGCTGTACATAGATGTCAACTCTACAAAGGCGCTACATATACAGTATGTAAATACATTTGTACTTAACTTCTGCTGCGACATATTTGGTATAATTATTGTGTATATACAGGTCCATTCAACAGCGTGACCTGTTCAGACTGGCAACAGATATTGACTCCAGTTAAAAAATATAGTGTGAAATGTCTATCAAGGACATGAGATCATAGCAATTGTTGACTTTTTTGCAACTTTTCAGTTTACATGAATCTTTCATCATTACTTTTGTTGCCTTTTGAGTGTTTCTTAGGAAATTCTCACCAGTGATTCTGTGCCAGTTGCCAGTACACAGACCCAGTCTGGGTGACACCTTTGTGAAGAATTCCTGAGACCCATCATTCACAAGAACCACCACCTGGAAACACAAACCAATATTGTGTCCATACTTTTTAACAGATTTTTTTTTGCATTTTTGATTAATATAACCTGTAGACTTCCTAAATGTGTATTTCTGAATAAGTGTACCAGTGACTTACTGCCCCTTGGTGAATATACATAGTGAAGTAGCTCTCTGCTGTGGGCACATGCAGTAGCACCCCAGATGCCACACGGGGGCGCACCTCTATCACTAGTTCAAACCTTAGCCCGAGCTCAAATGTTTCATCTGAGGGAGAGAAGCAGAGAGAACAAGATGAAGTGAGTACCTTTTTGCTGCATTAATCAGCCATGGTTGTCTGTGTGCACATGTGAATTTACTCGACTTATCAACAGCTACAGCTCAGTTCATAAGTTCTGTGGGGCCTTCACCTTCCACACATGCCCTGCACTCCCCCATCGGCAGAGACACAGTTTCACCACAGCTGCACTGAGGGTATCATGTTCCCTCACCCAAACCAAACTCTCTCTGTGCACAAGGGATGGTGAAAGACCAGAGGGGCTTGTGAGTTTTCCAAAAGGAAATCTAATGAGCCATGTAATATAACAGATGTTCAGCTGTCAGAGAGTTGCAGATCCTGCCAAATGACCGTGTTACATTTGCGCAAAGTCAAAACTTTGGATTAATGCAAAATGGAAAATTCCTTAGAATCAGTACGAGGATGGAGGAAAAACAAGCCTGTGCCTTTTGTTTTCCTTTAAAAACTGCTAGAAATATACCCAGCATGACGTATCCTCCTTCCTCTGAGAAGTATGTTCCCGCCTCGGAGAGTCCCTCGAAGCATGGAGTGACTCCAAAAGTCTCTGCCATGGAGGACAGCCACTGCCCATCAAGCTGAAGGTCCTTCAAACAGCCGGTAAAGCTGTATACAGAGTTTCTCTAAAAGTACACACACGGAAACACATAACAGTAGCTTAAAAAAACATTTCAGGGCTATTTTTTAGAAATCACAGGAAGGTAGATAGGTAGAGTAATGTAAATATCCGAATAAAAAGAAACCCATTCTTCCTCTTACAAATAAAAAGTAGAACAAATAAGCAATAACACATGTTCTTGCTCAGTTAAACAAACTCAGGGTTTCTTCCACCTCAGTTAACTTATTCTGGTATGACCAGTATCTTACGGTGACTAATAGAAGCTAACTTTAGATAGACATGGCTGTATGGCTTTCAACAGTTTATGGGGAAAAAGCTTTGTACCAGCATCAAACGACACATGGACAAAGTTAGCGACTAGCCTGTGAACACAGTGGAGCATTCAGCTATCAATCAACTGATCCTGCTTTAAAAAAACAAAAACACGATGCCTTTCTGTTCAGCTCTGAGGGGAAAGGGTCACAATGGTGGACAGTATAATGTTTCGACGAAGACACCAGAGGGTTATCAGTTACAGAGATTTGTAAGAGGTGTATGTTTTTAACATTAAATCTCTTGCACATAAACTTTGACCCATACCTGAATATTTTTCTGGGCTCTCCCTGGAGGAACTCCTCCGACGTAGATGGGACTACTGACGTGCCAAGAGACGTTGCTTCCCGGAGCTCTGTCTTCCAACACTGTGAGCCCATCAATTATTAACCGCCCCATACTCCCATGACGGATAAAAACAACCTTCAGCCGGAGAAGAGAGGAGGTTGTCACTGTAGAAATTGTTGGCACATAACTGAACATGCAGCCACCCATGCATACATACAGACTGAGAGAACTTACATTGTGCCATCCACCATCGTTGTATCTCTCCTCGCTCTTGATTTTGACTCTTTGATCTGCTACGTTGAAGGTGTATACGAGCTTCCCGTGGGCCAGGAAGAGAGCCATGAAGTTGTCTTCTTGCTCATCAGATACATAAAAGATGAGGCCAAACGATGAGTGGGTTTTCAGGGACAAGGAGAAGTGGGACCTGGGAGGTGGTAGATGCAGTAAGTCGTGCGTGCAGACACAAAGAAAACCTTGAAAGAGTACATGTGCAGAGAGCTTTTGAACAGCCTTGACCTTGAGGTTACTTGTTAAGAGTTCTTCGCTTGCCATACCTCTCAGAAAGGGAGTCTGGGAGGTCTGTGTAGTGCTGCCTGCTGTTTGCGACGCCGCCATAGTGGAAAGCTTGGCGGGTTGCTCTGGGACTTGAGGAGAGGTAGCAGGGCTTGATGTTCAGCTCTGATGGCTCCTGGTCATCACTCTTCAGTTCCATCAGGTCCAGAGGGAGGCTGGACTTCTCCCCGCTAACCTATGAGAGCATTTATTGAATGTCAGGATGGCTAAGATCATTGTAACCAAATGGAATATATCCCCAAAAAAAGCAGTTCATCAGGGTCTACTGAAGGCACTCTTATTGTTTTACCTTCTGTGACTGGCTCTGTTTGGTTCTAGACGTGGGTTCTCTGTGCCTTGACAGCAGAGCAGCAGGGGGGCGCTGGACTGGACAGTCCTGCAGGGAGGTATGGACGTTCTCTGTGTACCGCTGGAAGTCCTCAGGCTCAATGTCCCGGTCCTGTCTACAGTTAGAACAGTATTGCCGAGGGTTCAAGCTCTTTCGCTGTCTTACATTCTATCGACATTCATACCAATAAAGCAAAATAGAAATAGAAACTGAGCTGCAGAGATGCTCTCAACACACTAGAATGTCTCCATAGCAACACACTCCATGCAGTTGGAGACGGGGTAAAGAGGGAGACGGGGTAAAGCCTCCACACTAACCAGCGACTAGAGCCAAATACACAATTAGAAAGCTCTCACTTTTGCAGTCTGGTGAGATATGAAGGGGACAATTTGGCCTAGTATAACCTCAGAGGGGCCCAGCTTTCAGACTGTACATCTGATATAGGACAAGAAAAGAAAACTACATACTGTATATAGTGTAGGGAAATAAATAACAAGTGAGCAGGCAGGATGTAGCGACCACGGGGGAGTTTGATTGTATATTACAGTTGGATTTAAACAGGCTGCTGAAAATGTAAGGCCCATCTACATTTCCTGGTTTTGAAATCTGGCCCAATTGCATTTGTCATTTATAACGGCCTGCTGTAGGATAATTTAGTTGCATCCCCTCTTCATAGGCTATAGTACCTGTTGCGTTGTGATTTACCTGTTGATGTAGGCATAGCTGATACAGCCTGTGAAGTTCTTGAAGCTGCTACTTGGAGACCCTCCGTAGTAGAAGGTCTTTACAGCAGAACCTGATGAGGATCTTGTAGCTGATGACGGACGTTTCTTCTCCTGCTTGTCTTTGTCGTCCACCAACAGTGAATACCTAAGATGTTCAGACAGTCGTTCAATTCTTTAGTCACCAGTGCACCTTGATTTCTACCTACAGTAATTACAGTTACCCCCCCTCCACATATCCTGTATGGACTGGTGCATTGAGGATAACTTAACAAAGAAAACAAAAGTACAGATTTCAGGAAGAAGCAGGCCACCGGCCACTGTACATAAGCATTGACAGAGTGGAGAGAGTCTCCAGTTTTAGGTTCCTGGGTACCCACATCTCAGAGGATCTCCCATGGAGAATGAACACAAACTTACTGGTTAAAAAAGCACCACAGCGAATTTACTTAATTTAGTGAAGTTACTTTAGTTAATCTGTCACAACGGCTTCTAGTATCATTGCTCCATAGAGTGACCACCGGATTTGCACACACCATTGATGGTCTTTCCTCCAACATATACTGTCATGAAACTAGAGACCATGTGCTTGACTACAAATCTTGAAGCAACATATGTGTAGGATTTAAAAATGTGTGACTTTGGTGACCCCTAGTAGTATAAAAAAAGCCATGCCACCTCCTCTACAGCTGATCCAACTCTGGGACACTAAAAGTGACTGAGCTACAAAGGTTTAACATGACAGGGCTGGATTATGGGCAGAATGTGCAACTCCTACAGGGCCTCAAACGTCCAAGGTTTAATGAACGTACTGAATGAGTTGGTTTTGTAAATGTGATTGATAGCATATTTGATGAAAGGAGTGATGGATACATAAGTACACAAATCCCGTACTTGAGTAAAAGTACAGATACCCTTACTAAATCAGTCCACTAAAAGTAGAAGTCTTACATTTAAACTTTTACTTGAGTCAAAGTACAAAAGTACCTGCTTTTCAAAAGTCCAAAGTACTATTAGTTTGGTTCTGTCTGTCGTGGTTTGCTGACATGACAAACAGAATTTAAAAATACAGAAAGCAAACTTTCCTATTCATTAAACAATGGTATTTATTATAAACAGGTTGTCCTTTTAATAATAATTGAAGTTAGTGTGTATGTGTGTGTGTGTGTGTGTGTGTGTGTCAGTGGTGGAAAAATTCAGATCATGAGATTATTATTATTATTACTCATGCATTAATGTAAAAGCAGGATTTACTGTTTTAATTGTTGAGCAGGAGCTCATTTTAACTATTTTGTATCAGGGTGCAGCTAATGATTATTTTCACTATGGGTTTCTCTGCTGATTATTTTCTGCATGAATCATGAGAAATGCCATCACAATTACCCAGAGCCCAAAGGGAAACCTTCACAATGCCTGCTTTGTCTAACCAACAGTACAAAGCTCAAAATTATTACAAATAAATTAAAATAATTAAAAGGAAAAGCAACAAAACTTCACATTTGTGAAGGTGCATTTTTCTACATGAAAAGTGACTTAAACAATCAAAGCTGTGGCCAGTTAATTTCAACGTCAATCTAATAATCTTGTTTAAAATGTTGGGTAGTTTAAATTATAACAAAACATATTTTATGAAGTCTTCATATTTTGTAAGTAAAAATCTTAATTTGTGAAGTAACTAGTAACTAAAGCTGTCAGATAAATCTAGTGAAGTAAAAATTACAATATCTCCCTCTGAGATGTAGCAGAGTAGAAGTGGCATGAAAAGAAAATACTCAAGAAAAGTACAAGTACTTCAAACTTGTACATAAGTACAGTACTTGAATAAATGCACTTAATTACTTTCCACCACTGGATGAAAGCAACACAAAGCAAGTGACTGATTTTCCTCTAAACACTATGCCTATAGACCAAACTACAACTTGCAATTATAAAATCAAACTTATTCACATCGGATAAACATGGGTTAAGCAATCAAATTATCTTGACCTTTAATTACGATGGAGACCTGTTCTATCTAAAAGGATTTTTGCATTCCATGTTTCTAAATTTAAGTCTGTTTAACTTTATAAGAGTTGAGAGGAAACAGGATGTAGAGATAGCTCATAACCCAACACGATGCAAGACAGCTGTTGGCCGGACTGTGGCTGTGAGGTTGAATACTTACTTCTGATTGTTCACTGAGGCCACTAAGAAGTGTGTCCTTCCGTCATTGTATTGCTTCTTTTGTGATTTAACTCGGGTTCCTCTGGAGTTCAGCACCACTGCGCCGTTTTCCAGGTAGATGCTGAACACATCAGACTGCAGAGGGAGAAAATCTGTTTCTAGCTTATTCTAAGAAGCACAAGGTCTTAAGTTGAGGTTTTTTTAAATTACGAAAAAATATGTAATGTAAATTAATGATTTGTTATTATTAACCATACAAAGTATACTTTCATTGTTTTGACCCAAAGTTCTTAAAGCAATTGAAACTTCACCAAAAATAAATTTTCTTGACCAACAATTTGAAAGTTAGCATTATACAAAATCTATAATCCAACTTGATCCAAACGACATCTAAAAGACACAGTTGAGTGTGTACCCCTTCACTGTGGTAGAACAGGAGTCCGCTGGGCTGCAGCGTTCTAAAGTTGAGTCCTCCCTCAAAGGTATCGAAAGGTGAGATCTTTGCTGTGGATCCCAGGTAGCTCTCTCCGGTGAAATAGGCTTTACGGGACATCTGTTACAAAAAAAAATCACATCTCCCTTTATCGCCTATTGCCCATCACTCTCTCAGCTTACAGTTCAGTGATCCCCTACTGGGAATATCGATTGACTCTTGTGAAAGCTGATGAACTAGAACAGCCAATTATTCTCTCACAACTGAGAATGAAAGTTTGTGTGTATGTGTGTGTGTGTGTGTGTGTGTGTGTAGATTTGTGTGCGATCTACTCTTCACCCATATTATATTCCAGGGAGACTTATGCAGTGTATTATCTCTGACAGTGTCTGAAGTGGTGGAGGGAGCACTTACAAAGGACTCCTCAGGGCAGCCGCTGCTGATTCCAATTGTGCCAGGCTCCTCCAGCAGGTTGAAATCTTTTTTTTGGAACTGGAAACCTTTCACACAGCCTTTCAGGCCTACGACAGCAGACAGCTCAGGCCTGTGGTGATACACATAATCCAAGGAGTCACCTATTTGCCCCAAATTTAAAGTGAAATCCAAACGTTCTTTTTAAAGATCTTGTAATATACTTTTTGGACACTTGGAGGCAGGAAAACCGGCCACCTGTCAGATGTAACTCTAGTATTAACTCCCTTTTTAGCTCTGATTTGGTTTCCACCAACTCCTTAGAATTACATTGGGTCTTTAGCTGCTAGATGTTTGACTTCCAGTTAGCTAGCTTGTTGCTAACTTCGTCTGTCTGCTGTTTGGTGCTGAGCGTGTACTATGATATTTCGGAGCTTTTTTGCTAAAAACAGTTGCTGCAGCTGGGAACAGAATTTATAAGAGCAGAATTTGGGGCAGTAAAACCAAAACAATGAGTTTAAGGAGGCTAGAAAGTTCCATAGAGCTTGGGAGAAATCTCTGTAGGTAGGTGCCCTCTTTCACACGTGCTGCTAAACTCCAACTCCTAAACTTATTTTGTGTTGAAAAGTGGTGGGGACATAGGTGTTCAGATTAGGGGTGTGAGGATGAACTTACTTGATCAATTATACTGGGTTCACAAGAACAAGACAAGAAGAAATTTTGACAAAATTTTGACGAAATCTTCAGTGCCAAAATATATGAGTGGGGGATCAGTGGGTCCTCACCTAGAAAACTTTGAGCGCTAAACACTTAATTTCCTGCATTCTGGTGAATTTTTCTGCACCAAGTTATGGTGGAAATATTTTATTTATGTAAAGGGAAACACAAAAGGTGAGAGATGACAATTCAAAATATAAAACAGTGCAGCTCTCAGTCATTCTGTGTTGCTTTCAGATCTGTTTCTCCTGTAGATCAACTTTTCTCATGTGATATCATCCCTGCTGAGTCAGCACACAGGTAGGCAGGATTTAGCCTTCCCTCGTCTTTTGTCATGTTCACAGGGAGAGAACTTGGCCAAATGTAAACAGTCAAGAAGTTGTTGAAGTTACTGATAGGTGCATGCACATTTATGGGCCAATTTATAATAAGCATAATGTTTAAGTTACATTTATTGGACAATGCACATGTGTTTCTTCTATTTTTTAATTGCATTGCATGTATTCTTATTGTGCAAATAAACCTTTCTCAAA
Source organism: Micropterus salmoides (assembly GCF_014851395.1). Lineage (NCBI taxonomy): Eukaryota > Metazoa > Chordata > Actinopteri > Centrarchiformes > Centrarchidae > Micropterus > Micropterus salmoides. Next base: position 3,663,646 of record NW_024040928.1, on the reverse strand, counting down.
GCATTTAAATTTGTTATTTTACATTACTTGGATGATGTGATGGAGTAGTAGATAAGGCCCATGCCTTTGGTGTGAAATACCCAGGTTCAAATCCACTGTGAAACACCATTGTGTCCCTGAGCAAGACACTTGACTCCTACATGCTCCAGAGGCGTGCGACCCCTGACATATACAACAATTGTAAGTCGCTTTGGATAGAAGCGTCAGATAAATGTAAATGCAAGTTTTTTTTCAGAACATTTTTTACAAATGATTTCAAAAACTGATGGGACAAAATCAGGGATTTTAAAAAGTGATGGGTACATGGGTCCCCAGCATCCCTAGTGTAAATGATACTTATGCTGAACTCACTGTCCAGCGCCAAACAATAGACAAAGTTAGCATCTAGCTGGTGAACATAGGTAGAGCATAGTGGAGTTATTTGTCAGATGGCAAGAGACATGACTCTAAATGAATGCCACTGTTGCTCCATAACTGCTGGATGTGAAAATGGCAACTGTTTGCTAACATGTTTTAACAATTTAAGGTGATGTAGGGTGATATGAGTCAATACTGTGTTTACAGCTTGTTCCGCTGCCACTGAAGTGGGAGAAAAATCAATAATGCAGCTTTGACAGCAGTGAGCATCTGTGTCATCCAGAGAATTTGGATCGTCAAACTGTCAAAAATGAAATACATTCTTCTAAACTGCCTTTTGGGCTTTCCAAAGCGTGATGCACAGTTTAGCTCTGAGGATTTTGGTCTACACATGAGAATCCAGACCTCTGTAGTGTTGAGTGTTACACGTATGGTTTCTAGTGTATTTAACTCACCTTGATTTGAGAACACTTGAGGGAGCCCCACCAATGTAGATGTCAGAGAAAGGCAATGTGGTTTTAGGATTCTCCATAGATTTTACATGGCTCTTATCCACCAGTAAAATAACCTTCTTTGACTGGTGGTAGATCACAGACACCTATGCAAACAGCCCAGCATCGACAGTTACGCCAACACGTAAGCTATTCACAAGTTCAAATTGAAAATATTCAACCAGTTAAATGAGAAGAAGGAATCTACCTCGTGGTATCGTGCATCATTTATTTGCAGCTTTGGTATGTTATCCTCCAAAAGTTGTGGCCCACTGCTGAAGCCAAAGTCATACATTAGGCGCAGGAAGCCATTTTTTAACTCTAAAAGGAAATAGTTATCCTGAAAAGAAGAGATCAACATACATTAGGATTTGCCTCTGCATTTTAGCTACATTGAACAATGAAAACTAATTATGCTTCTACACTTGTTATTATGTCTAGAGAGAAGATGAGATGTAGTGTATGTTTAATGTACAGCATATGTGGACATTTCTATCTGGATTTTTTTTTCCAGTGATACCAAGCCTAGGGTCTGAGGGTCTGAGGGTCAGATAACGGGTCACACTCACTTCACATTTACTAAATGGTTGTTAGACTTATGTTTATATTTCATTGTGAAATGGGTCTTTAGGTCTTTTGTGTGAGGTTTAAGATTGAAGCACATTTAAAGAGCCCTTAGACTTACCCCGTTGACCATCAGGAAGAGGACACCATTGTTTGCGACAGTTCGCACTGCAATATCAAATCTTGTGACAACACCAAATTTGCCCCTCCTCTCAATGTTACTGATGAGTGCGTAGCCCGTTCCATCAAACAGGTAGCTAGCAATACGACTCTGGGAAAATGCCAACTTGTACCTGAGAACAGAAGGAGAAATGTTATTTGATACTTATAATGTTTTGAAAACTATGTGATACATTCATTCATATAATAATCAGATCAATTTTCTTAATTTGATTGATAGCAAATTTGTTAGGGAATTTGCACCACTAATGTACAAAATTAATTAAGCAGGGTCCCGAATTATTAGATATTTTTTTGTGTGTCAAAATCTAGTTTGAACGACCACAAACCATCTCTGTAGTAGGAACATGGAGGTGGCAGAGCACATACAAAGTCCACAGTGAGTGGTCAGTGGGATTGAAGCTACATTTTGATCTGGGGTCAAATAACAGGTTAATCCAGCCATGCAAAATGTGTACCTGGGGCATGGTGTTGATGTGACTACATCCATTTTGTAAGTCTTTTTGAAATTGTACAGACTGATCACGTCGTTGTTCAGCGAACCCAACTCAATGCAGCCTACAAAAGGAGCAAGACTCAGAGGTGGTGGAAGCTAAGTAATGAAATAAAAAAACATGTCATCATTAGGGCAAAAAACTGGAAGGATTTATTTGTATTAATGTATGTTTGTATAAAGCATTACCGTGACATTTGGTGGGACACCACCAACAGAGAACACTATATCCTTGGGGTCAAGGTCAAACATTGAGTCAGTGCCTGGAGCCTCGCCTTTCTGGATAAACTTCTGCTCGTCTGTAGAGCTCTGACTGGGGATGGTTAGGAAGACTTTTCCATGTCTGCCAAGCCTGTAAGCAAAGAGCACAAAGCGGGCATGAGTAATTTTACCACAATCTGGTTTAGAGAGACATACAGCACGTGAGACAATGAGCCTCATGCAAGAACATTTTTGTATTCCTAAAATTGTTAATTCAGCTGCCAAAGACGTGTCATCAGAGCAGTCCCCGACTTACATGGAGGACGTCAAGGGGATGTGACAAACAACACAGGTGAGAGAACATTAGACCAGTGATTCCCAAAATGTGGTGCGCCTCTAGGTGGTGCGTGACAGGAAAAATGTAATGGTGGTGTAGTGGTGTAATAACTACAACAATTATTTTTTGGGTAAATTTTCATGAAATAAAAGCCTGAATTGAAAACTTTCCTTTAAATTAAATTTAAAAATAAAATATTAATAGTTAGATCACAGGGAATGGCTACTCACATGCCTCTTTCCCTCTCCCCTCCCTCTCTCTCAGACTGAGCCACCCATTCTGTACTTACAAATCCTCATATGGATCCTCTTTTTGTCCATGTTATCTGTTTATGAGGCTATAACAGGGTGCAATTTGTGAGAAAACAGAGGGGGGATGTTTTGCATGGTTCGGTACGCAGATGAACTGTGGATTGATTGCAAAGTTTAACCATCACATCTGAGAAAAAGTTTTACTGACACAGTTACATTTTAAAGTAATAAATATATAATGTTAAATCGCGATCAGTGAAAAGACAGAAGACCGACGCATGCTGTGTTTAAGTGTTAAGAATGTCACTGAGAGAATCCCTGTAGCTGTGACTTCGGGCATGTTCACTGGTGGAACAGGGACACTGCGCTGCTTGTCATCATAGAAACAGATCATCAGATTTTAAATGTTTATTGCACCTTCAGAGAGAGAAAGAGGGGTTTGGGGGTGCAGCAACCTGGTCAAGTTGTAGAAGGGGGTGCGTTGCCTAAAAAGTTTGGGAACCGCTGTCATTAGACAGTAGGATGATGTTACACCTTTGAATACAACAGAGGATGTACTCCGACGCAGCTGTCAGAGGAAGAGAAGGTTTGAACTGAATAAGTTGGCATGCCAAAATCATAAAGTCTAAAAAAAAAAAGTTACAGTACAGTAGTTATAGTACAAATAAACACAAGTTATGTTTTCATTCAGTGTTACTCACCTAAATCCATTCTAGGTCAAAGAAACTAGTTGATTGAATTTCCTTCCACATAAAACATTTGCTAAGCTTGCTGGCTAGTCTCCTTGACTGCGTAGTTGTTGGTATGTCACCACCACTGGAACAGTGTGAAACCCGCGGCACGGTGTGCAATAGGTGCTCACACACCGACCGCACCTGTGAGTTTGTCGTTGTGCGCTTGCACGATATGATTAAATTACCGAGGTGCCACTTGAACAACTCATTTTGTACCAGTGATTCTTGCATTTATGGATATTACCTCTCTACTTTGATGTAGTTGAAGACTGCAGGCCATTGGCTGACAGGCTTTGAACCCAGTGGGATCTCAACATCTTCACCCCCAAGTTTGTACACGTACACCAGGTTGTCATTCTTGATCGCCAGTCCCATGTAGTCTTTCATACCCTGTGAGCAAAAACAGGAGACTATATTGCACCACGGTTTATGTTTTGTTCACCACTGAGGTAAGAGTGTCCAGCAGGAAAATTATTATATTTTAACTTGAGATATGGTGGTTTTAAAAAATGAAACATCCTTCATTTGTGAATACCAATAGTACTCATGCTGAGGCTATTATCCCACACTGAAAAGCAGTAGACAAACACCACCGCATATATTACAGTGGCAGTGAAATCACCATGGTGAAGTGTTGTTAAAGAGAACAGAGGCCTCACATTGGGTAGCGGTGCGGTTTCTGTGCCCTGGAGGGCGGAGGCTAACAGTATTTATGCCATCAAACTCCAGCTTTGAAGATACACACTTGCGCTATTGTTATAGTTGTCTCTTGGAGACCTTTTGAAAGAGGCAACTGTGCACTTTCAAAGCCTGTCATTCCTGCCTCCATAATCACAACAAACTATTCATGTCCACAAGCTGCTCCCTTCCTTTTATCTTTGCCCCGGGCCTCTGGGAGCAAGTTTCAGTAGCAGATCTGGGCCACATACCCACCCTAACCCTCCTCACTAACCAGCACCTATTTGGCAGATACATAAGGGATCATTTTTAGATTTGGGAGCAAAAAGAACATCCCTTCTTTTATAGTAAATGATAACCACAGATGACAAAGCAACCAAATCTTTCCCCTTGGAATTCTCACATTTCTGTCTCCTAGGTATAAGATCAAACGGTCCTCGATGGGATCCTTGTCAGGGTCCACTCTCATGAACAAGCTGATGGACGTCACTGTCTTCAGTTCTTCCAGGTTGCTGTGAGGATGAACCTCCACTGAGGACTGACCGTTAAACTTCATGGACACTTGGACCTGGGGTAGAAAACAACCCAGTCAATCAGATGCATCACACTGTCATGCTGGAAAAAAACAAAACAGGCGCAGATTTTCATTCCATGACACTGACAGCTGATAAATGATACTTAATAATACTAAGCTTTGCTTGACACCTGGCACATATCAGCAACGTATTTCAAAACACCTATTAAAACCTATCCTTTAAAAATCCTATTTTATGAACGTCACCTCCACGTTTAATTTCTTTTAGGTTTTAATATGTTATGTGTTTATTTCTTATTCTTCTTCTATCGCATCATATCGTGCGTCCTTGATGGTTAGTAAATGGGAAGGAAACAGGCCTAAAAGAAACCTTGATTTGAGTGTCCTAAATGTGCCACAATGGAAGCACGTTTAAAGTGATGAACTAACTTTCTTGGCCACACTTCTGGCCTGGGCTATGAGCTCTCTGATCCTCAAGATGTTGGTGGTCACGTTGTTGACAGGCCTCTTCTCCTCAACCACCTTCAGCTTGTCCAGCAGCTTAGGAACGAGCACGTTCAGGTTCTCCACTATAAAGTACGTTGACCACGAGGAAAAGAAACAGGATAAGATAAGATACACAAGGAAACCCATGACATTACTATTAGGGTTAATAGATTTTTGAGTAACTGTTGTTTTATAGTGGTAAAATGGTGATTGATGTGTTGGCGTGAGCGTGGTAACGGATACCTGCTTCCCCGGCAGACATTACGGCCTGTTCATAAGCAGCTGTAGAGTATTTGTTGTTTCTCATGTTGTTGGCCCACTCCTCCACCTTGCTGCTGATTGGGGTGATGGTTTGAAGGACCTCAGCTGAGCGGTTGAGAGTCCCCTCAGCCACCTTTAAGGTGAACTCCAGTCGCTGTGGTGTTCGGTCTGGAAATACAAAGGGTAAGAAAGAGCAAATTCTGATACAGTATATCAAGGTCTAGAGCGTTTAGTTGATGGTGAAAAGTGGCCAGCTGTCATGAAAACCCAGTACTTAAAATGGTCAATTCATTCAAGTTACCAAAAATATTCCAGTGAAAACTGTTCAGTGAGTCTGTGAATTATACAGAGTAGTGGGGACGTTATGTAGCGTATGTTGGCCTGGGCAAATAAAAGCTAATCAGCTCCATACTGCCAGGTAAGAAGAGAGAAAATACTTTTTATGCCTTTTGTCTTATAATTGGGCTGGTTTTGCAATTTGGGTGAAGCAACAGCCATTTAATCAAAAAATTTAAAAAACAACTCAGGAATTCTGCATGTTGACAGGGGAAACTGCGGGAAAGCTCCATTTAGCTAGCAGTTTCCTTCTGCCTCTAGTGTTTGTGCTAAGCTAGGCTAAGTATACCACTGACCTCTCACTGTACTGAACATACAGATGTGAAATTGGATTTTCTAATCTGTCTGTTTGACAGCAAAACGTCAGACTGTTACTGTAGAATAACCAAGTATTGTCTTACCTCTGTGTATTCCACTGATATCCTCCACTATTTGTTCAAGTTTATTGTTGTTATTATCCATGGTCTCTTTGGTCTCCTCAATGTATTTCAACTTGTCAGCCACCTCAGCTTCTACCTCTGTTACAGAGAGATACAATAAATATCAAAGGGATGCCAGATAGAGGACACATTAAAGCTAGAGTAGGCAATTTATTTCAGAAACATATTGTTTGAAATTTGTTAAAATATTCTCTTTACAGCTTGACAGCAATCAATTAATCAAATGCTCTCAGAAATAAAATAAATAGAATCCGATTTCTGTGGCTGTCGCAGGACTGTAATATGTACGGCCAATTATTTCATTCAGTTCGAATATCGACAGGATTTGGATTGAAGGCCTGAAGGGAGGGGACTGGATTTGTTTCAGTTGGATACTTTCAAAATCTAGCTATCTAGCTATCTATTGCTAATCTCTTGCTAGTTGCCCAGTGTTGCTTACCCTAGCTTTAATATTTCACTGATATCTCATTCTGAGAAAGTGCCATACCGATTTGTTCTGAACGTAAGGAAACAGCCTCCTTAAAAACGTTGTTGCTCTGCGTTACCAGGTACCCAAGCTGTTTACTGATCCCTGTGATGGCCTGAAACACAGAACACATAACAAAACCACAGAATGTTGACAAGAATTAACAATGTATGTATGCTGTGTATTTCAGTGACATAACATACATCTTCAGCTCTTTCGGATAAGTTGAGGGTGGTGAGTGAGGTGATATTGGCATCAGCGATGTATTTCACTATGTTGTTGTAGACGTTGGCAGCACTTATGGCTCTCTGCACGAAGCCATTGGCATCGCTCTCTCTCAGATCCCTGGAGGAGACAGGATGACAGCAGTCTAGTTTGACTGCTATATTGCACAAAATAGCTTTAAAGAATCCCAGTTCTCATTTCAAATTAAAGCTGCACTAATCAATATTTTTAGATTAACAATGGATCAAATGACTAGGTGTAAATCTGAGGGATTGCTCATAGTGATCAACCCACAGAGAATAAGCATGCAACTCTTCAGTACCCCTCAGATCTAGGTAGCAATTTAGTATCTTTCAGCTCACTGGTTTGGTTTTTGGGCCACAACTTTACTGTTTGGTTCGTCCCCTGCATCAGGCAGCTGTTGTCTGTAAGTAAGCTCTGACATGCTCAGTGTACATTAACTTACCAAACAGTAGACAGACAAAGTTAGCAACTAGCTTGCAAACAATGTGAAAAATAATATTTAAATTACATTTGTCAGGTGGCTTGCAAGACCAGTGGCCCCGACTCCTAATGAATGCTAATGCTGCTCTGTGTCTGCTAGATGTGCTAATAGCATATTGCTTGCTAACATTAGCCCAAATTTTTTTTTTCCCAGTCAGGAGGATTTCATTGTCATGTAGTACCATACCAATGAGTTAAATAAAAATAAAAATGGTAGCAAAAATAACACTAGAAAATAGAGACTTAAAAAAAACACATATTATTGCTTTCTGCTGCATTTTGACATGTGACAGCAGGAAATGCACAGGTAAAGTAAAGAAAAATAAAAGATAAAAAAATAAAATAAATACTAAAATGAATAACGGCTGAATGTTTTTAGTAACACCCGTACTTTTATATTATTAATTCCCCACAAATGCACCGTATATGGAACTCCTGTTTAGGTAATCATTTTCAAGATTTATATCTTCAGTAGGAACCAGTAGGCCTGACTATTTGTAACTAATCGGTTTAATTCAAAAGTGTGTCTCACTCCTCCAGTTCGTTGGCCTCTCTCTCCAGCTCCTCAGCGTGCGAGTCGGCCCTCTGCACCAGATCTCTGTCAGCCAATGAGAGATGTTCAGTCTTCTCCATCAGCTTTTGGCTGGCGCCATCGATCGCTGCATGGTACTCGGTCACGTTCTGTGTGCGCACAGATGTATACACACATGCAAACACACGTACATATTTTACTATTTGCAGGGACATTCCACTGTTTTCTATTTATATCCCACTTTCAGAATCTTGTTACCTTGCGATTACTCAAAGTCCACACACACACACACACGTCCAAGCTAACATTGTTAACTCAGAATGATTGTTTTACCCAACAGAGTAACTCAATAGAGAGCCAGGACTAAAAAGGTAAAGCTGTTTGAGAACACGGCTTATTCGATCTCTAGCAATCCACAAATTGCTTCCAAATCAAATTGGCCAGCTTTAGACACACAGGCTGCGTCTCAGGAATCCATTCATTCATTTCATGAATAAATTCAATCCTGATCCTGAGACACTGGAGCCTCATATGACAGTCTATTAGATTATGATATGTACCCTCTCGTTCAGTGAGCCTTAAAGAAAACTTGAGCGTCACTGGACAGCAGGGACCCAACGATTTTTCCTTTCGCACCCTTGACCCCTGCTTCTGTAACCACCATAAGTCCTCCTAACAATTATGGGTCCTCACAGTCATGTAAGCCTCACCTGCACTAGCGCATCCACCTCAGCCACAGTGCTCTCTGTTTCAGAGATGAAGTCTCTGGCTATATCCAGTGTATCATTGACAGCTGCGTGGTCCTCTGCCAGCCTCTGCTGCTTCGCCTGGGGGCACAAGGAAATCAACATGGTAAAATTCAGCCACAATTCAAGCTTCAAAACTTATTCCAGTACTACTAGGATACAGTAAATATGAAATGAGATGTGGGATCATTAGCTAAATTTATTTAGCAATTATATGTTTAGCGTCTTTAATCGAGACATCCTGAAACACCATCTTTCAAGGAACAGTTTGTTATTTTGGTTAATATGTTGTCTTGCCGAGCGAGTTGGGCTACAGGGGTTTTAAAACGAATACGATCTCCATCCATACCAGCATTTTAGCTGCATAAAAGAATTGATCTCTGTCTATATTAAAATGACTGAAAACACACATCTGGTGGCCAGTCACATACTCTGGGCATGCGCGTGCCGGTGTAAACAGGAAGCAGTTGCAGAAGATGTGGCACAAGAAGAAAGTACTACTACAGACAAACAAAGAATAGCAATGGTGAATAACCTCATCAGAGATTTTTTTGCATGGGCCGACGATGAGGCGGAACACAGGAGCAGAGACAGATTGGGAGCTGTCACCAAGGAATTGTTTTTAAAATGTTGAATAAAAATAGCAAAACAAAAACTCAGTAGCATATTGTTTTTGTTTTGCATGTCTGATAAGACACAATCAAGAAGCCAAATGTGAGTGTTTACGTCATTGTTTTGAAACTTCTCCGTTTCAGCCTGGCCACACTAAAACCCTTGTCCGGAGTTTTAAAGCAAAAAACGGGGTCAGCAGCTTTTTTAAACTTCTCCCTTTTAGGTTTTCGCATTTGAAAACGTAGTAGTGTGAATGTAGCCTTAGATGAGACGTTCGATACCACTCTCATGTTTGTGCGTTCAGTTTAGAGCAGGAGTCTTTAGCTTAGCTTAGCATAAAGGCTGGAAGCAATGGGAAACAGCTAGTTCACCTTTGACCAAAGTCCATGCCTTCCAATTCCTCTAAAGCACACTAATAAACACGTTATATCTCACTTGCTTTATTTGTACACAAACATAAATGTAAAAATAACATTTTGTGGTTATAAAACGAAGGTACATGCTGGAAGTATTTCTTGGTGAACTGCCAACTGTTATTAACAAGAAATAGTTACAGCACATAACTCTCTGTAAAACCAGTAACTGTCATCTCCCCATGGAGTCATTATGCTAAGCTGATCGCCTCCAGGCTCCAGCTCTGTGTTTAACACATGGACATAAAACTGGTATTGCCTCTTGGCAGGAAAGCGAATAAGTGCATATCCATCCGTCGTCAACCGCTTATCCTGCGTACAGGATCGCGCGGGGGGATCCAAAAATGTCAAATTATTTCTATAGGCTGAATCTAGTTTTTGATCTAGTTTTAGATGTGTATCATATAACATTCCCATTTTGATAATTTGACTGCATGACTGAGTATGGCACGATGATGAGACCATTTGATTGGCTATGGGAACCAGGCAGTGTGCACACAGTGGCTGCAGCTGGTGTCGACCAGTCTGTGCAGAGGCTAGGAAGAGCCCTGGATTAGGAGAGGCTCCATGTTTGGTTAGTGCACCATTCATGGCATTGATTTACAGAGAGACCCTGATCGTGGAGATCTCCACTCCCGATAGTGCAGTAACATTCAGTAGCAGCTGTTCTGCTGGACAGCAGACCCATAATGTCAACCAGGGCGTGACGACAAGGGTTGGATCACAACTTCCTGGATCCAAATTCCAACCACACATGATTTTACACAGTTGTGAATCACATTAAAATACATGAACTGAACGAACTGATGAACTCAAGGACTTGAAGGCCCATTCTAGGGTTTTTGCATGTTTTAACCCATTTACTACAAATCATGAATATTTACATTACTGCCAACCATTGCACGTGTTTTGATGTTAAGATATTTTAATGTGTTTCCTACCTGGCAGGCAGCATATGGCTTTTACATCTGAACATGAACTTACAGAGGCTTGAAATTTGCCTCAGATACTGTTGGTAATCCATCACAGTAAGCATCATGTCTGATTTGTATTGGATAGGTAATACACCAAATAGCATTCACATCAATCCATGTTACTGTAAAAACATATTTACAATATTTTTTCCAGCTACATTTCTGCTCCCCAGGACTCTTCAATGGCTTTTCCCTTCCATCCACCAGATGCTCTGACTTTCACTCATTCCTTTGTTTCCCCATCACCTGATTGCCCCCATCCATCTTCACACCTGTTCTCACTTCCCTCATCTGTTCTGCAATTGCCTGGCCTTCCCTACCCACCTCCTTACCTGCTTCTCAATCCCACTCAGCCACTCTCTACATATACTGGCCCAGATTCTTTGTTCTCCTGTCAGTTCGTACTAATTGCTATGCACCTGTCTTGCCTTGTGTTTTTTCTTTTTCTGCTTCTGTCACCTAAACTCGGACCTTAACCTTGACCTGCCTACCTGCCTGCCTGAATGTATTTTTGATCATTAAACCACTGATCTCATACTGCTGCCTCTTACAGTAGTTGTGCAGCTACTCAATTAACTAGCTACTATATGCAACTTCACATTAGATGTATGAAAGATTCACTGACCTCTATAGGTTGAAAGGAATATTAAATCTCTACTGACTATGCCCATGAACCACACAGCTAGGTGTGGTCAGGTGTGGTCTGTACTTCTTACCACACCCATCACTTCTGGGTAAAGCATGTAGTCAACACCTGTGTTGCCAACCCTCTTCCAGTGAAAGTAGCTTGCACTCGCCAGATGACGTCATACATACATCTGCATATTGTTGAAGCCATCATACATTCTTTTTCATAAAGCTTAGTGGTACTAATCCAGTATGTATCTCTGACTATAGTAAGGTAGATATATGGTAAAGCCCCCTGCTCAGAGATGGGTTTAAGCTGTAGATCTACGTATACACACCACTACATCTCTGCTATCTATTATATACTGAAGATTTGCAGGGCAGTTTTCTTGGGAAAAGAGGAATCTCCTCTGCGCAGAAATAACTCTGTGTGTTGACTATTAGCTTTATCATGGGAATAGTCATGTTTCTTTGTGTAGGCTCTGGATATTATATCATGGGGGGTGGGGGTGGGGGTGCATTGCAGCCTTGTTCCTCCCTCTGTGCGGGCCTCCTCCTAATGTAACAGTCCAAAGCTCCCACAGTTGGTTTTGTGTTTCTGTTCAACACTTAAAAAATACCACAAGTAATAGACTTCTATGACAGGCCTGGCAAACAACAACCAGATCTCTCCCTCCCCCCTGTCCAACTGTGCAGTGCATGCTAAGGATAGGCTCTTCTTGTGTCTTTTAAGGCCAGGTACCTTAGGGTGAGCGAAACTCAACACTGTAAGAAGAGATAAAGCAAACAGCACTTAGAGGAGGATCTCCATGCCAGAACACTTTCCTCACAGCAGGGAGGAAGGGCTGTGAGCTCTTTAACAGGACTGTTTACTAATGCACGCATGCTTTCAGAAAGAGCCGGAGGAGATGAGAGGGGAGCGGCACAAGGGGGGGTCATGGGAACTCACCTCATTCCTTTGGAATTTCAGGATGCTGGCTCTGTTGCGGTCCTCCGTCTCCTGTATGGTGCTGGCTGCCTTCTGGAGAAAACCCTGGGCATCTGAAAGCTTGGTGGAGAAGCGGGACAGGACCTCCCTGACAGGCGGGAGGCGGCCGTCTATGATCATTAACTTCTTCTCCAGCTGACGGATACGCCTCAGCACTGAAAACACAACCTCTGTTATTTTATTTTAAATGGGTTTGAATGTGATGGTCAGTTTTGTTTAATCTTCACTCTCCACCATAATGATAGACAAAGAGTCGTTTTGATACAATTTCATGAGCGCTTTGACTTCATACCACAATGATGACAATAATGATAACAAGAAATAATCATGTCTAGAATGCTGTGTTTGTGCTCTTTTGTTGTTGTTATGGGAACTTCTGTATATCTCCTCACAGTCATGGGCTTCAGTCGACTCGTCAGTGGCGATGGGCTCTCGTGGGGACAGATCTAATTTCCTCATCCAGGTCACCATTCCCTGGGCCACCTCAGTGTTCCGTCTGACCACCTCTGGATCCACATCCTGGTAAACACTGTACAGCTCCCAGTCATGGATCATCTCTGTGCACATATGTGATGAGTTAGGAACCTAAATTCACAAGTCACCCAGGTTGTAGAAGTCTAGGCTTTGAGGCCAAATGGTTTGATAGTTAAACAGTTTAGCACTCTTAAGATACTGTGCATTTAATGTGTTGCGGGAAACACTGACAGGACAAAAGAGCTGGTTGCACCCGAGTAGAGCTTATTGGTACCTTCAATGCGCACGTTGAGATCAGTGAGGTTCGTGCTGAGCTGCTCAGCCAGAGTGATGGTCTCCAGCGTGTCATTTTCCAGCTTGTTCCCCAGAGTCTTCACCACACTCTCCTGGAAAACCACCACAATAACTAATCAATGACACATCAATCAGAGGCTGAAGTCGTTTGCTTCTGAAGACCGAGCTGGGACTCTCAGGTGTCCTGTACAAAGATTTGACTAGGTCTAAATTAACTGGAACATGTCAGGTCCACCTTTTGTAGGCTGTGTTATGTTGTCAAATCCCTGAAGTCTAAATAATGGATTTGATTGACTGTATAGAAGCAAGGACATGCAGCTGAGCAATCTGAAACATCTTTAGTAAAGTTCTGAGGATAGGAGTTTTAATAAATAAAATTAAATGTATTACTAGGGAAACAAATTTTGGCTTCCAATTCTAAAGCCCTTTAAAATCTATAGACTTCCCTTAAATGGTTAAAGTACATGAAATTATAAATGATGGTTTTCTGACCGATTCTCCCAACTGTTTAATGTCCAGCACCACAGCCTCTGTGGCCTCCTCCAGCTCCCCAGTCTGGGCCTTCATCACATCAGACTTGTTTCTCCAGCCATGAAACTGAGCCTGGAAGCAAAGTAAATGATGTCATTTATTTGACCACATTATAGAAAGTGTGAAAAGCCCAGCGTAGTGTAAAGAAAAAAGAAAACACTGTTACACAGGATTGATCTGTGCCTCAATTGACTTTTTCTGTGAACCCACTTCATCTTTACCTGCCATGTTTCCTACATTTAAAGCTGCATTCATCTTTTTTGTTTTGGCCAAAGGGGGGGTCATCACGGGTTTGTAAACTCTTCAGAAATTGCCGTGCTCGGTTTCCCAATCTGTTCCCACAGTTTATTGAGTCTGCTTCCATAGTTTATAAATACTTCTGCATGGATTTCCACATCAATAGATTTGTTTTCTGATGCTAAACTCTACACTTCCACTGGCTAGTCACTAAAGTTGTTTCTGATTTGATGCTAAACAGGTAAGGTCAGAGCTGTTTGCTGAAAGCTGCTGCATGCTGACCTGGTCATAAAACCAAAACAGTGAGCTAAAAGAGGCTAATATTTTCTGTAAATTTACATTTAGGGTATTGAGCAGACACTTTTGTTCAAAGCGACTTACAATAAGTACATTTGTCTGAAGAAATAATCACCTGTAGAGCTGAAGAGAAACTCGGAGTTGTGGAACATATGGATGTGGGGTTTGTCTCTACACATGACACATTGTCCTTTGATGCAGTGTTGATTATTGCAGCTTTAACGTGTCTTTTAATTCATCTGCATTAATCCCGTTACGTGTGTGTACCTGCAGTCGATGAGCAGTGTAGTTGTAGTATTTGAGCCTGTCGTTGGCCGCAGCACCGGTGGATATGTTCAACACTCCGACTTTCAGCTGGTCCAGTGTCTTGTTGGACAGCTGCAAGTCCCCAATCAGATGCCAAATGCACTCATCACAACCTAAAAAGAAGAAAAAAAGAAAAGTGGATTACAGTTCTCGAATTCCAAACAATTTGTTTTTGTTCATTTCAAAACTGTACTGGCAGTGTAGTAGTAGTAGTAGTGTCATTCTATCTCTGCTACAGTTGTTAACTCCACTTACTGATGTTGCACAGGTTGACTGTTGCAGCCTCTGCCAGGCACTCTCCTGTATGCATATCACAGTGGCCACTCTCACAGTCACACTCTGTAAAAAGCAGATGCAATTCATCATACAGTGTAAGACAACCCTCTGCACATCAGCCTAAATTCTTGTTCAGCTAGAAACAGGTCAAATATATCAAGACCCACAGATGGTATTTTGGCTTGAGGCCTGCACATCTGTCTTGTGGCCTCTCTTGTGTGGGACTGATGGTTTTAGGAGCTGTGTGTGTGTGTGTGTGTGTGTGTGTGTGTGTATAAAGTTAGGCTGCATGGTGAAGTCATCCAGCTCTCTGCAGAGATTCTCCGGCCACAGGGTCACAGCTCTCTGCAGATGCTTCTCTGACATCATGGGCACTACTGTGTTAGTGGGTGTGGGAACGTGAGTACTCAGTACAGCCTTTTCCTCTGGAAAAGTATTATCTGCATTAAACAAGTGGTCTGGGGGCATCTTTTCAAAAAAGACCACAAGAACATTTGACATGTCATATGATGGACAGATGACTTACTCTGGCACCCGGAGGGGCTGTAGTCCCAGTAGCCTGGCAGGCAGCGCTCGCAGTAACGACCTCCGGCCCCTGGGCGGCACGGACAGCTGTGGGTGAGAGGATGGCAGGTGGTGCGAATGGAAGCTGGCCCGCATTCACACCTCCGGCAGCCCTGACAGCTGGAGAAACCAGAGTAGCCCTCCTAGATTACAAAAATGAAGGACTCTGTTAGATCCCAGTATCTGGCTGTTCAAGTGTATTTTGAAACATATTGTTGTGCATTATTTAAAGGATAAGTCTATTATAGCTGGGGGTGTTATTTAGGCAGTGTTGGCCATCCTTTCTATCTCTGTTAAAAACTGAAATATTGTTTATACATGTGCTACATGAGATTTCCATGAGTTTGTCATTCCATGTCACACCAAAACAAAATTTATCTTTCAAATTTTATCTTTCAAGGATTTTTATCTTTTGTTTGATTTGCAGAAACCATAAAGTTATTTTTATCAAAGCATCTTTTAAGTTTGTTCATTAAATTTACAATTCTCTCTGCTAAAGCTTTTTTAATTCATCTCCTGAACCAAATACATGTGTGTCATCAGCAAACAGCACAAACTGCACTTGACATTAAAATACAAAATGGAAAGTTTAGGCCCCAAAACCAAGTCTTGGGGGACTCCACATTCAGTCTTCAAACTTTTACCTGTATTACTTGTAACTGTACGTAGTTTCTGTTATAGCTGCTTAACCAATTTAGAACTACTTCTCTCACACCATGCATACGAACTTTAGAACTTAAGATAGTAATGATCTAAATAAAATCTAAATACTTTTTTCATTATTTCCAATAGAAGTTTTTATTTTATTTTTGTACAGTTTAAGCTCTTTGGAATATGAAAGCAAGGACACTGGTCTGTAGTTAGTAAAGCTGCGTGTATCTCCCATTCTGAAAAGAAAGATTGAAAATATAGCTTTTATTACATTCTCATCACTACTGGTTGATGTCTGATTTTTGGATTTTGCTACAATGGATCTAATTTCAGTTTCACTCACCTCTTCAAGAAGCACAGACCACTACACTTATAAAAACAATATAGTGTGAGTATTACCCATAGAAATAATGGCCAAAACCAGGTAAATATGACCCAGGTTGTAGTAAACTAGAATGGCCCTTTAATCCTTCTTCACATGAAATCCTTAAGTCTCACACAGAAGTACCAGTTGGACTGGACTGGGCAGAGTCACATGGTTCCTCTCACCTCGCACTGGTCACAGAATCGTCCGGTGACGCCCGGCTTGCAGTGACACACTCCTGTCCTGTCGTCGCATGAAGAGGTGCCGCATTTATTGCACTCGCACTCTGCGACAGACACAGGACACATGCAACGATGACAACATTAGAGGTCAAAAGATGTCATGAGCAGAGTGGAGAGGGTTATTTTAGGCTTTGCAGGACCTCGAAAAGCATATGGTAATCCTTGATCCTGGACTGTGACCCTGTGACTGGTCTTTTTTTCCCACTGAACAGCTTCAGGATGACATGCACACCACAAAGTAGATCAGCGGTAACTTTTGCTACATATATAATCATTTTGATATCAGGGAGTAGAAATACAAATAAATATTTGGTCAAAACAGATATTTTATACAACGCTATTCTTGTACATCATTCATTCATGCATTCATGCTGACTGGTCAGCCTGTGATGTACACTCAAGTATAACCTTTGAATGTGGAAGCACTTCTTAACATTATGAGTCTTTCAAATATGAATCAAACATCTCTTGTAGTTTGCTCGTTGCCCCCACCTCTGCAGTTCTTGGCGCTGATGGCGTCGCCGTAGAAACCTGGGGCACACCTCTCACAGTTGGCGCCGGCGGTGTCTCCCCAGCAGTGCTGGCAGTGGCCCGTGATGTTGTGGCACTCACTGAAGATCAGGTTGGGGTCGGAGTTGCCATTACAGTCGCATCTCTTACAGGAATTACCAATCACCATCGGGTTGCCGTAGTAACCTGGAGCACACCTGGAGGGGAAAGGCTGAATCACTGCATGTTACAAATGAACAAGTTAATGACAAATCCACCTTTGGGTACTCTCTTTGATTTCCAGTGCACATGAAGAAGATCTTTTATAATAAGGTATTTTAATGGAAGTTTCACAAAGAAACAGCTGCTATTGTAATTTCAGTGGAGAGAGAACATACAATAGTTGCTGGATAGATACATATTGCAGGCATTCACTGGTGGCTTGCACTGTAACTATTGTAAGAAAACATAGACTGCTTGTATGATTGTTGTATTGTTGTGAAGTTCTGCCCACCTCAGTCAGTAATCTGTAGTTTTTATTGAATGTGCGCAGAGAGAATACTTGCTCACGCTGGATTTATTATAACTTCTTTATTGGTTGTCAAAGCTGTCGCAGCACTGACCTCTCACAAAAATGTCCAGCGTAGCCCTCTTGGCACTTGCACCTCAAAATGGCACTTCCTCTGTCACAGTGCACTGCGAAGCTGGCCGGACACACAGGGGAAAGTATTTCAGAGATTACCGACTGCTTGCCAAGACACAGTCTTGTGGCTGCAGAAAGAAGAACAGATTGGCTTACTTATTGGTTGGGACAGACAGGGGGCAGGCGCAGGGTTGGCAGGTGTGTCGTCCATCCAGGCTGAGAGCGAGCATGTAACCATCTTCACACATTTCACAGAAATCACCTGTACTGTGGTCCTTGCAGTTCTGAAAGGGAGAATATTAGAACTGATGGCACCATATTCCTGACATTAATGTGATTTGTTCACTCTGATACTTACAGTGAACAATAATCAATGTAGGGAAACTTACTCTACAAACTCCAGTGATGTCATCACAGTAGTCTGCGTGGCCTTTGCAGTTACATGGTAAGCACAAGTTTTGCTCGCTCAGGAAAAATCCCTTTGCACACACCTACAGTGGGAGCAGAAATATAAATTCTTACTTAAGTGAAAAAAAGTAAAACTGTGGTATAAGCTCCCACAGCATGATTCAGTCTGAAGTCTTCTAAGACACATGAGCCATTTGCACTGCAGGCATATTCTGTGTTCCGACTTTCTCAGCGAATATGTTAAGTAGACTGCCTTCACTCCTTTTGAAAACTGGGACTGAAAGCACATTTTTGGCTAATATTTTCTCCTAAGGATGGCACAAGGAAAATGCTCATTGTGAATCCAAATTCCAAAGCAAGAATACAAAGTAAATAATAAAGTGACTAATTGACAAAGGAAATGGCAGGCATCACTTAACTACAGGCGCACACTTGCAGATGTACACATGTACCTCTTCCAGTACCATTTTTGGTCAATATCAAGTTACTTCAAGTTTATTTGTATTGTCCAAAAACACATACAATGTGTCAGTGGGGCTTATAGGCCTACAACTGTTCCTGAACCAGCCTGTGCTTTGTAAGAGGTCGAGGAAATAATCCTCTCAGCACATGAAGCAAAAAATGCAGGAAAGCTAAAATGCATAATGACTCAAATAGTGAATGTGAATGTTCACACAAAAGCCATAAAATAATGTATTTCCAATGGAGGCGCAGGGCACTATTGCCAGTCAAGTGAACCTGCTATACTTTTCCACAACGTACAGATTCTTCAACTCCTTGGTATTGCAAAGCTCAGCCTGAACTAAGAATGACAAAAATAGCTCTACAAGCATAGGCCCACCAGACACAAGATCAGGGGCCCAAATCTTCAGGGGGCCACTAAGCCAGGTTCATGTTTTGATCCTAAACTAAGCTGAATAAAAATAACATAGTACTTATTTTAGTAATCTCTTGGGTTTTTTGCCATTATATCATTATATAGCTCAACATTGCATAAGACCAAGTTACTAAGTTACTAGATTAAATAACTAAAGCTAATTCAATGTGCCCGACAACACATCTAGAATAGCCATCTGTCCATGTCTGAAAGGGATTATAGTTGGTAAGGACAGCAGGTAATAGAGGAATTTTGAAAGCTATATTTGATTTAATCAAGATATAATATACATGAATTATACTGCCAATACACCCAAGTAACATACCAAACAACGCAAAAACCTTTTACATGATATGTAAGCATTGACCCTAATGCTTCAGGTCAAAAACTTGACTGACTTATTAAAACTGCACCAAGTGAGATGGGAGGAAAGTCTTCAGAAATGCAGCAGTTCTCTGTCCTGCATCCTGTTTGATGTGTGTTCACCACAGTTTCTCAGGATGATGTGATGTCACAGTTCAGACCCCCCCCCCCCCCCACACACACACACACAAACACACACACACACACACACACACACACACACACACACACAACTCTATAAAAATCTTTGAACATTTAAAGTAGCACCATTCAGTGAGGCGTACAATAGCACTTTGTTTGCAGCAGTCTCTGTAAGACCTCCATAGTTTGACCTCCTTGTTCCATTCAGTCAACTGGACATTGATGCTGTCCATCCAGAACGGCCAGAAGACGGAACATTCCACAGACTTACAGTTCTGTATGCTTACTAATGATTCACATTTTCCTTTGATTTATTCACGGACGGGCTGTTAGACAAAGGCATGCCTCTGTAGCTAATCTCAAACATCCTGTCAACAGCAGCACCGATTCTTCTTGCAGGCCCTTTTCCTGTGGCTTCTACTAAGCCTAAGTTCACATACTCTCATACCAGACCCATCCCTCATTCCCATATAAACTTTCAATGTGTCAATTTTCCATGTAAACACACCCTGGAAATGCAGCTAAAGATGCTAATAACTTTGGTGCAAGTTTTTTTTTAGTTTTGGTCCCAAATGGTGGTTAAAGCCATTGGGAGTAATAAAGGTTTATGGGAAAACCACTGAGATCCTGAAGTATTACCATTTGTGAAGCCACTTAAAAGGGTTTTGAAAAGGTTCAGACCTATTAGCAGTGTGACAAACAGCTGCGGAGTGTATAGACAGGGGAGCACAGGGCAGAAAGTTGAGGCTTAGAGGGAGATGCAGCAGATAGTCTTGAGGTAGGACATGGACTCTTTAAACTCTCTAAAATGAGAGGAATGCGTCTCAAGTAAACACCTAGCAGCTGGTGAAATAACATTTCTGCCCATGTTTGGATGACATGGTGTCGTAATCGCTAGCATTTGTAATTTAAGCTCTGGACCTAATAGGAATAGTTCAACATTTCTGGAAATAAACCTTCAAAAGGTTTTTTTGAAGGTCTTTTTGAAGGTCTTTTTAATCCTTGCGAAAAAAACTTTAAAAGGATTTTTTCTGAGAGTGAGAAGTTTGAAGCTGGAGTCAGGACATGTTATCTGATTGTGTTTCCTCCCAAAATGTGTTAGCGAATAACTGTCGCTGATCTGTGCCCTGCTAGCATGAAAACACCATTCTGTTTCTATTTTTTCCCCATAAATATTCCCCCCCCCTTCCCTGTCATGGCCCCTAGTTTGAGAACCACTGAGTGAAACAAACAAGATACAACATGTTCATTAGTGAACTTTACTTTTAGCATAGCTGTTTTATCTTGCACTTAGTTTTTAAGCTAGGCTCTAGTCCTGAATCTAGCTCAGCACTTACACAGACATAAAGTTGATATCAATCCTCTCATTTTACTCTCTCAAACAACAAATAAGAGTATTGCTCCACATTTTGAACTAATGGTTACTAACTGACATTTGTAGCCTTCTGCCAACTATGACCACACTCAGCAATGTGAACTATTTCTGCGGGTCTCCGGCTGTGCCTACGACAGTGGAGAACAAAGATGATATTCAACATGTTATTTAGACTCTCTTTGTTTTCATGTGAAGTTGCCTTCTCCAATGCTCTGCTCTGATTTTCAGTATTTATCACTGTATTTCCTGAGTGTTGAATGCATACAGGACGGACCATAAGGCTCCATCTCTGCGATACAGAGCTGAACAAATGTAGCTGGTATCAAGCACAAAAACAGGATTTGGCTCAGCAGAGGAGTGCTGTCCAATGTCAACACACTGTGGCCATGCCCTCTCCCTGCAGTGTGTGTGGGGATGGGAAGCCTCTATGACTGACAGATCTCTGCAATGTTAGTTTATAAAGATACACTGAACAAAATAATGAACGCATATCTGCACATTTTGGAGTGGCCTTTTATTGTGGCCAGCCTAAGGCACACCTGTGCAATAGCCATGCTGATCAGCATCTTGATATGTCACACCTGTGAGGTGGATAGATTATCTCACCAAAGGAAATGTGCTCACTAACACAGATTTTGACATATTTGTGAACAACATTTGAGAGAAATAGGCCTTTTGTGTACATAGAGAAAGTCTTAGATCTTTGAATTCAGCTCATGATGAATGGGGGCAAAAACAAAAGTGTGTTCATAATTTTTTCAGTGTAACTTTCAAATGCACTTGGTCCTACGCCTGTGTCCTGGTTGTTGTGGTGTTGGCAGTTATGTACATCTGCCTGCTGACAGAGTTTTCCCAGAGAGAATTAAGTAGATTAAATGTTAAAGCTCGAAGGTTGAGTCTCATTTCCGTTTCGCCTCTCAACTGCAGCTGGCTGCTGTACTTAGAGTTGACCTTGAAGAGGGGTTCAGACACTGGATTTATTCACGCTAACTCCTCTGAACATCCTCAAGACATTACAGATCCAAGGTCATGGGAATCTCATCGTGACTCAATAACTGTGCACAGACAGTCTGGCTGCAATGGTGAGGCCTCCTCTCCGATGACCCTCAACTCAGAAAAACACTGAGAAATAAACATGTACAGCCGAAAATAAACAAGGAATACCTGTTTAAATTGCACTGTTTTAGCACTGCTAAGTTTAGGGATTTAATACCACCTCATTCTCTCTCCACATTTTTAACCTAATGCCCATTTTCCCAGGATGTTTCTTCACACTGACTGGCTGCCAAGAATCAAGGCTGTCCAGTTCAGTTCTATAGGGCCAATAGACACAAATCATCCCCAAAAGCATCCAGGTGCAACAGTGATGACTACGATGATATCAAAACTGTGAAAGAAAGGCTATCAACCAATCAATCTCGTTCTAGATATGTAAATTAGGCATCTATTAGACATATTTTGCGGTTTTACTTACAACTGAGTTAATAATAACAACCCTATTGGTTGACAAGAATGTCAATCTTGGACAAAACCCTTCATTACCTTCAATGCCAGCCTTTTTTTTTTTTAATTTAGCTTTCTACAAAATCTTCACATGCAACCATGGTATGAATAAGGTTAGGGAAACAATGTTGGTTATGGCAATTAAAATATGGTAGTGGTAGGCAACTAATAAATGTGGTTAAAGCTAGGGAAAGGTCTGTGACAGGATGTGAACTCCAGTCTCACTCATCCACCCCGGCAACTTCCACACCCTTACTCACCACCCTGCTACAGTAAGGACACACTACTTCCTGTATTGTTATGAAATGTTGAAATGTGGAATGGAATGCAACCACATTGAATGGTGATTATGGAAAGTGTTTTGGCCATAAAAAGTTCAAACATGGGTTTGATATAATGACTTATAACTTTAAATCAAAATAGATAAACTCATTTCCTTTGGAGCTATACTAAGCCAAGGGAACATTGGTCCTGTATGGCTTCTCATGCCCTTGCTGTCTATTGTGCTCTCTCTCTCTCTCTCTCTGGGGAGTTGCTCAACATTTGGCAGCTGGTTTCCATTAGGGAACTTGCTGGGGGGGCATGATAATGGTGGAGACAGTAACTCAGAGCCCATGTGAACTTTCGCCTTGGGATACCTCTGATGGAACAAACACACACACACACACGCATAAACACACACACACGCATAAACACACGCAGGACCATTGTGACGTCCAGAGAGACACATAGAAGTCCTCTGAGAGCTCTCCAGTCAGCCAGAACAAATCCCCCTCAAAAAGACCTGCCTCACCTTTTACAGTTTTCACCGTAACATTTGTGTACGTCGTCATCAGCCTAATTACATACATGTGAAGTAGGTAGAAAAAGTCAGAAACTAAACATAGCTGTGCTAGCATGCACGGTTTACCAGCCAAAAATAGATAAAACCAAATCTGTCTTACTTTCAGCACCGATCGTTGCTGTTCCCCAAGCCTGGCGGCAGAAGCTGGATAGGAAATCCCTGAGAGGATGCAGAGAAGGCAGAGGCAGGACAGAGATTTAGCAGCCATATTTGTGTGTTTGCCCAGTAGAGCACTGATCCCCTCTCTGTCTGTGTCTCTGTCAGCGACTCCTGGCTGTAGGAAAGTCTCTGGGCAGCTCCTCTTGCACGGCTGCACACGTTGGCTTCACTTTTCCACTGCTCTGACCTCCAGATGCGGCACTGCGCCTAGTCCCGGCCCAGGCTGAGTCCTGTAAAACAAACTTGTGTAGACTTCCTCCCTTTCTCTCCCTCTGTCCCTGCCCTGATTCCTCTCTCCTAGCAGACTTGCCTCTCCCCTGAGCCTGTGTCTAAATCACATACAGATGGGAAGACTGGAAACTGAGAGAAAGAGTGAGAGAGGGAAGAGAGAAAGAACGACAGACAGAGAGGCAAATGAGCAACAGAGGGCTTCTGTCTCTTGAGCAGTAGGCAGGCCTGAGTCAGACAGTGCACCCATCCAAACTGCATATTTCGCCCCCTGACTGACAGAGTCAGATTGAGTGTTAGCGCCCCATCTCCATTTGCAGGACCGAGGCACCCTTTCACCTTGGGCTCAATAGGCAGCTCCCCTCCCTCTGGTCTCCCCCTCCCCCTCCCCCTGTTCGGCCAGGGTGGGCAGAGGGTTGAAAGCTTCAACACTCACTCTGCACTCCGCAGGCAGAAAAGAAACAGCTGCTCCTAAATCCTGGCCCAGCTCCACCACGGAGCCCCAGACATGAGCTTTCTGTTTGTTTTCCAAGGTCAGACCATCAAAAGCTGCTAAATTTACAGATATTGTGTGAGACTCTTAACAGGAAGTGCCTGAAGTGTGACATTTCCAGCACAAAGGATGTCTTGTCAGAGACTGAAAACAGTAGTTCCCTAAGATCTGAATTGCTGAGCACATGATTAACTGATGAATCTAAGCAGACATGTCACATAGGTCCAAAGACAGTTCTGACTTCTCCACAAAGACCATGTTGTAAGCAGTTCCAAATATGTCCAAGTTATGTCGTGCTAGCCCATAATACCATGTGGAAGTTATATGTCTCAAGTGACGAATAAACAGGTTGTCACATTCCAGTTATGCATGGCAGAGATGTCATTCTCACAAGAGCAAAACAAGGCCTCAGCCAGGACTATCTTTACTATTCTGAACAAAACCAAGGTTAAAGTCAAAATGAAATTTGAATTCTCCTCACTCATACTGTAGTTATTTATTTTACAGATTTATACATTAAAATGTTACTGCAGCTATTTTCTGAAATTTCCAAAAGCAGATAGGTGAGTTTTTGGAAACATCTGTAGAAACAGCATTGAAGCCTCGAGCCTCTGGGGTGGTGTTTCCCATGAAAGACGTTAACTGACATCTGAGAGCTGGCTGGTAGGAGGTGAGCTGTAAAGTTCTGGGCTGCGCTACTGACTGGAGCACGTCAGCAGTAGGCTATATCCTCTGCACTTGGTAAAGGATGCTTTTCCCCCTTTTTTAACAAACCCACATATAGCCCTGGTTATGCAACCTTAGCTAGTTAAGATGTATGTCCCTTTAAATCATTTGGTAGGACTGAAGTTTGTATGCCACTCAGAAAGTTAGGCCAACTAGCTAGTTAAATGCCATTAAACCATTGCAGAGGAACAGGGTTTGAAAAGGTGACGCCAGTCAAACCTCAAACAATGGATAACCCAGTGTAAAACACCATGGTAATATGGCATTTATGTTTGTTTTACACATTAGGGACAGGTAAGGAACATCACAGTGTCCTTGTCCAGACAGATTTGATGCATTTGATGCAAATTGATGATGTGCATAAAAGCAGGAGGATGAAAACACACTAACAATCCGTCCCTGCACACACAGTGTTTTTGTGTTTGTTTAGCTATCACGGAGTAACATAGTGCTCAAATACACAGCTGGTCAACTGCCAGTCAGTCGGAACAAAATATTCATGCCCTCTGGAATACTGCTGTCTTCTTTCTTCCATTTTGACTTTAAAAACTAAAGTGTCCGAAATTGACCTTGG
The DNA here is from genome assembly GCF_014851395.1 of Micropterus salmoides. Classification (NCBI taxonomy): domain Eukaryota; kingdom Metazoa; phylum Chordata; class Actinopteri; order Centrarchiformes; family Centrarchidae; genus Micropterus; species Micropterus salmoides. The sequence goes on along the minus strand of NW_024040928.1, from coordinate 3,638,156 downwards.
TTTTAGCCAATCAAAGCACTATCCTCTTTATTTGGTCTTTAACTACCATATATTACCTGCTTTTGAAAAGACTGGTAGCATGACAAAGTTAATTGTTGTTTTGGGAGTAACTGTAGACTCCAGTAATGCAGTCCAATTCCAGCATTACAATGTAAATGGCACAGTGATGGCACTAACCACCAGAAAGCTGATGACCTCAGTCTGTTTACTTCACCAGCTCAGCTAGACGGAGAGGACTTTTACTTTTCCACATTTGGCCCACTGCGCATTGTTATTCTCAGCACAGGCATGGTATAAACACCAGAGATCACTCACAGACGAGGGCTGGATTCAGTGTTCTCGGTCTCACAACAGCAGCACCGTATTCTTACCTTCTCTAAAAAGGTGTGGGTTTGTCCCCTATTCAGCTAAGGCCATTCATATGATCTAAGGCCACTGCTGGGTCTGGCAGCTGAGTGATACAGCAGGCATGGCACAGTGCAACACTGCCCTCTGAGCCAAAAGCAACAGGGAGAAATTCATCCGCAGTGCTGCAGTCTGAGTATCACAAGACCCTACTTAATACAGTTCAACAAGGCTTTATCACAACCATAATGTGTTAATGATACTTGTACTTATTTTTTTGCTGTTTGCCTGGCAATATTTAGCATATTAAAAAGGGTTCACAAAGGATTATTCCAATATATTTCAACTTGGGTCTAACTATTTCTATTTTAAATAATACCAAAGCACTAGTAAGTAAATTAGTAATTGCTGGCATTTAGGAAGACACAGACATTGCTAAAAAGAAGTCAGACAGGGCATGAAAGTATTCCAGCTTTAGTGGAGAGAAAACAAAAGGCGAACTGTAAAACTGTCCACTGTAAACAGCCTCCACAGCTTCCAGACCAACATCCTGGTAACTAACCTTTGAATGACTCTTTTCCACGCAACAGGAAAAGCAAAGACTGAATCACATGTTCGACCTTATTTTGAAAGCACAGTGCCCCTATCTCACGCATGATGTGCTGAGGTTCACCTCCAGATCAGGGCAGAAGGAGAGAGGCATGGCAGCCTCTCCTGAGAGGGCCGGGAGGTCAGAGGGTCCAGCAGAACAGCCCTCTCTCCTCTGCCCGCGGTGTCTCCTTACACTCTCCACACATACCAGAGAAAACTGGAACCTTCACCACAACAAACACGTCCTCACTTTGATGCCACACACTTACTGGTAGCGTCCTGCAAAATTAAAGGTACGTGCTGGTTTATTACAACTCAGATATTTAATGGTTTTGGCCACCATTTCTATCAGTTATGAAAAACATTGTATTCACCAAAGTAATGACAAAACAATGGCCGCTGAAGCAAGAAACATGGACAGTCAGACAATCTGACAGGCTGGACACAAGCCAGCAGTTTATCCAGATCTGAACCATTTTATTTGGTGGTAAACTGAGAGTGGAGGAACTTAAAATGTTGGTGAAGCAGCTGTAGCTCAGGAGTTAGAGCGGGTTGTCCACTGATTACAGGGTTGATGATCCCCACCTCCACCTGTCCACATGTCAAAGTGCTGTTAGGGCTAGACACTGAACCCCATATTGCGTTGCTCGCTGGCAAAAACCTGAAAAGTGCTCTATATAAAAGCACAATATAAATGTAGCCATTTACTCACATCTCACTTGTAATAAAACCTTCTAGTGTCCCGCTGTATCTTGTATGAAAATTTGATAGTTTGTGGTGAGGGTGGTCCAAGTAGAAAGTTCATCGAGTGTCCAAAGTGCACAATTTCATCCGTTGGGCAGTAAGGATGTACTCTGGATATTTCAACACCACCTGCCAAGTAGATTTGACTTCTTAGGTCACCAACATCATCCATCTGAGGACCATAATGTCTGATTCGGCAAGCGGTTTGATTCGTGCATGCCTTTAGACAGTACAAAATATGAACTTAAGGAGGTTGCATACCTCATTCACTGCAGACATTTGACATGTTATAGAAGGAACAGAAAATAATTACCAAACTTAATAGGCTACATTTCAGTATGCCAGTTCCAGGGCCCCAGCACTCTGCATGCTGGCTCGCTGACATGACTCACTAGAACGGCCAAATAGAATGAACCCACCTTTATTGTAACTGGCTCCACCTGTGCTTTCCCTGCTAAATCAAGTCAAAATGTCTGCAGTGAAAAAGGTCTATCACAAAGTGTTAAATAAGATGGTAGATTACATTTGTTACTATACACCCAGGCCTTAAGGATTTGACAGTATTTAATCAGTGGTAAACGGTGTTTAGAGATTTAGGTATCCTTTTCCTAGGGTACTCAATATTTAAGATTTACAACCAAAGTCATGTAAGCATCCAAAGGAGTAAACATTTACATCAATGTCTTCTGCAAGGCATGTTTGCTCTCCCAGTTGGATCCTGTTACTCTCACTGTCCAGTTTACATACAGCCTCACAATATCTCACAGTTTGTGAGTTCATGCCTTAGGGAGAATTGTATCTCAGTCTTGGCAGTGAGTGTTGATTAGAAACAGATGGAACGAGGAGGGGGTGTGAGAGAGCAGAGAAAAATGTAGAGCGAGGAGGTTGGGCTTGGTGGGAAAATAGAATTATTCTCCACTCACATAAACTGTCCTCACTGAACTATCAGACCGATTAGAGTGCTGCAAATCACATGTGTAAATCCTGGCAGTGCTTGTGTAATTTCATGTGCATTTCCCCAAAGGTAAGCTTACACCATCTGAGTCCAGGCTCTTTCCAAGACAACTCATGGAAAAAACAAGACAAGAGATTTAATATGCAAAGCTAGCCTTAGCCGGCTAGATTCTGCACATACCAAGCAACAGATCAAAATGAAAAGACAACAAAAGTCTAACATTTAGATGCAAATTAAATTAAGATTTAATGTCATCAGCTTGAGGCCCTGACCTACTTGCAAGCATTACTTAGAACTTATTTTAAAATTTCAATATCACAAGGTTAAAGTTACAGACTAAAGTGAGAGCATTATAACAACTTCTTTCATATAACCCCTTGACAAGTAATACTGTGCAGTTTGCAGCAAAAAATAATATCAGTTATGTTGTGATGTAACTGCACAAAGCATTGGGACAGCCAGAGAAAGTTTTTCTCAAAGGTTCAAAGACTTTTCTTTATGAGCTTACATTGACTGTGTCTCACCAATTAGTAATTATGTGTATGCTTGTGGTCTAACAAATGTTGTAATAATAATGCTGAATTCTCATAAAAATATTTTTAAATCATGCATTGTTTAGATACATGATTACTTGCTAGCAGTTCTCATCTCGCTTGCCTTTGTTGGCACATTGCTCTGTTTCTTTGCACGTTAGGGGTTGTTGTTAGGGTGGTGGGGTGCAAAACAAAGGAGTCACGTCAAATAATGTTTTAGGCACTGGGGAGGGACATACAAGTTCAAATTGTTGTATTTTCTATTTGTTTCAAGTGTTTTAAACTTGGTATCTCTCACTTCTACCTAAACCTCATTGAAACTCACTCTCGGCATAGCAACGATAAGAATCACAGCCAAAAAACAGATAATATGTCCTTAGATGTATAGGAGCAAAAACACTGTAGAGCTAAATCAGAAACCCAAACCTCTTCCCTCAGACATTCTAATAAAATATTGTGTTGTAGTAATGTGTAATGAGTAAGTAAATACATACTTTACTGACTTGCCCAACATCGCTTCAAAATAAAATATTGTTCTTTTAAAAGTCACTAATGTATTAATAAAGATCAGTATGCCAAAAGCAATACGTCTACCTTTTGATCCATTAATACTCTTGCCCTAACTCTCATAAATGCTTTTGTCTAAAATATCATAGCTACCCTAACAGGACAACAGGTAGCTCAAATGCCTCTTGGTCCATGTGATTATCCACTCAGTCCAGTGCTCTGTGGATTTTTGAGGGTGTGTGAAGTTCAAGACGGTATTTAGTGCTGATATTCAAAAAGCCTCTGAAGTAGCATATTTCCAATCAAGAGACACTTAAACTCTGCACTCAGACCTGGGTTAGCTGTAAAACATGCACATTAGTGAGGTATGTATGGCTGCCCATATGATGCGGAGTTAGCCATATCATTTCATACCCATCTCTGTTGAAAGTTGCACAGTACTGATTGGGCAGGATGTAGTGACAGTGGTATATCATGCTATATATACTGTACATGCATTTACAACATATATTCCTGCTACGCAACAACATGCAGTATATTTCCAGAGTAGTAATGTTATTAGTTTTGCAGGTATTACATTAAAAACAAAAGAGCTGGTGCAAGAGGGAAAGTCAGGGGATCACCAAGTCCATTAGGATCCAGCAGTGGTGAATTTTAGCATTCATACAGTATATTCTGCCAATGCAGGCTGAGTCTCAGAGGACTCACTAAAATGTTTTCTATAATTTAGATTAAGTGCGGCACATCACACAGCTTAACTCCATCTGTTTTCGGACCTGGAGCCAGTTTTCCAATTTGTTCAATCATACTGCTCAAATATTTGTTTCAGTATAACATCACTTGTGTTTGCTTTGCCAAAGTATGCTGCTATCCAGTTCTGTACAGTGCAGTAGGTTCCATGGGGCTGAACCCCAATTGACCCGTCGCTCTCTTTTAAATTAGACCTATGGACATGTTTCAGTATTACTGTATTTTGCCATGTCCTAAATGGCAAATGGAATGCATTTTTGCTGCGCTTTTTTAGTCTAGCGAAGTGATTTACAACACATGCCGACATCCACATATTACACAGACATTCATCCATTTTCCATGTGGTGGCTCCAAGGCTCTGCACTCTCTCCCTTTAGCCTGTGGATTCTGTAGAAACTTTTAGAAAACACCTAAAGACATCTTTTTAGACAAGCTTTTAATTATCAAAAAGGCTTTGCTTTCCACAATTCTTTCGGACATTTTATGGTCATTTGAAGAAATTTTCATTCTTTAGATTTATATGGTATTTGTTGACAGGTGGTACAGTGGTCAGCACTGTCGCCTCACAGCAAAAAGGTTGTGGGTTCAAACCCCGGTTTCGGTCCTTAGGTGTCGATGTGAGTGGTTGTTTGTCTATGTGTTGCTGTCCAGGGTGTACCTTTCGTCCAATGTAAACTGGGATTGGCTCCGGCCCCCTGCGTGCAGGATAGTTTTTGGTTGGTATTTGATGATATATGTTATTTATTTGTTTTTTACTGTAAAGCACTTTGTGACCCCTCTTGTTTTATCCAAAGCTGCTACATGTGTCAGAGGTCACACAGAGAGGTCTGGAGCAACTATGTTTAAGTGTCTTGCTCATGTGTCACAGTAGGGAGTTGAACCCAGGTCTCTCACACCAAAGGCATGTGTCTTAGCCACTGCGCCGTCACCACCCCGTATATAGGTGCTATATAGCTTATTTACTCCCTTACATCACACATCTGTATATAAAACTGGTATAATTATATCTTGCATTTATTCTATTACTTTCCTTTCCTTTCTGTTGTGTTTTGTTGAATCAGCTGTAACAAGTGCGTTTCCCCAGTGTGAGATCAACAAAATCTTATCTTATCTCACACACTGATGGCAGAGGCTGCCATGGAAGGTTCCAACCTGATCAAGGACACTTCGACAGACTCTCTGGAAGAGTCTGGGTTGTTTTTGGAATGTCCTTATATAGCTCTACAGCTGCACACAGAGATGGTAAATTTTGACCTGAGGGTGGAATAAGAGGTAAAGAGAGTGGAGAGTACACAGGAAGAAGGGTCCTGAAGAACATCTTATTAACCCAAATTTCAAGAAGGCAACGTACTCGTGCAGGTCAGACCTTGATTAATTCTCGAGAATTTGCAGATTTTGTAAAAACCAAACCAAGAACCAAATGCATGAATATTTTTGTGACAGACATGTGTGTCTCACTAATTCCATCACAGGAAAACAGTTGTAAAAATCAATGGAATTTAAGATTGTCATGATATAAGTGTTCTTTACAAATGTATTTAAAGTTTTGACCACAACTGTGTATCTGACCACACTGTCAACTGTCAACAGGCTTATTCCCCCCCCAAAATCTTTGAAAAGAAGCTGCTGTATATGCTGCTGGAGAGACATAATAATCTACTTCCTGTGAGCTAGATCATTTTACACACTGACCTAACACTGAATACTTTACTTCCATGACTTCAGACACCAAACTCAGTATCCTGCTGTACTCAGCCTGTTCCTGTGTCCACCGAACAGGATGGGGTCCATCAGCACAACACTCAACACATAGAGGTAAGAGTGGAAGTGTTCCACTGCAGAGATGTGTAATGCTGAGGAGAACAGGAAAACCCCCTCCTCAACACTGTGAGAACACCACTGGTCCTGTTAGCAGACACACACTCATACAGTCTGGAATCATATGCAGAGACACTTAACAACATGGACACTCAAACACTTAAAAGTTCACACACTCCCACATATCCCCTAATGCACACCAGGCTTGGGGGAATATGTATTCTTGTTAAAGTATATCTGTGACTTTATCTGAATCTGCACAAACGCATAAATCATCCACCCGCCCAATTATTTTCTCCGACCCGCATGGACATTTTACTCCACCTTTACCGGTCCCTGCTGGCTGAATTACCTTTTAAATAATCTCAAGCAGCGCAAGATTTTCAGGTGATTTCTTTGTTGTGTGTTGTATTGATGTATAACCATTGATGTATCCTTTAATAGTTTACTAATAATGACTAATGATGAGGCTGCTTTTCAGTCATTTTGAATGTTTCCGTGCGTGCAGCAATGTCACAGCAAATTTAAGCAGCAGAAGTTAAAACTGCAGTTAGAAACTTGACAGGACAGAGGGAGGTAATGTTTGCTAATGTAGAGCGTGGCTGCAGAAACCATTCAAATGGGGATTTTTGCCTCTCTGCCACTATGCTAATAGTGAATTGTAATGAACGAGCTAAATTCAAACACCACTTGAGCAACGGTTGAGTCTAACAAGCCATGTGCCTTAAAAAGTATTGAATTCTTACAGACTTTGTGGCTGAGACCAACAGACCCCTCCTCTCTACCAGAACATGTTTAACTGCACAGCTGTGAGTCTCTTCATATCAGGAGCAGAGGCCCAAGGACAGTGGAGAGGATGATGGGATGTCTACACATTTATTTCTTTATTTTAGAAATGGTGAAGATTCTGTAAATATTTGTCTTGTATTAAAGTACTTGACTTGTCTAAACTAAAAAAAATCGCCTTTATTTTCCTCTCCAATGAGAGGTGGCTTGGCATAATGAAGCTTAGCATATGTTCGATCAGGAAGACTCCTCCTGCTTGCTCTATTTATTGTTTAGTTGCCCTCTCTCTGTTTGTGTCTGTTCCCTGATTCCAACTTATCAGCTGACTGAGGGAATTCACTCTTTCAGTTAAACCAATCAGATTTCCCAACAAACTCTGTGAGCCAATGATCTCATCTCAAGTATAAAAAGGGTTCTTTTCTCTGCTGCTGTCTGTAGTCATTTCATTGTCAGACATTCACCTCTGTTCTTAATCCCAGCCAGAAGTCCTGCTCTACATCTCATCCATCTAGATCTTCAGCCATTGCTCTTCACCACCACTGAGGGATACTGAACACAGCTCGCGGCATCACTACCCCTTTAAAATATGACGTCACGATAGGGATCTAATTGCCAAATACTCTTATCCTTTCTTTAACCTTTATATTGTGCATCATGTCAATGAATTCATGTTTTTATTTTTTAAGCATCTCTGCGCTTGAAATGTTTTTATCATGGGTACATGGTCCAAGCCTGTCCAGTGAGTCCTGTGCCGATCTTCATGAATTACTGTTCTAGAGTGTTTCCCCCCCTACATAGTGCCTTAATCTGAATGAATTTAGAATTTAATTATAAACAAAAAGTCTTTCAGGTGTGATGGAGCCAGAACATGACACGGTTTGCATTCAAACCATGGGAATATGACATTGATCATATCATGTTGAGTGTTAAGGTCAGCTGTGAAGCAGACAATCCAGAAAACAAGAGACGCAGGTAGCAAAACAGGAAACCAGGAAAGAACAACTAAACACAGGATAGTGGGGATAGTGGGGATAAACATAATCACAAACAGGTGAAACCACTAAGACAACCAGTAAGCACATACACAGGAAGTAGAACAAGACAAAGACACTAGGGCAGACAACAAAGTAAAGGAGGAAACATGTAAGACACCCACCACTGCAGAACCATGACAATAAGCTGTATGCGTGAGAGAGAGAGAGATGAGACAATTCAGTTCGTAGCAATATATTCGTCTTCGCTTTACCAGCTGCTGTTGTGTTTACTTGCTCTGATTCATGGTGTATTCGCGCCAGTCCAATGTTGAGAGTGAATCTAAGTCGAGAAAGACAAACAAAGACTCTATAAAGAAACAGTGAGAAACAGAATCAGAGCGGGTGATCTGTCATAAATCAACGGGATTTGGTCACAGCGGAGTCTGACTCACTAACAGCTCACACAACAGAGAGCTGTCTACCTGCTGTCCACCCTCTCTGCTCTGCTGCTGTTAGACGGAGTAATCCATCAGACAAATCTCCCTAAACTCTCTTTCACCCCGTCCAGCTGTCCACCCACACATGCATGTCACTGGGAAGAAAACACAACACAAATTACTTTCATTTATTTTTCCACTCCTGTCTGTCTGCCACAAGTCATTCATTCATCTCTCCTATTATATTACGAGATTGGCCCGCAGGAATTTTGGGCGACAAATGCACTTCGTCTAATTGGTTGCACACTCAGTCCAGATGCTGTCAGAAAGGAAGGACGGAGAATCTGCCGGCGTGCACTGTCGGCCAAACGAAAACATCTGCGCTCCGAGCTGCGTCCCTCGTCCTTACTGTCACAGACTGCTGCAGTTCATTTTAGAAACACTGAGCTCTCAGAAGTGTGGGTAAGAACGTCATTATCACACACTTCAAAGGGATTCACTGGCAAAAAGAGCACGTATTCAAGGAGAGGACAAAATAACAAAAGCACAATATAATTACATTAATAGCACAGCATAAGATTCAAAAAAAGCTCCGTTTTGTCAAAAGTGAAAAATCTCCCGTAAAATCCTACACCTGCTGTCTTGTCTTGAACACTTCTGCCAAACCATTCCATAGTGAGCAGGCAGCCAACTTCTTCGTCAAAAAAAGAACACATTTTATTTTTTACCTGAGGTTAAAATGTTTGGTTATATAACCCTTTAATCATCTGGCAGATTACACACACACACACAATGTCACCATCCCATGTGTTGTGAACAAAGTAACCAACTAATAAAAAGGCCAAGTTTAAATGCATTAATGTAGCACAGAGCAGCAGATTGCTGCACTAATTAATCTTTCATATTAACAATGGATCAAATGATTATGTGTAATGAGGTATCCCTTGCAGTGACAGCATTATTACCAACTCCCCAGTTCCCCTTAGCTCCATGGAGCTTCTTAGCATCTTACAGCTCAGTATTTTGCTTTTACGGTCCACATCAACCACAACAAGCAACTCTTTTCATCAAAAACTCCGCTGTACACGACCCGCTCAGCACCCAACAGCAGACAGGCACAGTTAGAGACTAGCTGGCGAACGTAGTGAAGCATTTAGCAGCTAAAGTGACAGATATTTTTTTTCAAGGGTTGATGGAGACCAAAACAGAGCTAACAGAGACTATTGGACTTACATTCATCAGGTGGACTGAAACACAGTTCTAAATCACATGCTACTGTTGCTCTGTGTCTGCTAAATGTGTAAATACTCATTATGTTACAGCTAAGTATAGTGCTAACATGTTTGCTGCAACAACTTCACGAGGTGATAATATGTCAGTGTTGTACATATAATGGATATTATTTAATTGGTCATTTCAAGTTTTTAAAAGAGCTATATAATTTTTACACTAAGGGAAATATTCAAGCCCAAAACTCTGTGTTTTAATGGCTGCACCATATACGTAAATATAAGTTAGTCATAATGTTGGATTAACATATGCTCATTTGTTAAATCACAAATACAAAGGAGACATAAATGAAAAAAATACAGGTACATCAAAATGTAAGAGATAAGAGAGAAAGACGACACTGAGGCAGTGGGAAAAGATTGAAAGACAAAACATTGGAGCGGCTGGAAATGAGATGTGGCTCAAAACGAAGCAGGCAACAATTAAAATGAGCAAATATTTGCTCGAGAGCATCACAGTTTACTTAGCGTGGTTACAGTGTTTGGAGGATTAGGTGGTTTCTTCTAGGCATGAGACAAACACATCAGTTTGCTTCACCTGGATTCAACACAAACATAAATAGATGAGCCATCAGGGAATGAGATTAAAGGACACGATAACTGGCTAAATGACTTGTGTGTGTTGTGTGTCTGCAAGGAGAGGACTGCATTGACGTACGTGTATGTGCAAGCATGGCTGCAAATGTATTCCATAAACCAGAAGAGGAGCAAAATCAAGTCTACACTTACCGATTTTAAGATATTTTCAAAAATGTATCAGAATCAAACTTAAAACCTTTAACATAGATTGTGATTGAATTCCCCAAATACCTAGAAATATTCCTCAGGATGTGACCTCAGTGTCCTCACTGGTAGCGACAGCCCTGTTAGTATACATTACATTACATTTACTCATTTGGCAGACGCTTTTATCCAAAGCGACTTACATTTGAGGAACAACATACAAGCATCAACAGAGCATCAACTACAGATCTACAACTGACAATATATACTAGTAAGAGCAGCAATAAATACTAGTAAGAGCTCATAGTACATATCACATTAATGAGGTAAATACCTAGGGAAGGAAGTGAGAGTCAAAAAAAACAAAAAAGTGCAATCAATACAAGATAATTGTAGGGGATAGAAGAAGAAGAGCACAGGAAGTGCATGTTAGAGGTTAGGAGTTAGTGTTTAGTATAACCAAACACAGAAAAGATGAATGCTTCATTAAATTCTGATTTGAAATAATGACCATGGAATAATTGTATTGATTCTGTAATTTTGTTGTCCAAAAACTATAGTGCACCTCCAGGACCCCAGGGAATCCACAGACTCCACTTTGTGAACCATTACAATAAACCACCTCTATTCTTTTTGTCCATCCCTGCCATCAAGTTGGAATTGTTTGTTCAAAACCACATCAGAACATGTGCTGCTACACAAACAGAAAGAAAGCCTATTTTGAAAAGAGTGTCTGCTCTGAGAATCTTCTTTCCTCTAAACAGACGACAAATAAACATCTGGCAGTGGAGTCATCTTAATGCAAGACTCCACCTTAATCTGACAGGTCTCAACTAGCAATCTTTTTTTTTTAATTCCTGAAAGAGAGGAAACTGCACTTTTAACAAGTGCAATTATTGGGATCCTAGTTTTAAGGGAAAACATCACCAGAAGGCTGAACCTCAGACATGCAGTCTTGTTAAGATAGAAGTTTTTTGCCTCGTGTCTGAGGAGAAGGGTAGAAACTGCAGGACTGAATCAGCTTAATGAGTCTACAGCTGTCACCCAATCAGAGAAAATTGAAACCCTGAAATTATTTCATGGCGTGTCATCACATCTTTAATTAACAATTAACCTCATATCTCTGGGATCTCTGCTAATGAGCATTTCAGCTACACTTTAAATCCCCCACCCCCACCCACCCCACATACGCGCACAGTACATGCCCCCCCCCAACAGACACAGACACAGACACAAAGACACTGCTGTCAGTGCTGCTTTGTCAACATCTGCATGGGAAAACAAAGCACTAAATCAGATAAACAATCTAATTTGTCATCATCAGCAATCCTCACCACTGTCACCTCCACCACCACCATGGCAGGAGCACTGGACCGGTCGTCTGCCACCCTCCCCACCCCCTCTTACCACCTGCAGCTACAGCAGCAGACACTCTAGAGGGCAGTGTTGCTCTCGGATTGAAGCGGCGGGACCAGCTGCAGTGCCTCCCCAGGGCCTGCTGGCATGGAGGAAGGAGGCTCTCCTCCTCTTTTGTTTCCCAGGTTCTGCAGGATGGGACCCCTGCCAGACACCCTTTGAAAAAAAAAAAACTGTGGCAGAGCAGACAGATCACAAATCAGCAGATTTGGCATGGCTCACTAAGTGAGTGTTATGGCTGAAGCTACACAGCAATTATGGCCCATGCCAGTCAGTAAGAAGGGTGTCATATGGGGTAATGGCACTAGTTTTACCTGCGCTGTTACTGCTTTACATAGAAATGAGAAAAGAAGAAGAGAACCTGCTGCGTTCAGTCACAGGGAGGCCGAGTCAGCCAAGTGTATTCAAACTATGAATTATGCATTATGTATTATTTGAGATGTCCTTTTCCCATGAGGTGCCTGTTTTTGTTGATACAGTGGATAACCTTATCTGTAGCAGACTGTATTGTTGGCACAGACCGCAAACTGGTAACCAAGCACAACAAATTCCTTTTTCTATACACTTCCATATGGACCTCAGAGGATTGTAGAGGTCTATTGTGGACCCTGGAGATCTGTTCATATTCTGAGATAAAAACAAAACAAATCTGGGGCAGATCCTATCTTTTCTGTTTGGTAACTGGAACTTTTTGTTTGTCGCTATAGTGGTTATATTTCAACACTTAGTACAAAAAACAACAGATCATCAAGAAAGACCTTTTTCACGATAGTAAAAAAAAACATCTAGAAAAACATGTTCATACGAAGAACATGCATAACTTTGGACAAGTTTTTTTTCTCTATTGTTAAAATACAGTTCTATCACTATCACTATGCTTATTGTTCCTAATTGATCATCGCTGAAACATTTGTTTAATATGTATTGTTGTTTACTTTGCCGGATTCAGAACTTCAGAATCCCTAAGGTGTGAGACTTTCATGTGACCTCAGTGGGATTCAAACCTTAGTGCTAGTATCTTAGAGCTCTAACAAACAGTATAACTGCAATGATTACAGCATGTACAATACAGTACTATCGCTGATCATTGATATGGAAACTATTTTTGTAGATTGTGATGGGTAATGTTCAGTTTCATTTCTGCATAATGTGGAATCAGTGCAGTGAACAGTCACAGATTACTGTTAGCACTTCAGTGAGTCATTTTGAAACACGTGCCTTGCATTGTTTAATCTTGGACTATGTGATTGTCACAATGATTAAACTGAAAGAGTTGTTGAAATGTTGAAATGTTTAGATGACTTAAATGCTAACACTTTTTCTTTTGTTTCACACATTCTTTACACCAAAAACAGTTAACACAGATCTCATAGAAAGACCCCAAACTCTGCTGGATTAACTGTGTTAGGAAAACATCTGTTCACAGCTGAATACATAAAATCTCTAATGCACCTCTTCTCTGTACAACTCTTCAATCAGCAATCAGCCCTCATTCCTCCATAAAAGATACATCTGTGATCACAGAGGCCAAAGGTCGTATGGAGAATAAGAGGCCATGGTAATCGGTCCTGATTGCAGTGCCATAAAAGTTTTTATTTCTGATTTTGGGTGAAATTCTTTTCTTTTGTTCTTTGGTGAAGAAAGCATGTTGTACAGAAGCTGCACATTAATGAATGAATTTGTCTAGTCTAGGTGCTTAATGTCAACTACAGTTCATGAGCACAGAAAGACCTGCACAGAAGAATTAAATGAATGAAGAAAACTTTCTTGGCAAATGTAAGTTGTTTTACAGTATTTAAACAGAGTATCTTAAAAAGTGTACTGTAAAAAGCGCAGGTGCAGAGTGCAGCAAGGTTTTTTGAAAAAATAATACACTTCATGCTGTGGTATACTTGCTTCACTTGCTTGGTGCATACTATAACTATGTAAAGTATCAACAAATGGCACAACATATTTAGCACAAATTAAGGTTGAACTGGTTCATTGATAGCTGTAGTTTGGTTTTTGTTGTCCGTTGTGTAATGGTTGATTGAAAGAATATATTAATTTGCTTTTGTTGCATGTTTTTAATGTTTTGTGAGTGCAAAGAAAATGTGTCATTTTTATTTTAGGATTTCCTAACCTGAGACAGATTTGGGGACCTCTACATGCGTTTTCTGGATCCATTAGAGCTCTGTAAAGGTTGCAGAATTTAGATCCTGCATGTTGTCAGTGTGTGATTACAGTGCATCCTGTGCGTATACTGTACTGTATCTGCATTCTAATGGTTTATTCATTGAATGCAGATAGATGTTGCTGGATGTGTAAGGGGGTTTTGCTGGGCAGGGAGATGTAATGGGGCTGTAATTTACTATCAGTCTTGTGCGTGACTCATCACGTCTGTCACTCTCCAGATTCTGGTAGAGCTCACACTGAAGAAAATGTCTCAAATATCTGAGCAAGTGATTTGATCCAGTGGTGAGTCTGAAACTCACTGAAAAGATTTATTGGAAAACCAAAAGGGTGGACATTTACTGTAGTGTTCGGCTCCCTCTGACGCCCAGCTCTGACATGTAATGACAAACACATCCCTCATCATCACTCCTGTCTAATCTGTATTCTAATACTTTGCAAGGAGAATGGGAAGAGGTCATGGTTGATTTGAACGCAAGCTCTATGAAATATTGACTGTGATGATAAAATATAAAAATGTTAAGCGTCGCATTCAGCAAGATGTGCTGAAGACCAAGGGTGCAAAAAACAACAAACATCAGCAAAAAGCATTGCAGGTACAATCACTCAGAGCTCACATCCATACCAAAATGACTGCTGTGTACATTAGTGCTTCCTGTGTCGGACATGTGGGAGGAGATTTAATCTTTTCCCTGGAGTGACGCCTCCCCTGTGACTGCAGAGGTCAGGCACGCTGATCATAGACACACAACTGCTGCCATCAAAGTGCACATCCCCCAGTGGCCCCACACACACACACACACACACACACACACACACACACACACACACACACACACACACACACACACACAGATAGAACCAGAGCTTGAGAGAACAAAATACTGCAGACTCTGGATCCGACCACGCCTCTGGAGCAGGACCATAATGAAATATTTAGCTGAGTCGCTCTTACTTGTTGACTCCACATCCAGAATCCATGATTCGCTGAGGCCATGTTTTGTGGGATATCTTATTTATGCCTCATTAGTAGTGGGGTCTCACCCTGCTTTCACACCAAAAGTGCAACTTGGTGCAACTGTCACACCAAGTTACCATGGCATTGTTGGACAGATTGCAGCGGTGGCGCTGCCCTGAGCCGACCACATAAAAACATTGACTTTGGATTATTCTGTAAAACCCCGTGTCATGCGTTCAATGACAGCATTTTTAAGTCTAGTACCAATGTTTTTATAATTCTTGATCTGTGGTTGCAGGCCAACTGCTGCCCCTGTGTTCCTGCTTGACACCTAGCGCAACATTTATTATGCGTTTCTGCTAAAACTGCTAAGAGACTTTTTCCTTAACTCTGTTGCCAAGTGCATGATCATGGTGGGAATTATTGGGTCTCTGTAAATAATATTACAAAGAGAACAGTCTGGACCTGCTCTATGAAAGGTACAGTGAGATAATTTCTTGTTATAAATTGGCGCTGTATAAATAAAGCTGAATTGAATTGTCAATTCATCCAATCGTTCCCTCTCTCTAAAGAACACAGTACAGTAGAGCCAGCTGTTGTGCATACTGACCGGAGGCCACTGCTGTTTTCTATTCACTGGGGCATAATCAACACATGCACAGCTGTTTCTGGTAATAGCCCCTCAGTCTCTGAACATTAACCCTGTTTTATGGCATCACTCATAATGAGGAACTGAAGTTTTGTTCCAAAATAAGATATCCTTCATTTGAAAACAGTCCCACCTGCAGTTCACCAGTACAAGTTATGGCTCATTGTGGCAGCAATGTCACCACATCTTAACTATTTCAGTTCTGGACCAGATAGTTCCTGGACTAGATTGTTATGTCATTTTGTACAGACATTCATAGTCTTCAGAGGATGAATCCTGCTGACTTTGGCGATCCCCTTTGCTTTTCATCTAGCACCACCAGCAAGATGACATTTTAGGGTTTTAGTGTTTAAATGTGCTTCTACTGTTGAATGGATTGCCTTAACATTTGGTGCAAATATCCATGGTGCACAGAGGATGAATCACTATGACTTTTGGTGATCCCGTAACTTTACCTCTAACACCACCACAGGTTTTCACTTATCCTGTGAAATATCTCAACGTCTACAAAGCAGATTGGCACAAAATGTGATACAGACATTTATGGTTCCCAGATAATGTATTCTACTGACTCTAGTAATCCCCCAACTATTCCTGTAGCACCACCCTGAGGGTCACTTTATGGTTTTGAGTGACACATCTCAAGTGTTTGATTGCCATACAATTTGGTACAGGCATTTATGCCCTAAACATATTAGCACTGTGAGAATGTCAGCATGCTGACATTTGTATTTAGCTCAGAGCCTGACAGAGCTGCTAGCATGCCTGTTGACTCTTAGTGTTATTACGAAGTGGCAACTTCCACGTCTGAAAAGTGAAGCCATGTGGAAGTAACTTAAACCTGCATTCTTTCTAACGGCCAGCAGGGGCTGCAAAAAGAAGCCCGTCCTAGTGTACATTTAACCAGCGTCATTGAAAAAGCTTATTAGGAGTTGCTGTTAATTTTTCCCGCTAGGTACATTTTGTTTTAAGCCTGTTTTTAGCTAGGCAAAATTAGCATCCCGGTTAAAATCCTAGTTAAGGTGAATTACAGATGCACCTAGCTAACCAAGCTTGCTAGTGCCACCGTCTTGTCCAAATATGGTCACGTCCGGTGTCCTGGTTGCAAGCCTTATATTTACTACACTGTACAGACATAGTCTTCTCATCTAACTCTCGGCAAGAAAACAAGTAAGCATATTTGCCAAATCATCCAACAAATGCTTTCTCCCCAAATGGAAATACTACACTTTAGTGAAACCATTTATGATTTCACAGTTACATACGGTATTAAGTACAGAATTATTTCACATTTCCCTGAATGCCACCTTTTCTTTACTTACTTATTAATCTCGCTTTGAGGACATGCTGCTGCAGCTTTCACAATTGTGACTGTGCCACAACACCTGAATCAAATAATGACATGGCTGACAGCGGAATGGCAGTACTGTGGAATCAACAATGGACAATCACCACCATGCTGCAGCTCAGATTAGATGCTATGTAGGACCACCATTTCATGTGCTCAGTGGCCCTAAAGATTATTTTACATGTTTGCTCAGATAAACTGGATCCCGATATGACTCCTGGCAAGAAGTCTGAGGTTATTATACTGAGCTAAGGTGCAGAGACAGACTGTAAGAGGCACTGTGGAGATTAGCCCAGAGTTATATATATCCTCACTGTCCACATCTGAACGCTAATCACCCCACCTAGGGGGAAGGCAAAGGGAGGACAAGCTGCTCGACGGATTGAGCCCAATGAGAGCTAGTGCTTTCCAGACAGGAAGAGTAGGAGGCAACAACTGTCAGGGCCCCTGTGGAATATTTGATGGTGCAGCAGGGCTGGGCTTTTGGAAGTTGTGTTCTTATGTTACAGGGACAATAAAGAGATTTTGATATTTTAAAAATCCTTGGAATCATTAGTCATCTTCAAGAGACAGACCTGGATTAGCCTTAAAGGAACAACACTACAAGTACAGTGTGAAACCCTGTTAGTAGATATCAGAGAAGCCATGTTCATTACACTCAATGAAACATACTGATATAGCTAAACTATTTAATATTTTTATATAAACAATAGGTCAGATAACTATGTGTAATATGAAAAGTGTCACATGTAGTAATGAACCCACACAGAATTATAACTCACTCTGTAGTTTCCCTCAGCTCTATGGAGCTTTTTTGACTCTTTAAGCTCATTCTTTTGGTTTTACAGCCTGCAACTGTACTTCTCACCGAATCCTGTTTCTAGCAGAAGAGCCAGATAGTCAGGAGTTAATAGACACCAAACGAGAGCTCAAAGGAGAATGTATATTGGACTTAAATTCAAACTCCAAATGAATCAGCTTTATAAGTTAATAACACACTTACTTTTCACAGTACAGTATCAGGGCAGTCTTTCAAGATTGTTGGCAGGAAACCCTCCCATCTACCCCTTGCCCTCTCCTTCACCGTGTCCTTTCACAGACTTGATTGTACAGTAAGTGGCAGTTGGTGCAGCACCCCAGCGCAGCAGTGTGCAGGAACGTTAATGCCAGGACCCCACATGAATAATGGGAACCCTGTGCAGCGGCCCAGCTGCTCTTGTCAGGGCCCAGTGCAGCCAAAGTCAAACAGCAGGCCTCTCACACTCTGCTCTGATAACACACTCTGTCATCATCCAGCCGCACAGAAACATGGCCAATCACAACTGATCACAGCATGTGGTGATATCTCAGACCCCTGCCCATCTGCTTCCGTGCCAGCCTGACCTTGGAGGTCACTCAGACAGTGGCGGTAAGGCCAAGGCAGAGGCCAGTAGCTTTGAGTGGATGACCTCTGAGTGAATGAACGACCTTTGCTAAGCCTGCTCAGAATCATGCGTCATAATGAGTTCTTTTAAGAAATGTTGCCGCATTCCCAGATCTCAGCAATTATCTCATACAATTATTAACAATAGGAATAATGGCCAATGAATGGGACTATGAAATATGAGATCTGCGTTTAAATTATTTGGAGTTATCCTTTAACTAAAGTTTAGTTTAACGATGATATATGCAATAATATATGTTTTTTTGTGCCATTTTGGGGCAGCAGGACGAGATATATCACTGTATAAAGTTGTTGGCTTCATCTGGAATTTCTGTCCTTGATGAATGTCCAGTATTCACTATTCTTTTAGGCCTAAACGGAGAATTAAAACGAATACGATCTCCATCCACACCAGCGTTTTCGCTGTGTTTTGGAGTTGACATTAAAATAACTGAAAGCACACAGCTAGGACCCGTTCATGTACACTGGGCATGCGCGTGCTGGTGTAAACATGAAGCAGATGGTCTATTCCGTAGTTACAGAAGATTTGGCGAAAGAATAAATAAATACAGACGAAGAATCAGACCAGTTTTTTTTTGTTGCATGGATCAATAAGGAGCTGGGACTGTTACTGAATGTAACATGGGACTGTGGTGGCGGAAAGTGGGAGTCGTCGCAAAAGTAAACGGCAACATGCACAGCACAAGTGTATGCTGTAAGTGTTATTTGCACAGTACATAATATTTTAATAAAAATATGATGTCTAAACCTCTGTCAGTGGCATTGTGTTTCTGCTTTGCCTGACTTCTAAGACCCAATCAGAGAGCTGAGCGTGAGCACCCATCTTCACTACAACGCCCTCTGGAGTTTTTAAACGCAAAACGGGTTCGGCAGTGTTTCCAAACTTCTCCGTTTAAGGTCTTTGTTTGTTGTTTGTTTTGTCGTTTTAGTCTGGACGGGAGGTGCAAACGTAGCAAAAGGTCTCCGTTTTAATTCGAAAACACAGTAGTGTGGATGGGGCCTTAGCCCCTTTTGGTCTTCAACAACTTCTGAAGAAAATGCTTTGGTCTTAAATTCTCCACTACATTCACTGGCTAGTTGCTGACTTTGTCTTTCATGCTGAGTAGGTAGTAGGTACAGTAGGTTTAAATGGGCTTTTTCACTGAAAGCAGCTGTCTTCTGGTGCTGGTAACTTGCTAATGAAAGTGGCAAGACTGCACCAAACAGTAATGTTATGGATCATAAATCAAAACAATGAGCTGAAAGACACAAAAAGGTTCTAGAGCTCTGAGAACTGCAGAGTTGGGTGTTAATTCTCTGTTGGTTTGCCACTACAAGTGACCCCTTTCACATAACCAGCCAAACAAACAAAATAAATTCCCTTTTCAGGCAACTGTAAAGCCCCCCAGGTTATGCCGGTGGAACAAACTGGTAACATGTACTGTATATAATATTTCTACATAATTATTCATGCATATTTTACAAAACTTTATTGCTATATGTGACTCTTCAAACCCTTTTCTTTCCACTTACAACCACCATCCAGCTTTCATTCTTTTTTGTTGAATGTCACTCAGAATTATCTGATGTTAACATCATGCAAATAAAAACTTGTATTATATACAGATTGAGATATTTATAGAAGCATAGCCAGAGACAGATTAAGAAGATCTGTTTATGTGTGGAAACAGTCAAATGACAGTACTGTGATAAAAGTGCCAAGAGCTGTCAGTGTTTGAACTGCACCTACGGACAGAAACTGTCTTCACTTCACGACTCCAGGGTTACCACATCAGTGTGCAGAGACTGCACATCAACAATCCATTAAGCTTCACTTCAAGTCCTTGTTGAAAGAAAATGACAAAATACTGTCCATCATGCTATGGGCCAGGACACATGATGGAAAGCTGTTTATCTAAACTGAGTCATAGGTGTTTAATGTTTAATGTGGGGATTCTGTTTTATGCTGAAGAACCCCTCAGCAGGGTGACTGTGATACCAGTTCTTTGGAGACAGCTAAGGTTACAGCCCCTATGCATAATACATTAGTGTGATTATAGTGCCTTTCATATTATTGTTATTCACTGTTATATTACTGTAACAGTGTAATCTTTTGTTTTTTGTATTGCATGGGTTGGTATGAAATGGGCTTTTGTGGTACACCGAGGATGAATCTTACTGACTTTGGCAATTCCCTGACTTTTCCTCTAGTGCCACCAGGAGACTGACATTTAGTAGTTTTGAGTGATATTCCTCCACAATTATTAGATGGATTGCTGTTGAAATTCAGTCACACGTTCATGTTGCCCATTTTGTGATCCCTTAACGTTTTAGTGCCATCACTTTAATTTGTCCAAAACTTTGCTTTGCAACCAATTACCTGACAAACTAATGATCATCTCATCATCATTAAGTGCTGTTCATGTTTACTGCTATAATTAGCAAATGATAGCATGCTAACATGCGCAACTGCTCGGGACTTAGTTTGACTCATTTATTTATATTTTGCTATTATTTTTTGCAGGAAATTGACTTGTGCTCCAAAATATTATTGTTCAATAATGGCTCCACCCATTAAAGGTTAACTCAAAATGTTTGTATAATGTACCTTAAATGTCTACGTGCAGCTTAAACACATGTTCAGTAACATAAAGCAGAAAGGTTTAATACAACTGTTATGCAGAATATACTTCCTGAACATATTGGCGGGCATGGCAACCCATTTTCTCCTGAAGAATTCATTTTTAGTTAAAGTCGTTTGTGCTTAACCAGGAGGGAAATATTTCTGTAATTGTGTCAAAATAGTTTTCTTGGCCTTAGTTTTAAAGCCTCAATAACATGAGCAATTACCCTGTCAACATGTCAGCTAATTCTTCATATGAAAACACACAGCCATTTCACAGTTAATGTCTATAATGCACTTTCACCCTCCCAGTGTCTGTGACAAAATGATGGTAGTACAGTTTTTGAAGGTGTAAAGAAATTTATTGCAGCTCAAGGTTATATTCATTATTTTCTTTCATTCAAGAGTCCCCCGCTGTATTACGAACTGATTTAACGCTATGTTTAAAGCCAACTATTAACCTTAGAGCTGCACTTCTGATCTTTTTTTTTGTTTTCTTTTTGCAGAACGAGCTGAAAACACAGCAATGACATATTATCACCTTTCAGAGTTCCTTAACAGTTGCTTATTTACACATCTGGCAGACCCATTTGGAGCTTTGTTTCTGTGATAAATGGAAGTTCACTCCCTTTTTTCCCACTCTTCTATGTTCACCAGCTAACTGCTAACTTTTTCTTTCTCCTTAGTGCTAGGAAGCTAGTTTAAATGGTTTACCAGGGTCTTTTTCATGAATACCTACCTGCTGTTGCTTGAATAGCTACAGTAATATAGGCAAAAAACATATAGCTCGTGGGTAATGCAGGTTTTCTCCATGAGTAACAAAAACATTGATTAGTGCAGCTTTAACATGACTAAAGTTATTTTATTTGCCCTCACCTTTCACATGATCCTTATGTAAAACTGTCCAATTAGAGACACTGTCACACTGTTGTTGGTAGGAGGAGCAAAGTCAACATGGTCATATGATTGACTGGTTGTCCCTAAAGTGACCGTGATTTGATAGGAACATTTTCTGCTTCTCCCGCTGAGTGAAAAAATAAAGCATATTCTTGATTCAAGTCAGGCACTGTCATCTTACTGGTTCAAAGTACTGTAGAGTACATTACATACATACAAAAGTACTGTATATGTGGGTATAGGTGGGCATAAGGATGCTGGGACATGTATGGGGTAGGTTTTGGAACCCACTGTGGGAAGCCGCCATGGAGAGGGGAGGGTGGCTGGGAGAGTACCACTCAGCAGCTTTTCTGACAGGAAGCCCCCACATTCCTCCAACAGATGTTTGACAGTGAAAATATTTTCACAGCTGGAGAGGGAAGGGAGGGAAAATATATGTTTTACGATATTTCACATTAGAAGTGGCAAAAACTGAAAAGAAAATCCACATGCATCATATTTTACTGTACACGATCAAGCAGCGTTTTGCATGTTCCTGGGAAATCCCCTTGGATGGTCAGTCACTGTCTCCTCAAAATGTTCCATAGCTCCCTGGGTTCATGTCTTTGTGTTGATAATAGGATTGATCAATTAATCATTCACTCTCAAAGGAATGTGGGCTTGCCCGTCATTTGTTACTGATTAATGTAAGAAAACAGCACCTGGTCTCCAACACTAACACACTGCTATAATGTGAAGTGAGTGGTGATGATAATGGTGTTCATGATGATAAAGCTACAGTATAGGAACTAGAAAAGTGCATTTTCTGGAAATGTGTGTGATTGCTGAGGAGGTGTATCCATCTCTACGCTGGTAACACAACTCAAGCCACAAGTCGGCCACAAATCCAAACAATGCAACAGAAAGAAAACTCTCTGTACTGAATTGTAGCACTGTGCCAAAAGAGCAGAGCAGTTTCACATCTCTCTTTTCTGGCCAAGTCAGATGTTAGAAAGTGAGAACTGTTCTCCACCGACTGGTGGCAGAGAGACTTCCAGCTGCAGTCGACTAAATGAGCTGCTGTCTCCCAAGAGAGACACTTCCTGGCTGTCTGAGCTTTGGAACTAGAATCCCCAGAGAGCAATTACTCTCCCCTTGCTGGGCTCGTCCTGAGATGTCTGGACACAACTGTAACTACTGACGTGACAATTTATCACTTCTCTGCATACCTCACCACATGTGCCAACCCACAACCACTTCAACAAACAGCTCACTGAGAGACAGTTAACTGCTTTAAGTATTTAGAAGAGTCCTATATTAACAGCTCCTTTACCTTGACAAGTTTGAAAAGCACACACAGCATGTTCTTTTCAGCAAAATACCTGCTTTTCATGAGTTTGAGTTTTGACGTTTACTCCTGGCCAGTCACTAGGCACTATGTGGCCTTACTCAACAAGTCCTAAGCCTAACCAGAGGCTTGTTACCTACGAAACAAAACGGGTGATTTTGGGCAATGATGTCATCTCAAAAGGAGGGCATCAACAACAAAAACTAAGGTTAAGGTAGGATGGATAGAATTAGTATTAGGTGTTACCAATATTTTTTTCCATAGTGAAGACAATTCAATTTCAATTCAATTCAATTTTATTTTATTTGTATAGCGCCAAATCACAACAACAGTTATCTCTGAGAGCTTTTCATAAAAGAGCAGGTCTAGATCATACTCTGAGATGATATTTACAGAAGCCCAACAGTTCCCACCAAGAGCAGCACTAGGCGACAGAGGCAAGGAAAAACTTCCTTTTAAGAGGCAGAAACCTCGAGCAGAACCATGGCTCAGGGTGGGCGGCCATCTGCCTCGACCGGTTGGGGGTGAGAGAGAGAGGGAGAGGGCAAGAGAGGAACAGAGAGAAAGAGGGAGGGGGATGGAAGAATAGAGAGAGGGGAGGGAGGCAGCCCACACAATATATACACAGAGGTACAGACAGTGAAGGTAATGTTGCTATAGCCTGAATGAAAAATAGTACAGATATTTATAGTAGTGTTAATGATAACAATCGTAATGTTAATGATTATAATAACAATAATAACAATAGGACTAGTAACAAAAGTCGTTGTAGCAGAGGGTGTCGAGCAGGAACACGGGGGCAGCAGGTGACCCGCAGCCACAGATCCAGACTCCACAGCTCCAGAGCCAGAAAACCTGCAGGAAGTGATAGGAGGAGAGAGGAGAGGGACGAGAAAGCACAAGACTACCAGAAAGGGGAGAAGTTGTGTTAGTAACATGCAATAATGGGATGAGGTTGCATACAGATGGAGAGAAAGAGGAGAAGGAGCTCAGTGCATCATGGGAAATCCCCCTGCAGTCTAGGCCTATAGCAGCATAACTAAGGGATGGTTCAGGACTCACCTGAGCCAGCCCTAACTATAAGCTTTATCAAAGAGGAAAGTCTTAAGCCTACTCTTAAATGTGGAGATGGTGTCTGCCTCCTGAACCCAAACTGGAACCTGGTTCCACAGGAGAGGAGCTTGATAGCTGAACGCTCTGGCTCCTAGTCTACTTTTGGAGACTCTAGGAACCACAAGTAACCCTGCATTCTGGGAGCGCAGTGCTCTGGTGGGGTAGTAAGGTACTATGAGCTCTTTAAGATAAGATGGTGCCTGACCATTAAGAGCTTTGTAGGTAAGAAGAATGATTTTAAATTCTATTCTGGATTTTACTGGAAGCCAATGCAGAGAAGCTAAGACAGGAGAAATGTGATCTCTTTTCCTGGTTCCTGTCAGAACACCAACAGCGCACCACCAGCAGTGCTAAAGCCTGAACCTGCACCCCATGGCTATAGGAGATCCGGCAACGTGAGACGGTGATAGGAACCACTAGAAGTACACAAAGCACGGCTTTTTTGTAAAAATGTGTCGACATTTGGACCCCAGTTGCTAATTTTATCCCATGTAGTGTGCCATAGTGGAAAACAACCAATGATGCATCTGGGGTTGGAGCTCCTTACAATGTCAAAAAGACTATGTCTCAAACCAGGCATTCATATCATCATTAAAATTGCTTTCATTATTAGTACTATTATTCATTGTCATTGATGTCTGCACCATTACCAGCTTTACTGTTGTTTTGCTTTTCTGTAGATACAAAGTTGGGCTGCTACTCTCTTTCCATGTCTGTCTCTCTTTCTCTCCCCCCTCCAGTTGAGGCAGATGTCCGCCCACCCTGAGTCTTGGTTCTGCTAAAGTTTTCTACCTGCTAAAACTGAGTTTTTCCATGACTTCGTCGCCAAGTGCTTGCTCATGGTGGAAATTATTGAGTCTCTGTTAATAATCTTCAAAAGGGTACGGTCTAGACCTGCTCTATGAAAAGGACTTCTGTTATGAATTGGCGCAATATAGATAAAATTGAAGTAAATTCTCGCACCTAGCTTGACAGCTTCTACAATGTGTTCTCTGACACTGACCCATAGCAACAAAGCACTCTTGTATGCACAACAAGAACATAACAAAGCAGAGGAGTACTGATGTTGATGCTGTGTCTATGTCTAGGTACACAAGTCATGAATTTATGACTCTATGACAGCCAAATAGGTTATTGACCATTTTGAAAGGAAAACATCTGAGTGGTCATTAGAGGTTTTGCAGAGCTGTAACATTATTCAAATGATCACAAGTAAGTTTGATTTTCAGAAAAAATGTTAACATAGGTTGTTTAAAGCATTTGTACAAACATCAGATGCTCTTTATCTTTTTTCCCGGTGAGGACACGTTGCCCAAAGTTACCTTTCCCTAAATCTGAACTCTATCCTCAATCCCCTGTGTTGTGACAGCTGTGAGGTCTGTGTTTGAAGATCCTCTCAGTGTAAGGAAAACATGGCCTGGAAGAAGATCAATATCCCTCCTGTTATTATTGCTGATGTGGCCTGGATGGTTGTGGAGTCTAGCCAGGGCCAGCAGGTAGCTGTCACTCACAGACCACCCAAGGAGACCAATGCTTCTGAAAGTGTGAGCTTGATGGAGGGACACAGGTTTGTTGAGATAAATACTTCATTTTCACTACGTAGGCAATGAGCAGACAGTCACACCTGTACTAAGATGCCTGAAGCAAGGCCCCTAACTCCACTTACTTACAGTATAACACACTTCCAGTAGACAACAACACTGGGCAGTAGCTGTATCCAAATAACATTGTAATTATGTTTTGAAGGCAAATTTGCCAAACGTCATACTTATTATATTATTACAATATTCACTATTTAACTTTCAAAAAGCAAGACAAAAAGTCCTCAAAGTACTCTGAAAACTGTGAAGATTACAACTGAGAAAACTCTCTGCAGAGCAGAGACCTAGAGACATGGTAGACAGCTCTGTAGAACGCTAGTAAGGGGAGTTAAAATTTACTTGTCAAATGATGAAGAATGAACTTTTATACTCAACTTTTAAGCAAACGCATACGAGACGTCATAAAACTATTTTGAAATATTGAAATAATTATATTATAACAACTAAGCTCAAAAGACTTTTTGTCAAACTACTGTTTCAAATTTTATGCTCCACTTTTAAGCAACCAAGGATGAAAAATGGATAAGATTACAACTACGGTTGAAAGCCCAGTAAAAAGCTAAGTAGAAAAGGAGAAAGGTGTGGAAGGCTATAACTGAGACAGATCATTCCATTAATTCACCTGATAGTTTACTCATTGTGAAAACATGCTGATTCTCTGTTTTGCTAGAGCTCTCTTTCGACCCTCTGTTACAATGTCATTGCTTATCCAGGTGCATGAATGACAACACCATATATCTGTGTCACTATAATGACTTTGAACTGAACTCTTGTCAGAGTTCAGAAGAACTTCCTACTACACCCAGCTGACCACATTGTTTGGCAGGAGTCCTGGCTGCCAGGGCTACTCTGGGTCAGCTCCTGCCCAGGCTGGCCCGACTGACTACTGGAGCAGCGCAGGGCTCTGACCCTGTGACTGCTAAGCTCAAAGTGCAGAACCAAATGCTGATAGACTAACAAGTCAATGCTTAACACTTACGTTGGCCACAGCAAATTTCTGTTTAAAGCAGCCCCGATCGGCTGGTAGAATATTAGAATAAAACTACCTGAACATGAAACTCTATCAGAGAGATGGGCCGATTTTTAAGCAGACTGGGTCGGAATACAACTCGATGCCGTGGCTGATTGAACTATGATATTCAGAGGCAGGACAATCTGTCTTGATGATGTACTGAAATACAGTCACTGGAAAAGGAGGAAGGGGTTTTTGGATTAAAGAGCAGCAGACCAAGATCCTCCCAGTCTAAACAACTGGACCAGGCACCACGGTGGGTAGGTGGAAGCCATGTTGGCCCAGCTTGGACTGAATTCTGATTTCCGTTGCTTGGTCATCATGAGTCCCATTTTGTCCAGACCGGACCTTTAGAAGCAGAGACTCTTATGCCCACATCTTTACAGAGACCTGCCCTATCAACATCCTGGATCATGCACTTGGCAGGCGGTCCATGTTCCGAGCTGTCAGTGCAAGACTCCGGCAAGTTGAGAGAAGACTGACTCTGTGTATGACATCGATGATGCTTGGTGCTCAAACACAGTCACGATGGATTCCGTTTCCCACATGTCAGATCTTTTTGTGTGAAGATAAAACCATATTAACATGGTGTTGCTGCTGTTTACATTCTCCCCAGACACAAATTGAAAAATTGCATTGCGGAATGTTCAGGGTGTATACGTATATGTATAACTGTATTTAGTTTTATTTTATTGTATTTGTTACCATATTTTAATATACACTTAATATTTGTTAAGCTCTGTGTGTGTAGCATGAGGGGGCTACAAACTAAAATAAACAACCTTGTACCTTGTCTTTTATCAACACATTTACATTTTTATCTCATTGGTAAGACAGAAATATAATCACAACTGTCAGTTTGTTGTCCATTAGAACATTTTCATATAGTGGGATCTAAGTAACATTGCAGCCTCTAGAGGCCACTGCTTGGGCTTACAACTAGCTATTTAGAACAGAAATTTAACAGAAATATTTTCTTAAAGGTTAACTTGTTACAATGTAATACTCTTTTTACACCACAATTAGTGCATAAGCAGTTTTTTTTAAATGCGGTAAAAATTGGAAATCGTCTCCTTTCACCTTTGTGTTTTTTCCCCCTGTTGTGTCACGGTTAACGTCATAACCAGGGTTAGTAAATAGTGTAATGAAGCATGGAAAAAAATCTCTGGAAGGTGAATTTCGCCCCTTGCATTAAACTTCATGTTTTTTATACGCATGGTCTGACCTTGTTTAAGGAGCATGGGGGTTTGCACAATATCTGAGACGCATATGCTAATTTAACTCCTTGAAATCTATTGTGATGAAGTCAAACATAATAATGAATTAATGAATTACATTTATATAGCGCTTTGTCCTGGAAACTCAAAGCGTTTCACAGTGAAGTGGGGGGGACTCACCTCAACCACCACAAATGTGTAGCACCCACCTGGGTGATGCATGGCAGCCATTTAGCGCCAGAACGCTCACCACACATCAGCTTGAGGCAGAGAGAGAGGCTGTGTTCGAAACAGCTAAACTGCTGTTTTGAAGGCAGCATCAATGATGACTTGATGCTGACTATTACCCATAAAGCAACGCGTCTGTGGCCGCCCGGAGCTTTCGAAAACTGGTCAAGATGCCGGACAAACGAGACGAATTTGTACACAAATATACGTTTTTAAAGGTTTTCAGTAGTTTTCTCGCTTAAATTTTTGAAAATCTAGCGAGAACTAAACACTGAACTATCATAATAGCCCGTGACTGTAACCAACAAAGTTTGTTCAGTATGACTTCTGTGCCATCTGTTAGCCGTTTGGCTTTTCAATAGCTAGTTAGCTTATGCTAGGGCTAGCGTCTCGCGCAAGACGTCACATGTTGCTGTAAGTGCTGCCCTAGAAGGTTGTTCGAAACTAATGTAAACAGAGCTGCCTTCACTTGAAAGTGATTCCTTCTGAGGCAGCTGTCTATTACGGTATCGAGGCAGGGAGGCAACTGCCTTCCGTTTCGGAACCCCCTACTCTTTGTGACAAGTACCATGGGACGTTTAATGACCACAATGAGTCAGGACCTCGGTCAGATCAAGTACGGCAGCTCCTACAGCGCAGTATTCCCATCACTGCACTGGGGAATTGGGATCTTATTATTAGGACCAGAGGGAAGACTACCCCTACTAGCCACCAAGACCTTTTCCAGCAGCAACTTAGTTTTCCTAAGTCTCCCATCCCTGTACTGGCCAAGCCCAAACCTGCTTAGCTTCAGTCATTCAGCAGTAGAAGGATTTACATTGGTATATAATATGGTATGGTATTGGATGGTCAGAACAAACAGAAAACATCATAAAAAAGAAAGAATGATCATAATGGAATAAAGGAATATAATTCCATAATTATATCTTTGTTTAAAGTATGTAGCACAATGCAGTTAATGATAATAACTACTTATCCATCAGCAAGTAGATGTTCTGTACGTAAAATTAAATAGGCTTAATTTTCTGTTTGTCTGTCTGTCTGTTACATGACATACTTCTCAGGCCACACTGAGCAACACTGTGTATTTTCTTTCTTCAACAACTTCGGGGCACCCTCCAGCCCTGCTTGCTCACATTTAACAACAGGCAGTTGTTTGTTCAAGTTTTTCCAGTTTTTTTGCAGGTGGCTGGTACTGTGTTATTGGTAAGAGACGTTTATAATTTACTTCCTTTTAATGTTCCAGTTACACATGTACACATATGTACACATTGCCAGAGGCATAAAAACATTCCACACAAACGTACATACACACACAAGCTAAGGTGTGAAACCATGCTACATAGAGTTGTAGCACAATTTTATAGAAATCTTTTCCCCGTGTTTTTTCATTTGACACATTAATGTACATTTTTGGACCAGATCCTGAACTGCCCAAAATCTTAGTCCTGAGTACTGTCATGTGATCTCAAAGAACAACACGTAGCTAAAAATTCTCTGTCCACAGATCATTGTGTGCTATGTCAGTTTAACTGTCAAAGGATAACTTTTAGTGATGCATTATGAATTCAGAGAGTGAAGAGTGTCCTATTCAAGTGTCAGAGCTTGTCATAACAGGAATCCCATTCTGGCCTGAGGCCAAACTGTGACAGTGCCAAGATTTTATTGTAGTATATTTACGGTGGGAAGCATCTGCAGTACAATATAGCTCAGGAAGAGGATATGAAATGAAATGACAGTTTAGGCTGGCTCAGATTCAAAAGAACTAGAACTGCTAGCAGGTATTAACGGATTCCACGCCCCCTGAGGCAAGCCACACCTGGCGGTCCATTGAGGCAGTGCAAGTCGGACCTATAGTCCCACTGGAATGATGTAGGTCACAAGTGGAGGGTAGTTTGAAAAAATAATTTCATGATTTTTTTAAAACAAAAAAAAGCCAACTAGTGGCAGATTAGTGCCACATATTGCACAGAGCTTCAGTTTGGCAAGGGAATCTGTTGGCCCAAGTTTTGTGTTTATTATTTTTGAATGTGAACGTACTTTGTAAGATTTCAGTCCAAAACACCATGATGTACTTGTGTCATGTTTTGCCCCTGAGGTGTGTGCAGCAGTCTAATATAATACTTTTTACGATATAAACTGCAGTATGACTTAACCAACAAAAAAAAATCACTTCATTGTAGCGCCACTTAGTGGTGACTGGTACTGGGAGCCACAATGCCTTGCATGTGTGGCCCCCAGCTCCCTTGGGCTTGGACGCCTAAATAAGTGAAAAGAAGAGTCTGGCAGGCAGTTTCTTGCCTGCTAACTGTCAAGCTCCTTTCACTGCTCTACAAGCCCAGCCTGGACCACAGCCTGCCTGTGAAAAGAGCAAGGATTAAGACAGTTAGAGATAAAGACAAAGGGTACACATGGCCTCTTTCCCCACGAGAGCACCCCCCAGCCACACAATGATACAATGTGATGATGTGTTCTTTTGGCCTGCACCGGATGTGTGTGTGCTGTGCAGAACTCCTCGGCATTGTGTGAAGGCCTCTGCCATTGTGGCCAGGCAATACTAATACTTTGCAGATATTTCACAGTGGATGAGTGTTTTCTTTCTGCCCAGGCAGCCTGGAGTTCTCTGACTCCCAGGGTCAGGAAGCAGGGAGGCCCCGGGACTGACTAGCCTGCAGAACTACAGCTGTGGGGGAGCTGGAAGGCAATGACCTGTGGTCTTTCTCTCACCATATCTTGGGAAACTGGAAAACACCTTGGAAATACTCTGTTTCCAAACACAGTATTATCTCTGCAGCTTCTGCTCAAAAAAATGGTATCAGTTGTGTCCTCATTCTTCATCTTTATGATCTAAGTAAACAGTATTACAAGCCTTATGTAATATAATAATAATAATAAATAATAAATAAAGTTTATCATCGCTGAGAGATTCTGAAAACAAGGTGCTTGCCATGGTACAAAGTAAATGTAAAGTAAATTTATGTAAACAAATTCTTAGTCAAGCTGATTTCTTGATTCAAGAAAGAACCCTTTAAGTTCTAAGTTTATTTTCTTGTAGCAAAAACTCTTGAACATCACTTTGAAACACTGATTAAAATTACTGATTAAATTATAGAAACCATCAGGGACGCTGGATGTCAGTCACACCTGGTTACTGAGAGAAGGTCAGTATAAGTCATAGTATGAATGTTGAGCGATTTATGTATTTTGAATGGCCAGGATAACTTCAATCAAACAGTTATTCACAACAATTTGAGAGCATTTTATGCCACAGCAGACAACAAACTTAAACACCAAAATACTGTATGTCATTGCAGCCACAGCAGCAACACAGTCAAAAACAGGAACTAATGCATGAGAACTGAAAGGAGATGATGAGGGAGAGACAGCGCGTATCACGTGGACACTTTCGTCCACATTCATGTTCCCACTCTCTCACTTGTCCACATGTGGCTATGGCCGTTAATTGGAAGGTCAGCGGTTCAATCCCCGGCTCCTCCAGGCTGCATTGCCCCTGGTGGCTGTTCCGCCAGTGTATGAATGTGTATGACTGGTGAATGCAGATGTAGTGTAAAAGCGCTTTGAGTGGTCGAACAGACTAGAAAGGCGCTATACAAATATGGAGCATTTACATACATCTCCCTCCACTCTGCTGCGAATCTGCATCATCTTTTATTCAATTGACAGTTTTTATAATGTTTGGTTTTAGGTGGAGCTGCAGCACCCTAAGCTCCACTATTTCCCGTCAGTGGATACCATGGCGTTTGGATTGTTGAAGAATTGCCATTCAAAATGTGTGGAGTTAAGATGAAAATGAAAGATGAGGCATTGAAAAAGGGCTTATTTTTTCACACAATAATAAGATTTAACTACTGAATCATGGGAATTTAACTTGAATGTAACCACAGCTACATTTAAACTTGTCAACACAGTACAGTAAACCACAGTGCTCCGTGATTCTTTTCCAGACAAAAGTTCCCACAAACAGCACTGTGAACCAGTGAACAACACTGAATGTTTATTTATAATGTTGCACTAAAACAAGCTGCTTTCTTGTTGCAAGGGTATAATCCTTAAGATTTGGTGGTGTGGTGTTGCAGAATGAAACTATTCTACATACTACAGTGAAAACATATTACTAATGGCTTCTGCTGTCAAGCCAAAAATGGGGCTTTATATATATGAAATATTAAAGATGCACTAATCAATATTTACCTACTCACAACCCACAGAGAATTATGCCCCATCCCTCAGCTCTATGGTGTGTTATAGTCTTTCTCAGAATACCTCTCTCGTCTGTTTTTGCTGGTTTCATAAACCAGTTTTAAGGTTTTCCCGGTTTTAATGACTGTAAGCCTGGAAAACGTGCATTCTGCAGATGTTACAGTCCAGTGCCCACCTTTGGTGCACATATTGAAAGAAGCCAAACCAGGAACTATGGATATGTAGATGTGATATTTGTCATGACCACTTAGTGCTGTCTGCTGAGACCAGACCAGAGAGGAACTGAAAATAGGTAGACAGAGAATTGACTGTGTGAGAGCAGTCAAAAGGAACATTGCCCTTGGGCCTATGAAAGCACATTTTCTCCAGTGTCATGGAGATTTCTTTTGCTAATGAGCTGTATCCATGGGCTATCAAGTGCTGCCAAATGCAGAGGGGAGTTGTTCCTTTGCTTAATTAAATCATGGACAGTTTTGTGGCCTTAATACTTGGAATGTAAGCCTTTATGTAACTGTTTTTGGGAACCTAGATCCACTCTCTTTTTTTTGTGTGAAACAGGGCATTTCATCAGTCCTCCCGAAGAGGAAAACTTTCGGAAGTGAAAGTTCTGATGGACCTTCCGACATAACTATTTATATAAACGTTTGTCAAAGATTTGTCAAAAAAGCACAGCCCAGAATGCTGAGGAATTCCATAGTAGACAATTGTGCACCTCAGGATTTGCAGCTAATGCCAACATTTATTGCTAATTTAGGAAATAGTGTGCCCTTTATGTAACAAGGCAAAAACCAAAGGCTTGGGTATGCTCCAAACAAACAAGTTTGTAACACTGTCGTCCAACCACTTCAGAATAAAAAAGTATTTATACATGTTGGAATGACCACACTTGAAGGCAGTCCAACCCTGCATACTCTTTCACCTCAGCAGACCTTGCCAATCACTGTGTAAAGTGGACATGACTGTCAGATTACTGGTTTCAGAAAGTTACAGAAATTATTGGAAGCTGACTTTAAAAGTTGTGGATATTGTGCTCTTACTGTTCACCTATGAGAACACAGTACACAATACAGTGCTCAGAGTCAACTTCAGATATAAGCTGGGTAGAACAATATCACCCCTGCAACACTGTGTCTTTCAGGCATCTTTTCAACACGTTTTACAAATAATTGAGCCAACAACTCTACAAAGAAAAATACAATAGTACAATAGTTGATGGCAAGAGATCGCAGTTGAACTGTGCCATGTGCCAATTACACACACATTTGTCAATTTAAAAGATCATGCTGCGACTTTTTTGACTTGCAAAATTATCTTTTGAATTGATAAACAGCATATGTGTAATTAGCACATGGCACAGATCAACCCGGGATCAAAAAATGATTTGTCTGTCACAGTTAACCTCCGTACTTATTTTTCTGAAAATAGGTCACATTGAGGACGCTGGAAGGACTGAGGAGCTTAGCCTCTATAAGCTGTTTCTCAGGTATGATACAGGCTGCCCTATCA
Organism: Micropterus salmoides; assembly: GCF_014851395.1. Taxonomy (NCBI): domain Eukaryota; kingdom Metazoa; phylum Chordata; class Actinopteri; order Centrarchiformes; family Centrarchidae; genus Micropterus; species Micropterus salmoides. The sequence continues at coordinate 3,603,993 of NW_024040928.1, read as the reverse complement.
TCTTTGTTGAGCTTTTTGATGCCATACACAGAGGAATACTTCATCCATTGCTTAGGACTGAAAATGGTACTTTCTATGGCCTTGTGTAAAATAGGAGAGTTTTGAAAACATCAAGATTGTAGAAAGTCAAATGGTGTTGTACGTAACACAACACCCGAACAGAGAAGCCAAACAGACTTTAGCCCATGGCACTTAACATGATACTTGATCCATGAACAATGTCTTGGTAAATGTTTACACCTTAAAGAGCTTAGGTATTGTTAGCTATGCCCTGCAGGTCATAACATTTGTAAGTGGAATAGGTGCAGTAGGTGCAGGAGGGGGAGGTGGTGGTGGTGGGGGGTCTTTATCCTGGAGGAGAAGCCACAAGACTTGGAGTAATCGCTCCTTTAACCACTGGTGTGATAATAATCAGTAAAAGGGAAGCTTTTAATGTACAGGTTAAAAGCTTGAACATTACTCTTCTTAACTGACAGACAGGGCAAACAAACAGGAAGAAAGGGTACTCAGTTCAATAAGTTTCTTTCTACTGCACGTCCTCTATAAGGGAAGTGCGGTTTTGTGTCAAAGAGCTTTAAAACGATAAAAGGAGGCTCTTAAAAACATAACCTAACAGCTGTTTTAGCAACGCACAGAAGTGTGAATGCAACTTTTTATGTTCAATACGGGCCCTGCAGATGAAAGGCTCCTTTCATGGTCCTTGCAATAAAAATAGCCACTCGCAGCAGACTGGAACTCAAGGGAGGTTGATCCAGGTGGCCCTTGTTGGCACACAATGTCGAGGAAAACCAGTTGTTTTGGTGTTGTGTTGAAACTTGTAAGTAGAAACTTTTGAAATGCCAAAAGAAGAGAATTATAATTGCTTATAATAACTTAAAATTGCAAAAACTTGAAATAAGTAATGTGGCCTCAGTAAGAAACAGTTCTGAGGAAGGCTTGCATCATTACAGATGCACTTCCCAGTGAAGAATATTTTCTTACAAGTGTTTGAAGAAAATTACGCCAGTGAAGACATCATTCTGTTGTCACACTGCAGCTCTGCTGGACTGCAGCTCTCTCAAGTTCAAAGTGGAGTGCTCCCAGACTTATCTCGTTCCTGCCACAAGGGACCTCATTTATGACATTCTAAAGCCTATCAGGGCCTGATTTCAACCAAAGAACACCCCATCCAGGGCCAAAAAAATTACTCTTCCTGTCTTTCCAGCAATGCCTACGTCCTTCTGTATATTGCTTGGGGCAAATTTCAATCTCAGCCACAAGTATACCAGTACGGACCGAGCTGAAAGCAAGGCCAGAGTGGCTGATGTGTAGCTCTGGTTCTGACTGAGACGCTTAATGTAAGAGGCAGCCTTTGCTAGCACAGAGGTCATTGCCCTGCTGTATGTGTTTCCGTGGCAGCAGAGCTCCTGTCAGCAGCTGCTGATGCTGTCAGATGAACACACACATTCGTCTTTATGTGAAATTGTTTCTGGAAATCATGTAAACAGACATAATGAGCTTCTGAGAAGATATGCAGGAGATGTCCAGGATAGCTGCTGCCAATGTAGACATCAATTACTGTCAAGAAATTAAATTTAAAAATTATTTAATAATTATAATACACTTTATAAAGGCCTTGGTGGTAATGTAATATACTGCCAAACAAGCTGCTGCTCTGTCTGTTGTAACGATTCAGATGCAGTTTGACCAATGTTTGAGTGCCGTGTATATGCCCAACCAATCATGTCGTGCAAGAGGGCGGGACCTAAATAGAAAGGTCAAAAGCAATGCAAAAACACACACAATGAATGCCGACTGTAGAAAGCAAAAGCCGAATCCCGGACATTTTAGACGATTTAGAATCCTTCTACGCATTTTTTTATGTCCCAAAAAGAGGACATGCCCGGGAAAACAAGGACGCATTGTCATCTTAACTATACAGTAGCACTACATGCTTGTAAATGAAACTTTAACACAGCTCAGGGCTTCAGTAATTTCCTCCAACTGGGAGTTACTGGTCTGGACCAGGAGGTACAGAAACAGCACCAAACAGGACCTCAAGACCCTGCAAAGAGTAGTTTGTTCAGCTGAATATACAGAAGGCAGTGCTTTACCATGCCTAAATGATATTTACACCAGGCACTGCAAGAATAAGTCTAGGAGAATCATTAAAGTACCAAAAATCCCGATCATGGCCTTTTCTCCCTGCTGTAGTTGAGAAGAAGGTAACAGATACACCAGGTCAGCACTGAGAGCCTCAGCTTCTTCCCTAGAATCCTAAATTAGGTCACTGCCTTAGACTGCTATTATGCACATATATTTATTGCTATTCCTATTCTTTTTAAGGATTTTTAGGATAATTGGTAAAGAGGGTGTGGGTTGTTTTTTTATGGGTTTGTTTTTGTTTTTTATAAATTCTTATTGTCCAAGGAATGTTAAAATCAAGGGCCTTAAGTGGACTTAGTTTAAGATACTTAAAGACATTTCACCTCTCATCCCAGAGGCTTCTTCAGTTCTGACTGACTGGAAGGGAACTATTTAACCTCTGTGGGGTCGCTATCATGGTGGTTCCCCCCCATTTCCACCACTGGGTACATGATTGGAGAATGTAGCTGTAGCTGGCTCGCACGGGGAAACCAACTTTGCATTGAATATTGTGTATTAATGTAGCTCAATATTGAATTTATTTTCCATTACATATCTTAGATCCCTATTTTTATTGTTAGGCATGTTCTGCTTTTGACATTTCTGCTTTATCGGTTCTCTTTCACTTTTTTCTAGTATGCTTTCATCTGCCTCTGAGACAAATGCATTTTGTGAGTCATACAAGTTTGATGAAAAATTTTCAGTTGTTGATTTTAAAAAACCCCCAACAACTGTTAATTATAACAAATGCATCCTCAGAATAATTCTGAACTGCAAGCTGTATCCGGCTCATTCAGAATCAAAGGAAAATATGGAGCTCTGACTTTTCCTTGTAATGTTAACACACTTTTCTTTATTATTGTTTTGAAAATCAACATGTTTAAAATATTTGCTTTTCATTTCCTGTCTGTTAGGAGAAGGACAACATCTGGAGAAGATATCATCCACTTCCTCTGCTTTGTGACGTAGTTACTGTGACCATGGCAACAGGGGTCCGGGCAAAGGCAGTGTTCAACAGGAGTTCAGCCACATTTCTGCTGAGAGGCAGTGAAATAAAAGCTGACTGTAGATGAAAAGAAGCTGCATCAAAAACCTCATCAAAAACCTGATTCATCAACAGATCTGTTACTAAACAGGCAAATGAGCTTTAGCTCTTGTCACTGTCCAAATAAAATGAAGTTATAATCCTTCTGTAGTATGTCTCCTCATGCTGCCATCACAGCAAACGAAAGCCCATCTTAAATCCACTCAGAGATCTCAGGGGACCCGTTTCCTGCATACTCAATATGCTCACGGCTCCTTCAGCCCACACAGTCACTATGGCAACCATGGACCACCTCTGGCTTCTAGAGCATCTGTCAGCCAATACCTCTCATACATACATGAACACACTGCCGTCTTGCTTCTTCATAGTATGACTGTGTGTGTTTCTGCACCAGCAAAGAAAATTCTGTTCACACATTATTTTATAAAAACGTAGCATATTTAAGGTGGTTTTGTCAAATATAATAGTAAAGTTTGAGTAAAGTCGTGCTTGTGGATTTTTACTCCACCATTTCGTCTCTTCTCCAACACCACATACGAGGCTAGAAGAATGCTGAGATGGCAATGCAGATCTCCTATTTGTTTTTCGCAGTTTTTTCTGAAGAGGGCAGCCTTGAGCCTTTCCTTGTGCATCCCTGTTAACACTTCCTCACCACAAAGAATCCACGCAAACCTGCTGTGTCACAACCCACACTATGAATGTAGGACCACCCATCCAGCACTAAAAGTCCCTGACTGGGATTTAAACCTCACTGACCCCCGCCCCCACCCGTCAAATCACCTACAGAATAAAAATGAATTCTGTGCGTGTGTGTGTGTGTGCTGGTATGCATGCATGAATGCATGTGCGCAGCAGCAAGAAGGGGAAGGAAAGCGAGGGAGGAGGCGGAGGAGGACAGAGACCAGCTGAGTGGAGCAGCTCTCTCTCATCACTGAGTAATGTTTGGTGCCGGCTTTTTTTTTTCTCCCTTTTTCAGAAAAGAGTGAAACAGCATTGTGTGTTCAGCTGCGCCAAATGTGCCTATTCTCTTCTCACCCTCTTCTCTTTCACCAAAGATCTTTCTCCTTTGTTACCCTAAACCCTCCCCGCCTGTCTAAAGTCCCCCTTCACCCTCCAACCCCTCCCATCTAAACTCTTCTGAAGTCCCCACACTTCATCTAAAAAGGCAGTGCAAGGAGGGGGAGTTTGGAGGAGGAGGAGAACGGGGGGGTGATGGGGTGAGGTGGGGTATATATTGGGGGAGGGGCGTAGTACTGTTGTAATCTGCAATTGTTACAGTCTGGAGCCTTGCTACGCTGTCACCATCCCGAATTGATTTAACCATCAATGGCAGCATCCATTTAAGGGCTGCTAGCGCTCCGGCCCTGGCTGCCCAAATTCGTCTGAATGTGCAATGAGCCCCCTTTTGCTCTCTTTCCCACCACTGGGCATCAAAGGCTATTGTGTCCAGAGAAAGTAGAGGGGTCACCCACTTACCCCCTGTGGGTCAACCACGAGCTGGGACAAAGGGTAAAGTGAAATAGCAGAGGAAGGAGAGCGGTGAGGAGGAGGAGGTCTTGAAGTGCAACATCAGGACAGAGCACTTCCAGCTGCCGATACAGGAGGAGATAAGCATGTGTGTGTGTGGCCCTGACGTCAATGCAGCCATTTAATACGGCAAACAGAAAATATTTGGAATCCGAGGCATCTACGCGCTGTTAGCACTGGGATGGATGTTCTCCACGCTTGGCTCCCTCCCCAAGACTGTGTTTAGCATGTCTGGAGTCGACCCAAGGACGTAGATTATTTTCCTCACAACTCAATACCTGCAGTTGTTTGTCTTTTCTTTGCCTCACTGTAATTCTCATGTGCAGTTTAAGAAACAAAACAATCAGAGAAAATTAAAACCCTTGCACTTTGGTGAATTTTCAGTGGTTTGCAATAGATGTCACATGACCCGCCTCCAGACCTGGACAATTGCCATCTTCAGGGAGCTCCAATTCCAGCTTCTTTATTTTGGCTTATTCCCCGTAACCAGAACCTGCAGAACAACTCTGATCCAGTATCACTTTTTTATGGCTGGAGCACACTGATGTCAGGCCAGGAACGTGAAGTGATTATTCTTTTTGCAGCATCATCAGTATCTGATTATGGATGAGGTAACACTACACTGCTCTTCCATGTGTAACGTCCACTCATATACAGTCCAGAATTAATATTCTGCTTTCTGTGTTGAGAGTAGACATGTTAAAATGGTTTAACCACTTATCTTATCAATTTACCTAGTCTTGTAGATAGTTTGGGGTTCAATTGCCAGGCTTTTAGATATCCCCCTCTGTGATTTACGCCTCCACCCCACTACATGTAGGTCAACAGAATTTCCTTTGTGGTGCACAGTAAGAAGTTGTCCTAAGGTGAGCTCAGGGAGGACAGAAACCTGCCATGGAGGAGAAGGGAAAAAGCTTGATTTTTACAAGATTCTACATATTTGGAATAAAAACATTTTTGCTGTAATAGTGTCCATATCACTCTGGATAATCCACAGTCCTCACTGCGTTAATAAGGATTCTTTTTATAATGTAGTTCCACTGCTGACACTGAGGTCTGTAGATTTAACAGAATTATTTTGGGTTTGTGTCATATCATTCAGGTCATAATTACAAGCGGCCTAGTCGGAGTAACAGTTCATGTCAGCCTCCTAGTAGCAATTCTGAGTCAGAGATATCTCCCACTTGCCGAAAGGAACTGTAGAAGCGTTAACATGTCAGCAAAATGGCTGCAAAGCATGTTTCATGGCTGGCTAGCATGTTAGTGATTACTGGTTAGCTCACCAGCACTACTCCACCAAGCTTCCAGGACTATCTTAGAAACTGGACAAATAAACCAAAACAATTCTAGATACTATGGAGGAGTATTTTTTTAATAATTTTGATAAACTGAATGTTCAAATGATAAAATTTTAAGATAAACAAATGCTGAAATTAGGCTAATGGCAGGATCAATTCCAGGTTTGGCTGGTAAAAGCAATCTGAATTATGCTTATGCTAATGAAATTAAGAAACTAAGTCACAAGCACGGCTTCTTGGCATGACAAGATGTTTTGACACTTCATTGTTCTGTGTGTGTGCCAACAGTGGAATCTTTATGACGCAGCCCCTCGTCCAATCAGCTCACTCCTGAGCCCACAATAATGTTCCAATTAGCCACACAGGCACTATTCAGCACAGTTCTGTGCTGTAACTACATTTTGTCGGCTGAGGGGCCGAGACTCTCTCCACTCAGTGGCTTGTGTCCTGGATGTCTGGAGAAGCTGTTTTTCACTCTGTGAGAAGTTCCAGGTTTACGTGCAGGGCTGTTACTCTATCTACTAATTGTCCGGGAAGCGCTCTATTGGAAAAATAACTTGAGATAGAGTGTTGAAGTTTTAAATGGAGCAGAGGGAAAGCAGAGAATGCCTCTACCTCTGAAGTAGCCTTGGGCGACTGCAATTATGCATAGGATCTTTGGGTTGTTTCGTGCGCCAGAATACAGATGAGGCTGCCTTTCACATTCCTCTCCTCTACAAAGAGAGTATCACTCCCTTGTCACCCAGGAAAGGGCTGCTGTGCTCAGACCTTTTATTTCAGTTTTGCTCCTGAAGTTTCCATGGTAACCTAAATACTATTCAGCCTTGCAAGCAAAGCAGTCCTTGCATGTTCCTGTTCAAAGAATGCCACAAATGCAGCTCCTTCAAAACAACTGTTGAATGAGGGCCGCTTAAAATTTGTCAATCTCAATTCAAAGCTCAGAAAAAATAAATAAAAGATCCTTTGAGTAAATGCTGGAGTCATAGTTTATTGAAATTGGGGAGTTTTTGATCAGGCTGTGGGCTTCTGAGGTCGCTTAAAAGAACTGAGGTTTACTGAAGGCTTGATGACTTCATTTGATTTTTGACAGCACTCAGTCTAATATGATGGGGCCCTCCCCCATCGATGCAATGGAGTAATAAGACTGATGTAACATGAGTGTATTTCTATGGTGAGCTTGTCGCTGAGTAACCAGTTGCCTTGGCAACCCTCTCCTTTGCACTTCCCCACCGCCACTATTCCCTAGCCGCCGTCTCTCCTTCAGCACTGTCTGATCTCCAGTACTGGAGGAGGAAATTAAAGTGTTCTTATCAAGGCTTCAGATGACAACAAGGCTGGCGTAATCCACGCTCCCACACAAGCCCAGATAAACGACACAAGCCCGGTGTCATGCGCCATATGGTCCTGAGTGGCACTCAGGAGAATTGTTGCCGTGTTGTGTCACCGACTGAGCTAATGACTCTGCTCAGACAAATGAGACCTGAGGGCAGGATGGTGGATGATGGTATGTGCCACAGGGAGTTATATTATATTAAGTGGTTGATACAAGTTATATACCAGTCAATACCAGTTTTTCCCGGTTTTCATGTGTGCAGCTGCTCTGTGCGCAGGTGGGCCAGCTAACTTAACGTTAGCTGTTGTCAGTGGGAAAAATTATGCGTTAACATCTCAGGTACATAATGGTAATAAGTAAATAGCCACCCCACAACTGGTGGGAAAATTACCATAATGTACATTTTATAGGCTACTCATCAACAGGTACCATTATAGGCTTACTCACTGATTAGCATTGCCAATGTGACTTGTCTGCAAGTTGAATGACAATTTGGTGCAAAATGACACACTTTATCCACACAGCTAACAGCAAGAAGAGGCCAAAGAGTGGGGTCACGTGACTGCTTAGACTGAGAGTTCCTGGCATCACCGTGTCATTTATTTGTTTTACCTTATTTAACCTGCAGCTAAGTATATCGCCCTTTAAAATTGCTTTGCGCATTAACCACTTTCCTGCATTCTGAACACATTTTCTGTACCAGGAAATGTCTTTATTTATATGAAGGGAAACAAAATTAAGTTTTTATTTTCATTTAATTCAAAATATAATGGAATATAATTCAGTAATCAGCTTTTGGACAATGCACATTTGTTTCTTCTATATTTCAGTTGCATTGCATGTTTTCTCATCGTGCATTGTCTCATTTGTTATTCAGCATTTCTTGTTGCTGTTTTTCAGAACATTTTCAACAAAAGCTTTCAAAAAGTGATGGAGACATTCTGATTCTGACCTGTCCCCAGCATCCCCAGTGTAAATGACACCTATCTGCCAATACTTTTAAATGTCCCGCCCCATCCAAGTTGTGATTGGTCGGTTCACGACAAGTGACACTGACAAGTTACATTCAGCACACGGCTGCTTGAAAGACACCCAAACTTCTCTTCTCCCTCGTCTCTCTCTGCCGACAGAGGTGAGACAGGTGAGCGTCACCTAGCGCCCAGAGAACCTGATATGGAGAGGGCAGAGGAGAGGACCGGCAGATTGGGAGAAGTCCCGGTATGCAAAAAAAATTTCCCGGTACTGCAAAAAGTAAAATGTGAAGGGACCAGTACTGCGTACCGTGGCGTTCAGGTCCATTTCAAGCACTTGTTTTAAGTTTAAGTAATAAGTAATAGTTGGCAGGGTAGTACAAACTAATTAAACATCTTTTCCAAAATGTTGCACTATTTTAAGTTTTAAGGTTAACAAAAGATGGTTAAATAATGAATCTCTGGGTCCCGTCTTGTTTTTCAAGCAAGTTTTGACTGTGTTGTGCTGGGAGCCGGCCATTTTTTGGTCTTAGCGGACTCCATTTCATAAGCTGCGCTGTCGTTTTTGAGTTCAGAATCAGTAGGCAGCTCAGGAGTGAATGAATATTTGAATTTCACAGCATATCTAGCCAATGGATTTTGTGGAAAATATGACCTGATTTCTTCACATAGGAAGCAGCATACAGGCAACAGAGAAATTCAGTGAGTGGTTCATTTTTATGTGAGGTTACAACCCCTTTGCAAATAGGCAATACAAAAGTGATGGTCATTAAAAAAACTACATGTTCAATATAAATATTTCCACCTTATATTGATGAAAAATGTAGTCCAGCCAGCATTATGTGTCATACAAAATGTATTAGCTGATGCATATTAGTGGTATACTGCATGAATGTCATTTTTAGGTAACATGGTTGGTAGTGCACAGGTTAACAGACTGTTATGATGCTGTTCCATAGTCTCAGAAAAACTCCTGAATCATCACCCGTTTAGAAGAGTCTTTTGGAGTTTGCCATATTTTTCTCCACAGTGAGTGGTATGATAAGTGGAGATGCTGATTTCTTCCTGATGATCCTGTGGAAAACACAGTGCACCCCTCCGAGTCCTGTTTTGATTATAGCACCGGCTGCTCCTCAGGGGCCAGGCAGCAAGGTGAAGTTCTGATTAATTTATTCTGGTTTTGGAAATACAAGTCCCACTGAACAGGCAGACAATTAAACTTATGGCTTTCAGATCAATAGGGGAACTATAGGGGCTACTGTCTGTCTGTTTACTTCTCATTCTTCCAACAGAAGCTCAGAAAGTAAAAGCAAGACGTGGGGTAATCAAAGCTTTGATTAAAACAAAACTTGTTTTGAAGTCCTAACAGGCTAACAGACATTTTTACATGAAATTTGTGGGTCATGGGATTCCTGTGAGATTCCTGTGGGATGGGGGTCAATTTCACTATTCATGATGGAACTGGGACTGGACAGGAAAAAAAGTCAATGGGGAGGTCGGGATGGGAATCAGATGCATTTTTTATGTATGAATTTTTTCAGATTTGTTTTTATAAGGAACAGGATGGGATAAAAGTCATTCTATGGGACTGGGATGGGACAGGAATATTTTTGTCGGCGTGGGATGGAGCTGGAGCAAAAATCCACTCCTGTGTCACCTAAAGTTTTATAGTTATATCAAGACTAAGACCATGGCCAAAGTGACCCAGTGAATTTTTTTGTCCATATGTGACTCAGTTCTGATCTTTTTATGACATTATGAACAGGCCAAGTCTAATGGAATCTGATCTTTTCCAGTTCAGATTTGGGCCACTTTCATGTGTGGTCCAATTCCGATACAGATCGGACCTCAGTCTGACTCAGGACAGAATTGATGCAACTTTGACATCACTCTAGAGCAGCTGTTTCCCCACCAGACGGAGCTGCGGTGAATGAAAAAGCTCCACAAACATTATAGACATGTGGCTCTCTTCCTCCTACCTTGCTTTCATCTGCTCACAATTTCCCTTTCTTAAACCTGAAATCCACCTAGCTGCATGCTATTTGTCCGAGCGGACATAGTGGGGAGAGAGAGAGAGAGAGAGAGAGAGAGAGAGTTGTTGTTATATTTACTTATTTAATGAAATGTATGAAATTAATTGTTCTTATGTAATTTATTTATAGCTTTGGCAATATTGTTGTTATACATTCATGCCAATAAAGCTGATTTGAATTGAATTGCATTGAGTTGTGGGGCAGATGCGTTGTAAAGCACCAGACACCGTAATGAAACAAACACAATGTTGTGAACACATATAATTCAGGAGACATGTGACCCGTGAGAGGACAATGAAAACGGGAGTCTCCCCTGAGCTAACCTCTGTTGCCCCTTGTTTACTTCTGAAGCCTGCAACAGCGTGCTGCGTGTGACGTGTTAATCTTTCAGGCCGCGGGAACAGTTCACACTGGAGTCTGATATGGGCCACATTTAAATAACAACGTGAACTGTCAAACAAAAAAATCGGAGCTGGGAAAAAAATGTGGAATTCAGCATTAAGGCCTGCAGTCTTCCATAGGTGGTCCAAATCCGAAACAGATCGGATCTTTGTAATTGCAACCTGAGTCTGGACACTCAGGTCGGAACTGATGCGACTTTGAATTCTCTCTAGGGCAGCTGTTGTCACAGTTCGGCTGTAGACGGAGCCACGGTGAACAAAAAAGCTCCACAAAAGCCATTTAACTTTTGGCTCACCTTCTCGACCTGGCTTTCATCTGCTCACAAATTCCCTTTCTTACACCGGAAATCCACCAGACTGCGAGCTCTCTTCTGAGTTATGTGCATGCTATTTGCCCGAGTGAGTTGTGGGGCAGATGCATTGTCCAGCGCCAGAAACTGTAATGAAAAGAACAGAAAGTTGTGAACACTTATCATAATTCGGGAGAAATGTGACCCGTGAGAGGACAACAAAAAAAGGGAGTCTCCCGTGAGCTAATGTCTGTTGCACCTTGTTTACTTCTGTAATCTGCATGTGACGTTGTGTTATTCTTCTGCGCTATGAACTAGGCTTTAATGGACCAACAGCTTGCTGCTGTTTAGGAACAGTTTGATTTTGGCCTTTAGGATTTTGATTGGTAACATCTCATAGTTGAAGTAAACATACAGATCATGGAGATGCAATGGAGGGGTGATTAATAGGTGGTGTTCACAAATTGGGAATGCGCTGAATTTCTGCCCAGGGGGTTTTGCACGAATCCATTCATTCATAACAAAATCAGGTAGCTCTGAGAAACTATTTATCCAGTTGAAAAATGATATAAATAAATCTGGAATTCGAGGAGCAACAGCAGGGGATCATCATTTTAGACATGTGGTTTCCTGGTTTGGTTTTATAATAAACATTGGATTATATGCAACATCAGAATGAAAAAGCAGCAACTATATGGAGGTTTATGTTGCATCTCACAACACTCTAAGAATTGTTTTATAGAAATCTGGAGGGAGGAAAAGGGCCACAACAGGACTGTTAGTAGAAAATGACAAACTTCTCATGTAGATGGATGTCATTATGTCAATGTCAATGTAAACTTTATTTACACAGCACATTTAAACAACCAAGGTTGGCCAATGTGCTTTACAAGGTAAAAGTACAACAATAAAAGAGTACACAGTATAGTAAAGTCAGGAAGTTATGAATGCATTAATCACCCTCTCTAAATCTTTAGGAGGGAGATGGACCTTTACACTGGCTCTAATTCTATACTGAATGAAGAGAGATCTAATAGTGGAGGATATCCGTTTGTCAAATTTGTATGCATTGTCCAAATAGACACCAAGACTCTTCACAGTGGAGTGATTATTAGAAACTAGAGGTCAGAGGGTATCTACATCAAGTAATTCAGGGTGTCCAAACACTATGACTTAGGACACACTTTATAATACAGTGTGTGTGGTATCAGTGGTACTCTACATGGGTTAAAAGACTACAGCAAGTCTTTTCTTTTCTTGATATTTTTTGCCTTTATTTTGAGAGACAGGACAGTGGACAGCAGTAGGAAACAGGGAGAGAGATAGGGGGCATCACGCAGCAAAGGACCACAGGCTGGACTTGAACCTGGGTTGATGCAGTAAGGACTCACCCTTGCACATGGGGCGGGCGCTCTACCAACTGAGCAAACCACGCTCCCGGGGTCTATCGTTTAGGTGTCAAAAATTTCCTTTCCTTAGTTTTAACATTTTCCAGTTGAGAAAATGGTGATGACCAGGACCAGACTTCTTTATCTCACCTTTGTTTGTTTTATTTTTAGCCTTTGAAATTGATGAACTCCAGCTGTTTGCCTCATTCTAAACCTTGAGTTGTTAAAAACAAAACTAAGAAAAAGAGAAAAAAAACAGGTGTCCCAGAGAATCCCAACCCCTCTGTGCTGGTATCTCCAGTGTGTGCGACTCGATCCAAGTTGGAGAGAATCGATGCAGCTCAAGCATACACCAGAGAAGAGGCTACCCAGTGTGATTGTCACCCTGGAGAATCAGTTAGAGACACTTTACAAAAGTCTGCTTGTCCTCCAGTTGATTCAACACAGTTGGGATTGATGATTTACAGCGGCCACCACAAGTCCTTGCAGCAACCATAACATGGCAGAGGAAGAACGGAGGGTCAAGGCTCAAACCAGGGCTAGTGGGGGATTAGTGAGGAATGGGTCACCCCCATATAAGGCTCCAACGATGAATCCCAGAGAACAACTGGTGCAGAGGTGACTATGGACTCCCAAGGTCTCATCATGATCTTTATAACCTTTAAAATCTAAATCCCTTGCGGTTGCTGATGGAGATTGTTCACAGTCAATACAACATGAAGCAAGTTTAAAAAAATCTGTCCGCGTGTCCTTTTTAGAGACAGTCTTCACTAGAAAAATGATAATTTAGGTTGTTTGTGTAGCAAGTTCTTATCATTATTATTTTCATCATCACAATTATCTTTATTGTGGCAGCAACCTCTCGTGGCTGTCCTTGAGGGAGAAGCATTACATTTTCTTTGACGGACACATAGCCTACTGTAGGTGACATCGAAGGCAGTTATAAAGGAAAGCAACTGTTGTGTCAACAATTCCCAACATAAAATGCAGGACGGTAATGAATGTAAAAGTAGTGAAAACAAGGGAAAGCTTTTGTTCAACTTTTAATTATTAGCTTTGTCGTCTTTTAACTTGGACCCTCTCTGCCTCATTAAATTCGCCGCCTGCACCTTACAACCCACTTTTTGACTATATTCTCTTTACTGCCCATTCAACAAGTGTTCAGTTCTTTTCTTTGCCTGTTAATGGGATATTTTTTAATTAGCTTCTTAGGGAGCCACTCAGCTTCATGTTGACTCAAAGACCTTCTGGCCTGTTGAACCTAGATTTAGATTAATTGCAAACTATCCTTTCACCATGATACAATACATAAATACATAGATGTAACATACAGATAGAGGTAACATAATTTGTAATGATTGTGGAGGTCATCTGTTATACTAATCCTGCTGTCTTGTTAAAAAAAAGTAAGTAATTAATTAATTAAGCTTAAAAGATTAAAATAAAATCGGCCCATATCTTGGGTCAGCTCTGCTTTGTGCAGTGATCTGTCCTGATCAATGTGATAATTCATTGCAACACATATTCAATACAATTTCCATTCCTTTTGCAACAATTGTGATACATCAAAACTTACATTTTTTATGATAATTTCTGTTTAATTCTACATATTGTATAGTGTATTAGGTATTCACACATAAGCAATAACTGTATGCAGGTCAACATCTTATTGTTAAATCTTTTCATTATTGTATAAACGCATTACATAAATATTATTTCCAATACATTTTACAGAATGATGCAAATGATTTTCCAAATCCAAATAAATCAATCAAAACAAAACTTATTTAAAAAAAAAAGTATTTAATTTAAAGTTAATGATGAACATGTAGTGATGTTTACACAGGAATGAGGATTTAGTGTAGTAAGTACACAGAATCTTTGACAATGAAGTAGCATCTAAAGCTATCCACCGTCATCCTTTTTATAAACTGATTCTTACTGAATTGACAAGAACATTACTAAACATGAGAACCCGCCTTGTGGCTTTGGTTAAGCAGCAGGTGGAGGTGGCATTATCACCTGCATCATTTTCCCTTGAGGTGTTTGACAGATTGTTTGCCCATTTGCATTGCACATGATCAGCTCCCACAGGAAGCAACCTATAACTAAGCCCATGAATTACACAGACAGGAAATGTATTGATAGTAGCTATGATTCCCCTGGTGGGTGTCTACATATGAATGCAAGGCAGATCTAAATATAACCAGCTCCTTTCCCTATACAGATGGCTGGCAGCGAACAGCAACTCACAGGGCTTCAAAGCCCATGCCCAGGAAGACTGTGGAGACCAAGAGGGTGTTGTTGCATACAGAATAAATGTTTTACTTCAATATTTCATGACAATACAGCTCACCAAGTGTTTCCTTCTATTTAAGTGTTGACCAAAAATAGTGAAAAAGGGAATTCTGCCGTAGTGCCAACATTTAGACCTATATTCAGTGACAAAGGGGATCAAATTGACCCACAAATACGCTATCATTTAATTAAATTTAATTCTGGTTCATTAAAACTTTTGTCTTCTTAGTAGTTTTGGTCATCATTCCTATTGGTGATAACATTGGACTCGCTGAGACAGTCAGAATTTGTTGTAGCTATGTCTCTGTATTCCCAGATCTCTATTGTACAATAGTACAATATGGCATAACTGATAAATGTATGAAGGTATTAGGGTTATGGATTTTTGTATCTTGGGGCACAATTGATGTATTCTGCAGCATACAAAGTGACATCCAATACCAATTGTCAGTGTAAATGAAGAAAGTAGTGAGCCCTCTTGCGAAGCAAAGTCAGGTGGTGATGTAGCATGTAGTCTGTCTGGCTTTAAATTCGCACACTGAGTTCAATTACCGGTCTCAGACCTACATTTGTTTTTGCTGTAGGTGCCATGCATTGATATTGCAGGTAGCCTATTAATATTAATTAATAATGCTAACATTGGCATGCTAACCTGTGCACAGTTACAATGCTAACATTGTGATGTTAAGCAGGTAATGTTAGCATTTTAGCTTAGTGTGTTAGCATGCTAACAATAGGTGTTTAGGTTACCGGTACATTCAGTGTCAATGTGAAAATGAAAACACAACACTAAAATTAATAATTTTTGTTCATGAAGTCACCTGTCATTAGGGAAAACATAACTGTGGATATGTTATATATGTTATATAACAGTGGGTAAATCATGATCTTTTACCTAATTTTTTTTATTTTATTCATTTCAGTGAAACATCTGTCTGACGTCTGACCTAGTGCCACTGCAACTCGTTCTCACTCCCCGACTCGTCACATATGGACATATGGAGGCATGGTCAAGTCCCATCGGCGTCAGTTTGTAACGCACTGGGGATCCTCATAGCGTCATAGTTCAATGCAGTAGGGGAAGCCCTGTAGTGTCAGTCTTTGACGGTAAAGTTAGGTATAAGATATTTAACACAAAACATTAAGTAAGGAGCTGGTTGGGGTGGATGGTCATGGTTGGTAAAAAAAAATCTAATTTTATTTACAGGTCTGTGACAGGATGCCAAAGAAACGGAAGTTCTAAGCGGCCAGCGATTCAAAAGTTTTTACTCCATTTTCCCATGATAATAGGATAATTATCTCAAGATCTCTGGATAACAAATGTTGTTTTCCCGTGATAATGGGGTAATTTTCTTGTGATCTCAAGAAAACAAATGTTGTCTTCCCGTGATAACGGGATAATCATCTCACAAAAGAGAAATCGAATGATCTGATTGGTTCATAATGTGTGCGCAACGGCAGATCCATATCACTCTGCAACAAAATAATGTTAGCAAACTGGCTAGCCCGGAACTCCAAACGTAATGGAAATGGATACTCCAAATGTAAACTTTGACCTTCGGGGATGCCTTACCAAGGAGGAGTGGCTTGAACAGTTGTCTCTAGAAAAAAAGACACCTGTGAAACTACATGCGCAGTTAACGAAAGATGAGGTCGACAAACTCATGTATGTTTCATAGCAACTGCCGTGCACTATGTGCAGATGGGACTACTGTTTTTATTCACCAAAAAATGTCTACTGATGAAATAAAACAAAATCAAATAGTGTGTCTATAGCTTTCTTTTTGCCATCCTTTGTCACAGTTTTATAAAAGCAATACCTCACTTCAGGCCGCGGTGTACTCTTATTATATCAAACCTTACATCGGGCCGAACAACACCCCATAACTGTGATATAATAAGCACATACTATAAGCTATTAAGAGAGTTGGATTATGGTTAAACTATTGCTTAACCATAATCCAGCACCACACTCACCGCAAGAGCACCAAAAACACATCAAGGAAAATAAAAAGAAACTTCAAAGCGGAGAGCAACGGCACAGAGCTGGTGTGTGATGAAATATTTATCAAGTAATATATACAAGTTTTAGTAATTTTAAAGAGCTTCTGGGATCAGGGTTATTTTAGTAACCAATGAATATTTTACTTAATTTTGCCCTCTAGTAAGCAGGTGACCTCCCTTTCTCTCTGTTTCACATGCTGACTCTGATGGGAAACCTCTATGCTTCCTTGTTCCCTCTGATCTTGACGTTTTTTTTCAAGGTATGTACCGTGGAGCTTTCATGGAAGTGTGTGAATGAGGTCATCCTCCTGCTTTTGTCAATGTGAGACTTCCTTTGAATGACTTGCAGAACTGGATTTCTGAACCTCACCTAACTATCCCAGATCGATGTTTAGAAGCCAAAATCTTCTTATAATTAAAGTTATAATCCTTGAGATTTCAGTCCTGGTTGATATGATAACAATGTGATTATGTCACAGTTTTCCTCTCAGTCCCTTCCTGTTTCCTGCAGCTACACACTCTCATCCCCAGGCCTCTGCATTACTCTCTGTAGCTGTCCCTGTCTGTCTGTACCTGTCATCTTTGAGCCATCCACCAGATGCCCTCAGACTTCCCTATATTCCCCTACTCACCTGTTCTCACTTTCCTGAACAGCTGTTCAGTCACTTGACCTGCTTGTTTGTTTGCCTTCTAGTTTTTATATTTGTATTCTGTTTATTTGTTTTGGTGACAGGTCTGAGGTACAACGCTGTACCTGATTTTCTGCCTGTCCCCTTGGCTTTTTTTCCTGTGTTGGACTGCTTTCTGAGAATTGGGCCTTGCCTGCCTCAATATTCAGCAAGTTTTGTACCCTTGGTTTTGATCAATAAATCATTGAACTGCATCTGCTCTACACGTGTCTGCATTTGGGTCCATCTCGTGTATTCCTGTGACCCACGCTTGCATGCTCTGGGTTTTGTCATCATGTCCAGGACACACATGCATCATTTCCTGTGAATCCCTAATGCAATTTGGGTATGCAATTTGAATTCCTTGAGCATGAAAAGTCATTTGTGACCTTGGGTTAAGTGAATGTGTGAATCCAAACTCAAAATAACTCAATTCAGTATTCTTATGAAGGTTGTCAGATGCGGCTGAAAGCTCCAGAAAAAAAGCAAGTTAGTGGATCTTGAGGTAAAGATCAAACCAGCGGGAAAGGCGTACGTCGCCAGTCACAATGGAATCTGCTATACAGAGAATCCTATTACAAAATGCTAATACTGGCCATAAATAGTATCAACATTTTGTTTTATACAAGCAACATCTTAAGGATCAAAATAATTTTTTTTCATTAAACCACATTATCAAAAGAGATTTTTATAGAGGTATTACTGGCATGAAAATGAAAACACTGAGTAGAAAAGTGTGGTTGTAAAAAAGCTTCAGGGGCTTATTACTGTCCTGTCATGGCTGTGATAGATGGCCCTTATCATTTGCTATGTTCTTTTACTATACGCCCATGATGTTGGCAGGCATGTATTTCTTTTTTTAACACAGTTTATAGTGACATTTCTGTAGTGGGATGGGGTGTCAGTAAAACACGACCTGACTTTACAAGAAAAAAAAACGTCCTAACTGCTTAAGGTGTGATTTAAGCTCTAGATCATCCCTGCTGCTCCAAACACAAACAGCCATGTAAAAGGTAGCTATTACACCCACATTATCTGCTGGATTATGGTGCTTATCTGCTCACAGTTGAGGCTCTCTGCATACCTTTTGTTGAGGATCTTTTTACCCAACCAGGATGTGCATTGAATGAACTAAAGGAAGAGATGTTTTTTTTAATTCCCGAGAAGGGAATAATTGTGTGAAGAGAGCATTGTATGATCCCGTTATATGAACATGGAAGATAAACAATGTATAACTGAATGAGGATCAATCACCTGTTTTTCGGGAAATATCATTATTTAAAACAGCTGAAATGTCTAAAGACTTAGCTATTTTTCTTTAATGCATTTGTTGCTTGTTACGTGATCCCCCTGTGTATCTAGTTGTGTCATGTTCTATTATTCGTTAATTAGTCGTTTAATGTAGGCTAGTTTGTTTTGGCTGAAGGTTTTCGTATGAATACGATTCAATAAAAGTTGAATTGACAATCAGACAAGAGCTTTTTTTTTATTAAACACAATATAACCTTTGGGCTACTTTGTTAACCTGTGAATGTTAGTGTAGTTTCCAAATTTAAAAATCCTACATGTTAACCAGCGAAGTCACACGGAACTCACATTTGAAAGAAAGGTCACCCAACGTGCAGCAAAGGGTGTTACACACCTTCAACAAGTCGGCATTCGGTGCTCACTCGGTGTTGGAGGGTTTAACAAACCACTGCCACTCCATCCTCATTGGTTTTGGATGGCACACAATGTGGCAGACCCTCCGTATGAACATGCAAACAGAGTAGAAGTAGGAAGGGAGAGGGAGTAGCAAGCAGTTTGGAAAGGCCCTTTGTGTCCTTGAACAAGACACTGAACCCCTAGCTGCTCCTAATGAGCAGTGTGGCACCTTGCAATCAGTATATGAATGTGCGTGAATGTTGGCTTGTAATGCAACCAGCATTTTCCTTAATTCCTTTTAGTTGTGCTTTATTCAACTCATGTTCTACTCCAATTTAGATTTTTAGTAAATGTCAAGAAATTGCTCATAAAACAGCAAAGTTAAGTGACATGAATTCTTACCAAGATAACTTCTCGCTCTCTGTAACAGAACACACTGACTGAGTGGAAAACCAAACAAAGGCGAGTCGAGCCAAAGGGCCTCCGCTCAGACTAGCTTGGTTTGAGGGCGTGCCTGACCCCCGCCAGCCGCTTGGCAAGCTTTATGACCCGATTTCATTGTGACGTCACAAGTAAAGGAAGTAAAGGGCTGGACTACAAACGAGCTGTTTTCAAACGGTTCAGAGCAGAGTTTTCTGTGGGAGATGGGAACTCCCTTTGGGCTGGACTTGCAAACCTGTTACGTGCACAAAAAAGAGATATAACTCAATAAAGGAGAGGGGGAAAGCCAAAAAGCAGAATACCACCTCTTTAAAGAGTAGAACGTTCCGGTGTCATTACCACATCTGCATGTACTCTTTGTTTCTCCTCTGCTGTTATCGTGTTGTGTGCACTCAGATCTTTGTAACTTTTTCATGTCAGGAGTATCAAATCTCACAGGTATCAGTATCTATATCAAGATTAGTGATTCTGGTCCTGTATTACTTGGTATCAGATTGAAACTAGATTTTGCACACCCCCTGTGTAGAATTTAGCAGAGATTGTATTTGTAGGGACATGTCATCCAGTGACTACTGAATTGTCCCTAGCAATTATGTTCAGCATCTAGTCAATGTATTTGGTACACAAATGGTTAACAGCTGTCAATCTCTACTACTAGTCTTATGCATTATCAAAGATTATGTGTCCCCCCCCCCCCCCCTCATATGCCTCACAGTGGTTTCTGGGTTGAGCTCCAGCCAATATAATCAAACCTTGGGTTTTATTGTGCAATCTATGACTCTGTACAAAAGGAGACTTATAAGATCATTTTTGTGTATCTGTAACACAGTAATAAAGTATAATTACATATAGTTAGTAATAAATAGTTACTATACAAGTAAAACATAAGTGATTCTAATATGTCAGGATATATGACAGGCTGCTAGTGCTAGTGTGGTGTCTATGTACAGAATACTAGAAAGCCTAAGAACAAAAATTGGATATGGAATTTCCCCTGCTGTTCTTTTAAATTACTGTTTGTTGTATTTGATCATTTTATTGCTTTAAATCACCAATAGTTTTTTTAATTCAGATTATGGTACCTTTCTTTTTGTTTGCCATTACTCTTTGCTGCCAAATTAGTACTGCACAAGTCCGAGCATGCAGTGAGACAAATGTGATCCTCCAACAAGAGCAGAAGACAGTCGATAGCTCAAGAGAACGCACAGCCACCCAGGTTCGACTGCAAACACATTAACTTCATCGACGCATGAAGCCACACTCAGTGAAGGAGCTTGATTGGATTTGCAGGAAACTGGTCTTATTACTATTTGTTCTACCATTTCTCTGTAATATAATGAGAATATTGAGTTCTTCCTGCGCTTTGTCCGGTAAATATGACATCATTGTCTGGATGGAGAGATGATCATAACCCGATTATCTGATAAGAAGCAAACACAGATCTGCGACCATGACTTGAAGGTGATAGGTGGTGCAATCTGCCCGTGATATATGAAAAAGCAATTTAAATCCCTGTTTAACTAAGTCAAAGTATGTATCCTGCGATGTCACACCCTAACCTGCAGTTTATTCTTCTCTTACCTTGATTAAGGTTTTATAGGTTTTAATTACAAAGTGCTCTGTTATTAAGAAGGCCCTTCTCAAATCCTCTTCCTTTTGACTGATTCCGCTTTACTTTTTCCCCCCAAATGAGGAAGTGACATTTCTGAAAGCCACAAAACCTCTTCCCAAAGACTAAACACTCCACGTCTTGTTTTCCTGCAGAAAAAATGAATTTATGCTAAAGTCTGTACAGTCTAGGTTTGTAAAAATACGACCGAGGTCTGAAAGAACCTACCATTAAATTAACTGTATCATAATACAAAGATTATTTTGCATGCTTGGCCCCATTGGGAACCGTCGCTGTGGCATTGCTGATGTCACACTAACGTCACAATGTCATGGAAATGAGACGATCTAGTTGAGTCATTCTTTACACATTTACTGACATGTAATGTATTAAGGAACACTACAGACTGTAGTAGTAGGCATTAAATTTCCTGCTCACAAGCACATAATACTGCATTCTGGGACATGATCAATACAATTAAACATTCAATGTTTTATCTCCATAAATTACTGGCTACGTAGTGCTCAGAAAGTGACACTGGCTTGATTCCAGTGTCAGATCTACTAACGCTGTGTTCACATACAATTTAACATAAACACTTGAGAAGAGGCTCGGCCTGTTTTCGCTGAGATTTATGCTTGGCACATACCATTCAAACCCTTCCATGCTCGGTTCACCCTCATCCTGTCTGTCTTTATTGTGTGTGGAGACATCTGTAACACATCTCTGCAGACAAATTTATTAGTTGTTGCACCTGGCCTAATGGTGCACTTGACAGCTTTCTATGGCTCATTGAGCAGGCCAGCTCCTGGATCCTTCAGAGTGACTTACTGTGTTACACTGTCAGGCTGGATATGTGATGTTGAACCATGCTGGCCAGGTTCAGATCTTTTTTTTTTTGTGCAAACATGCAGTACGACATACAATTGATGAAACCATAAACGACATAGGGAAGGAATATATACAAAAAATAAAAACAATGAGAAGTTGTTACACATATTACAGAGATTATCATTGTCATTATGTTCATATCTCTAGGGCGGGGCGGATTTCCCTGTTGCAAATTTAAGAAAATATCTCACCAGTAGAAGATCAACATTGTACAGTTTCCCGCTTGACTGTGCTTTCTTTGTCTGCAGCACGTGTGTTCATGCTTGTGCACGCTGAACATACGTAGCAGATCAGACGCACAATCTCTCTGGCACGCCTCAAGATACGCATGCGCACACACACATACGCTCACACATATTTGTTCTTTAGTTTAGTGCAGTTTAGTTAGGTTTCGTCTTGTGTGTTTATCTTTGAAATAAATGCTTGGGTATATATACATGCTGGTTTCTGCTGCATAAGAGTAATTATATCGGCAACCTCTTCAATGTAGAACTCTAAATCCTTCAACCTACTAGCTATTGATTGTAATTTTGGATAGAGATAAATTTCATTATAAATCAGAGCTTCAATTAAATTGTTTTGCATATTTTACGAGACAAAGTTAATTAATTTGCTATCAATTTTTTCTTTAGAGTGGTCCCCTGAGATTTAACACAAGTTAAATTCTATTATTGATTATTTTATAACAGTAATAATAATTATTATATTATTTAAGATAAATATGGATGCCATTGAAACCCTAATTCCCAACATACCCAAATTGTCTTTTGCAAACATACATCACAGTTGCTTCAACTTTGAGCTACTGTATTTACCATAGTTGTGTGTGCATTATTACTTCACATTTCGTTCAGTTTTAAACAGCTGGCTTGTTTACAACCTGTCTGATCATCTGTGTTTCTTGCCCTGTTAGACTTGTAGCGAAGTCTCAGAAATTAACTTGGAATGTTTTCGTAACACAAAAAATTAGAAGCCAGTAGTATTAAAATTTTTAATTAAATCAAAATTTATATAATATTTTTTGCACTGTATTGTCTGTACAGTCTTGCAGATTCATGTTGGCATATAACTTTGTACACCCACTTATTGTGTGTGAAAAAACACTTTTCCTATTAAAGATTTGCTGTTTGGATTTGAAAGTTCATTTCAGCTGAATTCTCTGGTCCCTCCCTAACCGTGATAGGCAAGACTCTGAGATCCATTTCTTATGTTGACCCCCTGGACTGTGGTAGCAGCTGCCACACCAAATATAAAAAGTAGAACTGCCTGACTGTAGCTCCAGATTGTGCTTCTCACACATGAACACACGCTGCTGGAAGGATGAGCATTAATAGGCCTGGTAAGCGCCAGCGGAAAAATTATGTGAATGAATGTGATTTATTCCTCTGGAGTGGGACTAAACACAATACATGGCCTACTGATAACTGTGCTATATATAGAGCTTAACAAGATATTTAGGGCTGGTGAACAGTAACATTCACTGTGATAAACAGCAGGGCTATGGCTGTTTACTGACACTCCCACATAGACACTCAGTGGAGAGCCTCTCTCTAAGCTACAACACAGGTACCCACACAGTGACTCTCAAAGGGACCATAAACGTGCTTCTAGTAAGAGTCAAAGCTCCACCAGATGCCCTGTCTCTCCAGCAGAGAAGTGGAGAGTCAATAGCTTCTCATAGCTCACTAGTGTAAATTCATTAGTAAATTCAGGATCATCACCACAATTGCAGTGAAGTCTTCAGTGCAGACTGTTTTCTATGAGAAAAAAAGATTAAAACATGTCTCTGCATGAAATATGGAAGTTCAGATGATGACTTCATTGTAAAACAACTAAGCTTGACCAAACCATGGCCTGTCCATTTTGAAAAGGCTAGTCCTATAATTTATTTATTTATAATATATTAATTCCTACAATAGCAGACTCGTGTTTATTATGACTGCTCAATGAACTGCTTGCTGGCCGGGCCATTATTCCCCTGTTTTCATTGCCATCCACATGTCCAAATCTCTGCTCCCACAAGTTAAAAAGGACTTTGACTCCCCCTGACCGCGAGGACAACAGATGCAGCTCACTGCCTGCTTGAAGCGCAGCCATTAATCACAGCAGTGCCGTTAATGAATGGGACTTTCTCAGCGGAGCAAGAAAAAGAGAAAATAGAAACACCTCTGATTTAATTAAGAGGAAAGGCACAGATTGACAAAGATTGAGTGACTCCCCGTATTCAAATGGAAGCAGATTGCACTATTCATTTGGAGGTTTACAGGACATTTAACAGAAACAGTTGGAAACATGACATTGTTAGTGTTCAAATGGAAGACAGATTGTGCCTTCTTCCCTAGACAAAAGTATCTACTGCCCATATTAGCACATTGTTCCTCTGGAGGGAACATGGCGGCATTAACTAATTACTTGCAGTGAAACAAGCTGTAAATGTAGACTATTTACAACAATCTTGTGAAATTTTCTCAAACTCTGTTGAAACACTGCCCCATAAAAGTGAAACTGAATCCATTGATGTATTGTCAAAATTAACCCGAGAAGTGTGGGTCAAAAGCCGCTGGGGGGAGGGGAGACGTTGGTACAGTAGTAGTTTGCACATGGACACCAGAAAGAGCTCCTTGGTTAAGCAACAGATGCCCGGTGTCAAAAGTCACCATACACCCCTTCCCCCTCCCTCCTTAGACAGAAGGGAGATAGGGAGGGACAGACGGCCTCTTGGCCCTTTGAAGGCCTAAACAAAAACACTCCTTTCTCTGTAAGCTTCTGACGCTCCAGGCTTTGTCTTCCGTGGAAACCTGCTGCCTGCACCACCACTGAACTGGCCAAGGGTGCGCTAAAATATTATTGTTGGATGCAGGTAGTTTGAAAATGAACAGGACTATGTTGGCGGAGCATTGTGAAGCATCCCAGCAACTGAATTCAAATGAAACAAAACTAACAACCACAATTTTTCTGCAAATTTACACAGTAAGCACTGATTTAGTGAGTTCAGCCTCAGCACTCCATCTGCCATGCTGAATGCAGGAAACTTCATGAAAATACTATACTGCTTCACACTTTGAACACAAGACGTGCTGCCTTCAGATGACTGAGCAGAACGAGGGAGCTAACACTGAGCATGTACAATAAAATGCTAACAGTCAACAAGTCTAGACCAGACCCGAGACCACCTCCTCCAGCTCCTTGGTGTGGCTGTATTGATCCGCACGCAAGTGCAATTACTGTGTTTACACCTGCCCAAACGAATTGCACCAAGGGGGAAAACGAATCAGTCATGTTTTACTGGACTAAAAAGAAGGTGTGAAAACACCATCAGTTGCTTCCGAGTAGACTTGCAGATTGTGATGTGAAAGCAAGAAGACTAATCACATAAATATGTGATAGTAGATTAGTGATTTTACCATGAAATCAAAATCTAAACTGCTATTTAATGAGAACTCCACTGATTTAGCATTGCACTCCCATAACATTTTTGGCTTGTTACTCTACCACAGGCTGCAAATCAATGCAGTAGAACCAGCAGATATTTACTGATCAGAAAATGAAAGGGAGAAAACAGAGGATGAGTAACCAAAACTGTTCAATGAATGAGTTACATGTCAACTAAAAGACAACACCACATTTTTTTCTTTGGTCCAGACTAAATGAATGGACTATGACTAAGTGTGAAAGTATCCTTAGATGTTAAAAATCTCTCACTTTTCAAAATTATTAGACTTCCAGACATCTTTTGACCTGCAAATCACCAAATCAATACTTACCGGGTACCTTCAATTAGAAATAATAATGATTAACAGTAAGCATATAATGAATTTCATGAATTCGAAAACAGCTTTTTAGACAAACACCTACAGGTTTACAGTCAAAATGGACACTGAGTTGACAAAGCAGTTGATGAATTGACAAAGCAGTGTGGAAAGCAGTTCTCTGCAGTCTGTCTGTCATGCAAACTGTCCAGGCAAAGTCCAGGAGCCCTAACCCTTCCAGGAAACATGGGTAGTGTGGCTGAATATAGTGAGAGAACAATAAATGGAAATATTTAGCACTGAAATTATGATGTATCTAAAAAATATCCTATGAGGCTTCCTCTCTAGTTTGACACAATTTCAGCTTGTTGAACTCTCCAGCACTTTCTTTACCAGTGTGAATTCCAATCCAACTTTCATTTCCAGGCATGAAGAGAGGTCAAATTATAGCCTTGCTTTCAGTTGTCTTCAGCTGTAATTTAGCATAAACACTTTTCTGTCCCCATAATGACATTCTTTTGCTGAATTTTGGTTACACTTGTGAAATCTGGAAACTGAGCTGCTTCTGTTCCTGGAATCTGAGGAGACTGACTTATTTTGATGGGTAGAGGAAGTGCTGAGGGGAAGTGGGCAGGCAAACATTTCAACCAGTTCAGAGAAACTGAAGTTGAGCCCCTCAGCTGAACCCTTGCCACCATACATGCTGTTGGTTCAAATATTTCTAATGGAAGTGAAATAAGAATAAGGGAATATAATCAGAGCATTAGCCAAAACAAAGTATTAAAACAGTATTAAAACAAAAAAAAAGGCCTGAAATATTTCACTATATGTGGAATGAATATAGAATATATGAAAAAAATTATTAAACTGAAATTATGGAAGCTTTTCCGCGATATTCTAATGTTCTTAGATGCACCTGTATGTAACGAAGTGCCTTTGATGTTTTCACTTACCTTCTTATGTACTGAATTGCTGAGTTATTCTTGTGCCTGAACATTAACCATGTGGTTATTATTGTGCCTGAACATTAACCATGTGGTTATTATTGTAACCATGACAAGAAGGCCCCTACCCAGAAGGATCCAGACCAATGCATGAAATACATTTTTTATAAGTTTTTTTTTTTTGAAAGCACAGGCAAATAATGCTGTCCTGTTGAGGGTTGGAATGAATGAACAAACAGCATTGTTTTGAGTTTTTTCACATTAGTTTAGCAGTCACAATAACTAAACAGTTAGCAGATAGTAAATCAAAATATATATTTTAAAAGAGAAGAAAAAGATATATACATACATACAAGATATACACCACTTATAAGACACGAGAACAAAAGACAAATCATCTTTTAGAAATTCATAATTATGGAATTTACAAATTCCTCTATGCTGTGAACACAAGTAAGTCTTTGTAATTATCATTCCTTTGCTGGCTTTAAGTATCACATTATAGGACAAATAACATTTTATGAAATGCAATTAATTATACAAAGGTAAAGAAGTGCCCTAAGCAGTAAACGACCTAATGCTGAAAACAGCAGCAGAGTCAGTAGGCTCACATAGGGGTGACAGATGCTCACGAGTCACGTCTTAAGTCTTTGCTCACAAGTCCAAGTCAAATCTCACGCTAACGTTAATGAGCGGTTAAACTATAGTTTTTAACTTGTCCTGCCTAAATGAAGTAATGTTAATATATATATATACACTACCGTTCAAAAGTTTGGGGTCACCCAAACAATTTTGTGTTTTCCTGAAAAGTCACACTTATTCACCACCATACGTTGTGAAATGAATAGAAAATGGAGTCAAGACATTGACAAGGTTAGAAATAATGATTTGTATTTGAAATAAGATCTTTTTTACATCAAACTTTGCTTTCGTCAAAGAATCCTCCATTTGCAGCAATTACAGCATTGCAGACCTTTGGCATTCTAGCTGTTAATTTGTTGAGGTAATCTGGAGAAATTGCACCCCACGCTTCCAGAAGCAGCTCCCACAAGTTGGATTGGTTGGATGGGCACTTCTTGCGTACCATACGGTCAAGCTGCTCCCACAACAGCTCAATGGGGTTCAGATCTGGTGACTGCGCTGGCCACTCCATTACCGATAGAATACCAGCTGCCTGCTTCTGCTCTAAATAGTTCTTGCACAATTTGGAGGTGTGTTTAGGGTCATTGTCCTGTTGTAGGATGAAATTGGCTCCAATCAAGCGCTGTCCACTGGGTATGGCATGGCGATGCAAAATGGAGTGATAGCCTTCCTTATTCAGAATCCCTTTTACCCTGTACAAATCTCCCACCTTACCAGCACCAAAGCAACCCCAGACCATCATATTACCTCCACCATGCTTAACAGATGGCGTCAGGCATTCTTCCAGCATCTTTTCATTTGTTCTGCGTCTCACAAACGTTCTTCTTTGTGATCCAAACACCTCAAACTTGGATTCATCCGTCCACAACACTTTTTTCCAGTCTTCCTCTGTCCAATGTCTGTGTTCTTTTGCCCATCTTAATCTTTTTCTTTTATTGGCCAGTCTCAGATATGGCTTTTTCTTTGCCACTCTGCCCTGAAGCCCAGAATCCCAGAATCCCGCAGCCGCCTCTTCACTGTAGATGTTGACACTGGTGTTTTGCGGGTACTATTTAATGAAGATGCCAGTTGGGGACCTGTGAGGCGTCTGTTTCTCAAACTAGAGACTCTAATGTACTTATCTTCTTGCTCAGTTGTGCAACGCGGCCTCCCACTTCTTTTTCTACTCTGGTTAGAGCCTGTTTGTGCTGTCCTCTGAAGGGAGTAGTACACACCGTTGTAGGAAATCTTCAATTTCTTAGCAATGTCTCGCATGGAATAGCCTTCATTTCTAAGAACAAGAATAGACTGTCGAGTTTCAGATGAAAGTTCTGTTTTTCTGGCCATTTTGAGCGTTTAATTGACCCCAC
This sequence comes from Micropterus salmoides, assembly GCF_014851395.1. NCBI lineage: Eukaryota > Metazoa > Chordata > Actinopteri > Centrarchiformes > Centrarchidae > Micropterus > Micropterus salmoides. Next base: position 3,575,344 of record NW_024040928.1, on the reverse strand, counting down.
AAATGTGATGCTCCAGAAACTCAATCTGCTCAAAGGAAGGTCAGTTTTGTAGCTTCTGTAACGACCTAAACTGTTTTCAGATGTGTGAACATGATTGCACAAGGGTTTTCTAATCATCAATTAGCCTTCTGAGCCAATGAGCAAACACATTGTACCATTAGAACACTGGAGTGATAGTTGCTGGAAATGGGCCTCTATACACCTATGTAGATATTGCACCAAAAACCAGACATTTGCAGCTAGAATAGTCATTTACCACATTAGCAATGTATAGAGTGTATTTCTTCAAAGTTAAGACTAGTTTAAAGTTATCTTCATTGAAAAGTACAGTGCTTTTCCTTCAAAAATAAGGACATTTCAATGTGACCCCAAACTTTTGAACGGTAGTGTATATATATATATGTGTAATAAATGTGAGCTGAACAAGTATCTAACATGGCTTCCTAGAAAAAACAAAGTTATCTAGCTCCTCTTCCAAATGTGCAATGTTAGTGTGAAATCTCAAAGTTACTAAAAGTCCTCGTTGCAGACAGACATGTAATATTAGATACATTCAAGTGCAGCATTTCCTCTAAGTCACTGTATTTAGAGTCAGATTTTAGCAGCTTGCTTTGGATAGAACTAAAAGAGTGCCGGTAAAGTGACAAACAAGATGTGAATATGCTACATTAAAAATAGTCATTGTGGCAGATTATATGAAAGGTAAAATATACATGCTTATTCTCCCCAAAACCCATATTGGTGCAGTCTCTAGTGCAGATCTAAAGCGGCACTATATATAGGTAATTTTGAATTTGTGAGACCATACAGTAAGTGACTGTATTGTGTGAACAACAACAGAATTTGCGTTATCTCCCTGCAGGGTCAAGTAAACATCTCTCTGGCCAGCTCCAGCTTACCCTGTCTGGGACCAGTGCCCCAGCGTGAAATAAAAGGCTAAATAAATATAGAGCTTTGGTGAGATAGAAATGAAAATTGTTGGTACTTATGAATATACCTTTAGTGAGTGCTTTCTTTTAAAATGTGTTCCCAATACTTTTTGTTCATTGTGCAAGTGCTTTAGCTGAGCTGAGCCGCATTGTTCTCCTGTTTGGCCATTTAGTTTTTTGGCATCAAGCTAGTCCCACATACTTTGCGCTACAAACACCACATGAGCATCAAACTGTGCTAATTTAGCCTATGTGTGCTATTACTTGTGGTTCTCTTTCAACATTAGTTTCAGTATCTCACTATGGGACATGCCACCTGTGCTGTCCCCCAGAAGCTATTTTACTTTACGCCAATCCTGACTGGCAGACAGACGTGACGTCTGCTCCCCAGAGGAGGGACTTCCTCCTGCTATAAGAGCTTGGTGTAATGTTCTCTCCTTAGTCTAAAACCTCTTCTCGCACCTAGAAGCTAACTCTCGGATGGAAGGTGTAGCTAATGGGCTAGCATTGCAGTTCAAAGAGCGAGCTAAACACTCCGTCGCCGAACGCTACCTAAGCTACATAGTTTTCTGAGTTTAGTAGCTGGGCTGTCACCAAACAGTAGCTACTATAGCTAAACACCATACTAGCTGGTTACAGGAGCATTCATTATGTCTGTACCTGATCCTTCCCTCACAATGGACAAGGAAAAGCCAGCTAGGATGTGCACATATGGTAACAAGATTGCTGTTGCAGACACCCAGTCTGTGTGCTCAGCTTGTCTAGGGCTGCAACACACCCAGGCCGCTATGGCAGCCCTGGCTGTTTGTGAGCGAACCCTATGATGGGGGTAGCCAACACCCCGCCACAGGAATTACTTGAGAAGGCACACCATGCCCACGGCGGTCACCTGGGGCAAACAGCTCGACGCTATCGCTCTGCTAGCCGACCCCAACAAACACGGTGCCAGCCTAGCAACAATGCTAGGTGACGCCGTGGGCCTGACTCTGAATCAGAGGACGAGTCCATTAGCCTCGATTCTGAGGTAGACGAGAATGGTGACGATCCTCTTACCCTACCACAGGCAAAGCCGATGGCAGTGGATGGTGTCTGCAGCGGTTCTCCAAACCCGACTGCCAACATGGACCTGCAAAAGACCGGCTGCAAGGCTGGTTATTGCATGGCCTGAAGTCCTCACCGAGACCACCACTTCTCACTACGAGGGAAGACAGCTGCTGCCGTTTTTTCCCGAGTGCCTGGAGGAGGTAACCCCGTCATGGAGCAACCATATCTCTGCCACTGACAGAAAAGGGCTACAAGGCGGTGGCTATGTCTGTAAAGGGACTAAGCTCGTTGTCGCTGCTGTTGGGCTACCAGCCAGAATTAGAAGACGACATGTCCACATCACCCACCCCAGCTCTGTGGGAGGAACTGTGTGTGCGCCTCCACAGATGTGCCATCCAAACTGCTGGAAGAGCTATGGCCGTGTTGGTCACCCAAGAGAGAGCTAGGTGGCTAAACCTGTCCAATCTCAGAAGGAGAAGACGCAGCTGGCCTATTCGTTTGCCCAAGCCAAGCTTATCGCATCCCCAAGCGTCAGCCCTAACCACAGGCCAGTGCCCGGGGTCAGAGCAAGCCAAAAGACACTTTCTTGAGTGGACAGCATGTTCTGGTCAGGATGGACAATTCCACAGTAGTGGCGTGTATTAACAGACAAGGCTGCGATCATGTTATCTGCACATGTTGCAGACTGATCCTGTGGAGCAGCTCTCACCTGCTGTCACCGAGGGCCACGCACGTACTGGGTGTATTGAACCGGGTGGCGGATTTATTGTCCAGGGGCAACCTTCAATACAAAGATTGGAAACTCCACAGTGAAGTGGTGGCTCAGATATGGAGAAGATATGGTCACACGGAGATAGACCTCTTTGCGTAGGAGGAGGACACTCGTGCGGCCATGTTTCCTCCTGTACACCTTTCCCCCAATAGTGCTGATTACCCGTACTCTCGACAGGGTGTGGGAGAAGGGAATTGCTCAGATTTTGGTAGCTCCTCGCTGGCCAGGGAAACACTGGCTAGCGGAGATATCTTAGCTGCTGTGCGGCCAGCCGTGCCCTCTGCCCCTCCGTGGGGACTTATTATATATTAGATATAGAGATAGATAAATATTCCATCCCCATTCAGAGCTCATGGCTCTATGGGCCTGGCCCATGAGAAGTTAAATCTGTCTACCTCTGGGCTTCCCCCAAGTGTCAACTATTCAGGGCGCCAGAGCATGGTCCACCCCACACTTGGGAAAACCCCAAACAAAGCAACGTTTATCACATTGGATGGTTTTGCGATCCCCGTTGGGGCTGCGCGCTCATTCCACTCGTGGCTTTGATACTTCATGGGCACTGTTTCAGGGTGTTCCAGTGTAAAAAGTGTGGCTGCCAGCTGGGCAATGCCTCACAACTTCACCAGATTTTACAGGCTAGATGTCTCACGAAGTTTTGTGTGTGTTCGATGCCTGAGGGGCCCATCTAGCTGGCTGTTTACGGCCGGTCCTCGGAGTAAGCTTGTCTGGCAATACGGGTCTCCATATCCCATTATGAGATATCAAAACAAATGTTGAACGAGAATTTTTGGTTAAGAAATTAACCGGTTCTCTGAGAACATGAATGAGGCATCTCACCAGATTACCCTCCAAGGTATGATTACTATGACTGAGGACAGAGAACGTTACGTCAAGCTCTTACAGCAGGAGCAGGGGCTGCCAGTCAGGACTGGCGTAATAGAAAATAGCTTCTGGGGGACAGCACAGGGAGCATATCCCATAGTGAGATACCTCACTCATGTTCTCAGAGAACCAGGGTTAATTTCTTAACTTAAAGTTTTCAAGCATATTCCTGCAATCTTTTTGAAGTTTTCAAAATCATGATTCTATAATGAAAGTCTATGAGGAATGAGCCAACTCTCTTCAACTTACTGAGCTTTAAACAAAGATGGACTTTTAAAGTGATATCTCATAGTTTACGTATTCAGTGTTAGGCAACAGTGTGATCCAATGGATTTGAGCGTTCTTCATTGTCTCTTCAGATTAAGGAGGGTATCATGTCATCTAAATCAAGTGTGCATGAAAATATGTGCATGAGACATACATATACATCCTGTCTAAATCTCATGTTAATCGTCGGCTATCATCCTCAGACTGAAACTAATCTACTTAAAGCGCATATTTGGCATTATTAGTAGATTAATAAAGCAGAAAAAACACCCAAAGAGAAATTCCACATATGGTTTTTCTTTTGACCTTGGACACTTAGTCAAGATTTATTCAAAGGAAACAGCCTGCTATAACAGTAAAAACAGAGAGGCAAGGCTTGATTATATAATCCTACCATTCATGCTCCTTTGACAAAAAGACAGTACCAGTGTGCTAAAATGGAACATTGAGCTTGTTTTGATCTTCTCTGCACTACAGAGTTTTTAATGTCTTTGAGCTCAATGTTTTGATTTTAATGGCCACAGCATTACTGTTTGGGTCTGTCTCAACACTCTAATAGCGTTGTTTTCAGACGCAGCAGGCAGCTGTTTTTGGTGCAAAATCTGTGGGAAACTCACTGTAACAGTTAGCTAGTGAACATAGTGGAGAATTTAACAGCTAAAGAGACAGATATTTTCCTCAGAGGTTGGTAGAGGAGTTTTGCCAAAGGTCAGAATGTGGTCATTTATTTAGTCTTGATGTATTTCATTTTAACTGTCAAACAGGAGTGTGGGAACAGTTCAAGCTGACAGGTGTGTTGTGTAGCCACAGTGGAAAATAATCTGAAACATTTTCTTGCCCAACATTATTGATGCGCTACCTATGTGTTAATTTTAATCATAGAAAACATGAAGCAATGATGATCAGAAACACATAAGACAAACCCGATGAATTTCCTTGTAATTTATTAAAGAGAAAACGTAAAGCACACAGCCTACTGTGGCAATGACCAGAAGTCCAAACTTAAGAAAAGCAGACAGACAGAGGTCAAAAGCACAGGAACACAGAGCCGACAGAACAAACCGTGACAGTGACCAGCCTTCTTCCAGAGAGATCTGTCAGAGCACCCCAAATCAATACACTGCAGCCGGCAGGGACAACACAGGGCACTTGCCTTGACAATTCCAATGTACTTTATTAAAAGGAGGGTGTGGGCAGGGGGTGTGGTAACTACATAGTGAAAAAGTCGAATGGAAGAAGCATTTACTGTTTTCTTGTTTGAGCTGATTGTTGAAATGTCACCTAGTAATCAGAGTGAGGGGGATAATGGGATGGGGCAGCCCAGGAAGGCGGTTAGTGACTCAGTGATCTATTGTGTGTGCAGTTCAGGTGGTGTGAACACTGCTATCTGGGACATTTTGTGTGCAGTGTTTTGCAAATTTAGTTCTAGAAGTCAGCATCAGAAGTGATATTTTTAGATCCTATTTTATTAATCGTACGGATAGCATTTTGTCAGATTCAAGACTCTGAGGCAAGCAGGAAAGATTGTGGCTGACCCCTCACCTATACACATAGTTTTTCAGACACTCCCGTCTAGCAGAAGGCTGTGGTGTTGTTTTCTTGATTTGCCAGGTATGTACCCTATTTATTGTTATGGTGGACTTATGCAGAATTTGATTAGTAAAGATTCTCTGGTTTGAACTTTCAGAGATGATTTGTGCTTGTGCTCCTTAACACAGGCAGAGTTGTATGCTGTATGTTCACAGGGAAAATGCAGTGTAAATTTTATTTTAGTATATTGAAATTGAGACTAAACTGAATTTGCATCCATGGATACATTTAAATTATTTTATTGCAAATAATGAAGATGATTTACAAAACTTTCAGGACTATGTCATCATACTGTATCCCAGTGAGCAAACAGAGCAGGGGAGGAAGAGTGAAGCAAGGTGAGATAAGAATCAGAGGGACGCAAAATGTGAAGTATCAAAGATGAATATAATACAGCCCAAGAGGATGTTTTATTGTTAAGTTCAAAGCAGAGACCTCAGTCATGGATTGTAGGTGGCTGCTGCTTAAGGCAGCACACAGAGCAGCCTCGTAATTAGCATTGCGGCTGATAAAAGCCATGCTTTTAATTAATCTCTTCATTTCTATTACTGCATTAAATGCCAATAGAGTACGCAACACAGCGACCCCCTTGTCTTTGATGTATGGAGACTGGCTTCTCCACCATGTACCCTACCCATCTGGCCTGAACTGACAATGGCAGTCCTACATCAAATCTCATTAGTGGTGACTAATATTCTTTTCATCTTCCACAAAAGGCTTCCATTGTGCCAGCTCTAAAGTGCATTCCTTAGATCCCACTTGTCTTTTCTGTGTCTCAGAGGGAGGGGGGGGGGGGGGGGGGGGGGGGGGGGGGCAGGGAGGGAGGTGAAGACAATGTAGGAAGAAGAGATTACTGCCAGAGTTGAGTAAGTTCAAATTCACCTTCCCATGCATAAAAAGATTACAGCTGCTGCATTGTACCTTTGATTCATTTTGGAGAACGAGTACGCAGCCCCAACAAAAAACGGCGGCAACTCTGGAACACCACTTCCATAATGAACAGGAAACTGAAAACAGCTGAGCTAAATGGCCGCTTGAGTGACAACATGTGGACCAGTGTAAAAAGAATGAAACTCTGAGGTTAATTACACCCCACAATAAAAATACAATTACTAATGTTAGAACCTCAGAAATTAGGATTAAAAGTTTGTGAGTTTCTGAGGTATGGCTACGTCTTATGTTTTAAATCATTGTCATGATATTACTTTTCAGATGAGTAAAACAAGACTAAGAGTCTAAACCCATGCTAGCAGCTTCATGAGGCTGTACTTTGGCACAGTGGTGCTTTGAGCTAAAAGCTTATGTAAGCATGCTAATATGCTTACAATGACAATGCTAACATTCTGATATTAAGCATGTATAATGTTTACTATGTTCATAATCTTAGTTTAATGTGACAGCATGCTAACATTTGCTGTTTAGCACACAAAGTGCTTAACACAAAGTACAGCTGAGGTGGATAAGAATGCCATTCATTTTGCAGCTATTTGGTCATGAGGTCAATACTAACAGTATTCTTAATTAAGTACTGAACCAAACATTTTTTTGACTTAATGATGGTGCTCGAGAAAAAGTCAGAGGATCAACCAAGTCAGTAGGTGTTCATCTTGTGGGCAGCGTGACTATCAGTACCAAACGTAGACCTGTGATGGACCGTCCAACCGACAGACATTGCAATCCTTTGAGCCATGCCACTAGCAAGGCTTAAAACTTTAAAAACTAATTTCGATCATTTTTTAAGTTGAAAAAAATGCCATTATGATATAACTTCCTCACAATATGATTCCGCTGAAATTGACTTAATTTCAAACACTGAAATACACCTAACTCCAGGGTCAGACAGGTAATCTGGATGTTCTGTCAAAGACCAGAGTGGCCAGTGGAATTATTATAGATTTAGCCGTCTAAACAATGAGCCCCCATTTTTCACTAAATTCCTTAAATTAGTCAAATAAAAGAGCTCCCCTTTTAAATGCATGTGTAGTACATTTAATTCAGATAGTGTGGTGTACGATATAACTCTACTATTGATGGGAGTTATGTCAAGTCTACAGAAGTCTCGAGAGGGGCAGTGAGGTTGATTGAGGTCAGGACTGTAGGGAAATAGAAATTTTGCAGGGGAGAGAAGGTGGCTTTACACTAATAATACAGTATTAATAAGATATATGTGCCGGTTATTTTTGCTTACATTTTCTGAAACGCATCCATTGTCATACTGTTAGGGGCCAAGGCTGGGGCCAGTTGTTTTGTCAGAGGGGCCCATTCAATCCACGACAAAAGAGACAAAGTCGATGTTCAAGCTTTCAACCTGTCTTGTTTAGTATATAATGTAATGTTTTAGTATGTTTCAGTAACTTACAGTTATTTGTTTCTGTAACAGGACCTTTTTAGTAACTTAGTTATAATTTTATTAAATTACATTATACAAAAAAAACAACATTCCGGTTAACTTTAGCTTAAGTTACAGTACATTCTTTGATGCAACACTTCTTTGTAAGGCTTAATGAACAGTATAAACTCTAGTGTACGAGACATTCTTTGGATCCCAGTTTTTATTTTGTATCCCACTATAACTTTTGTTAGGAAACAACAAATGTCTCCATATTCCCTGTTATTAGTCCTGATGTGAAATATACCCTAAACCTAAACAAAATACTTCATAGTAGGGCATCATCTATGCATTATAATGGGGGATACATATTTTGGCAGACTGCATGTCCAGCCTGTTAAGACCGGCTACTGTTCTTGCTTTTTGTGTATGAAAAGTGCTGTTTAAATGCAATGCATTATTAAATAGTTATGATAATAATTTACGAAAGGGGAATCAGAACAATTTCCGGGAATATACAAAGGCTATCCATGCAATGGAAACATGGATTACAAGGACAAAATATTGTCTACAATGCTGTATTCAGTTTAATGTACATTTCGTCGCAAGGAAGATATATTACTATGATTACTGTAGACCAGGGTTGTTCAATTATAGATTCGTTTGGGCCGGATTTTAAAACCAGGACAGAGATGGGCCGGACATTTTCTCAGGAGTTGGGATCATTAAGATTTTATTGACACTATCCTTATTGGTTCAGTTCTTTATTGATGCTCTTATCAGTCCTATTTATTAAATAATAAATAATTGCATATATTATTAAAAAAAATAATTTAACATTTTTTATTAACTAAATTTTGTTTCTAAAGCAGCAACAGAATTTACAACAGCAAAGTCACTAATATCTCACTGGGACTAAATCTAAAATGTCAGTAAAATAAATCATATTCCTGACATCAACATATGAGTGAAGTTTAGAAAGAACCCTCAGGAGGACACTCCTGTTCTCCCTCTGCTGCTGCTGGTAGAGCAACGCATTCTCATCTCAAAGCGTCATAACTGACGCTTTCTGATGACAGCGTGACAAATCCGTGTGTGACAAATCTGTGACAGACAAATGGAGGGTGCTGAACATAATCACAGTACACTTGTTTGTTTTGGAATCTTCTTCCAAAGTCAACTGATGGCTGTGTCCTGCACTGCAGGAAACACATTTTTAAATGAAGGTTACTCTGACCACAGATCCTACTGTAAACCAAAACTCCTCCCACAGTAACAGAGCACCTCTGATAATTTAACATTAATAATGGTGCACTTAATTCTAAAAACATTATTAACACTTACTACTTCAGCTTCCCCTGTGCATGACTTCCAGCTCTAGAGATTGTAGTGTGCATTAGTTAACAACCTCAAAGATGAACGGCGCTGGGGAGTATGTGTTTTAAAGTGCCTCCAATGTGCCACTCATTACAACGGATCAGTCATTCAAGTATTAGATTAACCCGTCCAATCTGGAGAATAACATGTTCAAAAAATGTTCTGAATTAGAGATTGATGTAGTTGATAGGGACACCTACTCTGATACGCATACACACAAGAAAACCGTTTATTGGGCGACATAATAATATTAATATAATCTTTATTTGTAGAGCACTTTTCAAATTACAAAGTGCTTTAACAAGTGTAAAGACAATAATACCCAAAAGACAATAATACAAAAACAATACAAGATAAAAGCAAGAAAACATTGAAAAGACTAAAATACACATTTAAGATAAATATAAAATAAGTAAAATAGAATAAAATAAAAGGGATAAAATAAAGTCAAATAAGATCGGGAAAGGCTCTCCTATAAAAGTATGTTTTTAAGAAGGGACTTAAAAGAGTTCATCTGATTATGCAGGAAATTGAACAAGACTTTCAAATGCATTGTAGTAACCAGGTTACTGTAATATCAGTGTTTATGTGCTGCAGGTAACTTCCTCGCTTAACCGTGACCTTATTTTGGAAGCATGAGTTACTTATTTTAGTAGTATTAGTGATCATCTGTCAATGTTAATTATTTCCTGTACTGTTTTGGCAATATAGGATTTTGATTTGTCATGTCATTTGATTTGATATGTGAGAGGACAGGCCTTTTAGTGACAGAGCACAATTTCTCCTTACAGACACAAGTGTTGGACATCAACACCCCAGTTCCACAGACTTCATGTATCTTGGAATGATCGAATAGTAATCAGATATCAACAAAGCCAAGTGAAAATGTAACCAAGTGGCATTACAGATGTTTTGAAATCTTAGTTTTCAAATTACCTTTTTAGGCAGACCAAAACTTCTTGCCTTCAAGCCATAAATGCATCCATCTCTCCAATGCATAGGTAATCTTCATAAGTATAACTGCATCAGTAGGCACTCTGTGGAACTGCCCATTGAGTCTATCCCCTGTGATAACAGAGATGGGGCTACACTGAAATAACACTGAAATTACCTGCCATTCTCCCTGTTTCATTAAAGCCTAAGCAAGAAGGCAGCTCCAGCGATTTCAAAACTTTCAGTCACACAGGAGACAACGTGCTATTGTAAGACTTTCTTGATCGCTGATCAGTTCCACCACTGTATAAGTTGTGAGGGTGAGAAAGCACTGAGGTGAAGAAGGAGACACAACAAGTGTAGCCTGCAAGCAGGTTAAGGGAGTCAACTCAAGTATGCCACTACACTCACATGGTACACTGGCACACACAAACTGCACAGCTGGGAGAGCCCATGATGTGTTCAGGACCTATTTCGGAATCAATCAAACTAAAGGACTGCTTATGACTGGCACAAGTGCAGCTGTCATGCCGACTGAAAGGTTTTTGTCTCTGATCAAAGAAATCTGTCTTGACAGGCAGATGGCAAAAATTGTGTAGTATGCACTGGCCCTAAGACATCAGTGCTATACCTGGTTTAACTGTGATTACCGGAAATCTATGCTATCACACCCTTGATATAGCATTTCAAAAGCCCAACCAAAAGTGTACTCAATTGCAGAACATCAGGAGTTTTTTTTAATCTAGGACACTTGAATGAAGTTATTGTCATTCAGAATTATAGAGCCCACATTGTGTCAGTTTCAGTTAGGTGGACTTTACTATATATTACTTTGAATACAAGGATGCAATTGATGTGATTTATTTTGCAACAACTGCACTGCTGTCACTGTGACACTGATTAGAACGTTAGAAATCTGAATGTAACCTGTTATTTAAGTGCATATAACCACACTGAGTGAGGACTAAAAACCAACTATGCAGTCTGTGAAGTGTGAAAATAACCAGCAGCCTGTAAACACATTCCCAGCGTGAGGTAATTCTATTTTGTTTTCTTTTCCCTCCCATAATCGGATGTAAAGCCTGCAGCTGAAATGTGCTGACCTGTAAAATCCCAGCTGTGCGTCCTGCGGTGCCCAACACAACCTGGGTCTTTCCCACCGAAACTGAAAGCCCAGGGTAGCATGCCATGTTTTGCTGCAGGAAACCAAAGAATGTTTGACCGCTGGGCCTGGCGACTGACTGCGTCCGTTTGATGTATTCCCCTTCCAAGGCTTTGGCCAAAGTAAATAAAAGCAGACTGCTCTCTCGACCTTCATCAAACACATCACTCAGAAACAGCTGTTACCATTTAGCTAGAAAACCCACCGGCATACCTCCCCTCACAATGTATATGGGACATGTGAGATAGCAATCAACACACATTCTTCGACTGTGGTTACACTTGAAATGTCTTTCCTTTCCAAGTGTAAACAGACTGGGCCGCCGCGCTGACCATGTTGGAGGTGTGACCTCAGAATGTTGTTTTGTTGTCTTCACTTTTCTTACACTGTGATTAGGTTGTCTGGTTTGTTTTGCTTTCATCCAAGAATCTGTAAAATTCTCAGAATGTGTGCTTTTTTAGCTCAGAGACAATGTTTGCTTATCAATATTTACAGTACAGTACTGTACACACAGTAGAGTGAAGCATAGTTATTTCATAACAGAAAGCAGCACCTCCAGGAATCTGAGATGTTGTGATATCAAGAAGAAATACAAATAATCTCCTTATTATTTGAAGGGATTGGTTTATCATAGGAAGTACTGTATATTGTATCAGCATACTGTATATATATTGCATATTTTGTATAATTGTATAGTTTCCAGTAAAGTTGAAACATTTGTTCTTATTTTGTGTTAACGGTTACTTTTAATAATCAAACACTGTAACCTTATTTCTATTAATCACCTTTTTGGAATTTCTGCCAAACATTTTGGTTATGTGGATTATATGATTATGCAAAACAGTAATTATTATTGTTCAATATGTTGATTTCAGATTTTTTCCATTGCCCTTAAAATTCCAGAGCCTTATTTGGCCTTAGTAATTATCATACTATCCCATAAATAACTCAATTCAGAGGTGCTTTAGCTCAGGTCAAATCTAAGTCTCACTAAACTAATATCCTTGCAAATACATTGACTTCTAAGGGTATATCTGTCCCTCCAAGTCAGCTTCTCAGGCAGAGTTCAGTGGATGATAAGACCGAAAATAGTCCTGCATTGAAAATTGCTTTGGTGAACTTGTGTGTTGGAACTTCAGGCGCTTCCCAGAAGTGAACTTTTTTCTCTCTCAGCCTTTCCCCCTTTCTTTACCTGTTAAAAGGGAAAGAGAAGAACTTGTTTTATTGGTCATTACTAAAGCTCGCCCTGACTCCTCCACTATTCTATGTTGCACCCAGCTGTGCCTGGTTGTATGTGGTTTAGGTCAAAGCCTGTGGTCAATTTTGTTTGAGTTTACTTGCGTTTGCACAAATTTCAGGTACATAAAGAGTCTACAGTGGCCAGTGAGTGTACCTTAGGCTGTACTTAAGCATGGTAGTGCTTTGAGCATCATGCTAACATCAGCATGCTAATATGCGTACAGTGACAATGCTAACATGGTGATGTTTAGCAGGCAATATTTTCCATCTTTGCTGAATTTGAATTTCCCCAAGGGGATTATTAAAGTAGTTCTCCTTTTTTTCTTAGTTTAGCCCGTTAGCATAGTAAAAATTGCTTTCAATCAAGTTCAATCATCCTGAGGGGACATGAATCTCTGTAAGTAAGGTTACGTTCATACTGTAGAACTCAATGCTCAACTCCGATTTTCTTCCCAGATCCAATTTTTTTGATTGACAGTTTACTTTATTGTTTAAATGCGGCATATCAGACTTAAGTGTGAACTGTCCACAGCCTGCAAGTGACCTGCATGTGCAGCAGAAGAATAAAACAACGTCACACGCACCACATCTACGGAAGTAAACAAGGAGCCATAAAGGTTTGCTCCAGTTAGCTCATACTTGCTAGCACTCCCGATTTTTGCGGGAGTCTCACGTATGTTAGTGCCTTTATTGTCATATTTCTCCTTATTTATGACAAATGTTCACAACTTTCTGTCCTTTTCATTACATTCATTACTGTTTCTGCCACAGTGCATATGCCCCACAACTCTCTCTTTCTACGCTCGGACAAGCAGTAGTCAGGTTATTCAGAAGCTCACAATCAGGTGGATTTCAGGTGGAAGAAAGGGAATTTGGAATTCTGCAAGCATGTAGGCTGGGGGCTGTCTGTGAAAGTATCAGGCATTTTTGTCTTATTATGTTATTATCATATTTATTTATATATGCTTCACACAACAGCTGTGGCTATTTTTGAGACCTGACCTCTCTTTATCCCGTGAGAGGGAAGAATTTAGAAAGTTGCGTGACGCTGTGGCGAGCCTCTGTCGTACTAGCGACACAACCTGTACCGGAGAGGGAGTGGGGCAGTGGAGCGTACAGGGCCAGGAGATCACAGAGCTTCTGGCCCGCTGCGGACCGTCGGTGATTGTTCCCTCTGGCTGGAGGAAGCCTGACACTCCTGATTTTACTTGATGATAGAGAAATATAGAAATTAAAGGCAAAAAAACATGCTGTCAATATTTTAGAGACCCCCCAAAATATCACAAATCATGCTTTTAGGGGAGCTGATGTCTTCTCAAGGGGAGCTAAGCTCCCCATGGCTCCCCCGTAGTACTCCTCTCTATTGTAATGCCAAACTTCTATCTTTTAATTAGTGTTTTAATTTAAGGAGTCACTTAATTTTAAGTGTCACAAGGGTTCACTAAATGCAAGGGCGACACCCTTGATCTAGTCCTTTCCTTTTTTCTAGTGTTTTAAAAGACAATACTATGCAAAGATGTTAGTGTGTCTGACCACAAATGCGTAATGTTCAAAACCTGTGGTCCAAAATAATCTGTCCAATAATAAGCCAAACCCTTTGTGCACATTTTAATACTTCCACTGCAGCTAATGTCACAGATGCTCTCCTGTCTTCCTCAGTTGACATTTGCTCAAGTCAAGATGTTGATACAGTCCTAATTAATTGTAATAACACCTGTGCACCATCAATCTATCCACCATTTAAGCAGAATAATCTCTCTCCCATGGATAACTGACAGCATCCATGCCCTACAGAGGGAGGGTCATAGGGCAGAGCAGAAGTGGAGAGCCTCTGAACTAACAGTTCACCTTGACATTTTAAGATTCTATGAGAAACTCTATTACAACAGTCAATGCCAGAACACAATATACTTATTGGAAAAAAATGACAACCCCGGGGTTTTTGTCAATGTAATTAACTCTAATTTTTAAAAATTTTTGTCAACATGGTCTAGCATCAGAATGCACATTACTCCTCTATTTCTTTTGAAACCACTGCCTTCTTTTAGTCCTTTGACACAATATCTTTTGACACATTAATAAAATTAAGCTGTCTTCGTGTGCTCTCAACATCCTGCTTGTGAGATTTCTAAAAGAAGTATAAAGATCAGTCAGTCCCTATATTCTCACCATAATTACTATTGACCGTGTTACGGAGGGGCATGCATTTTTGTGTTGTCAATCCCCTTCCTCTCATTGCTAGGTTCCGCATGTGTGCTGGGTGAGCCCGACTGCTGACTGAGCCCACCTGAGCTCACTCAGCCACAGGATAAAGGAGGCGGTGCCTCCATGGATCAGTATCTCCTTCCTTTGTTGTGCTGGCCAGCGGCAGAGATGGGGACTCGAGTTTGAAACTTATAAAAAGAAGAATAAGTGTTTATTTACTTGGCAAACTTGCGGTGGTCGATTAATGTAATCATTTACGTCCCGCTGGCTGCAATCATGTTAGTTATTACTGTTGGCTGCAAACAGGTCACAGGTTTATTTTTGATTATGTAACGTTACAGTTTTATTTAGTTATAATGTTACATTGGGTTTGAGAGTCTGGGGAATGTGTTGACTTACTGTAGTTTAAGCTGTCATTGATTGCATTGCACATTACGTGGTTGTGCTCTGTGAAAAACAGGTTACAGATTTATTTTTGATCATGTAACATTACAGTTTTAGTTAGTTATAACGTTACACTGGTTTGACAGTCTAGGGTGTGTTGAAGTAGTTTATAAGCAGTAATTAGTTGTAGACGCATTGTACATCAGGCTACATGGCTGTGCTCTGTGAAAAACAGTTCACAGGTTTATTGTAGATCATGTAATGTTACAGTTTTATTTTGTTAACGTTACACTGGGTTTGAGGGTCTGCAGTTGGTGTTGACTTACAGTAGTAATAAGCTGTCATTAATTGCATTGGACATTACATGGTTGTGCTCTGTAAGTGAAAAACAGGTTACAGTTACAGAATTCCTTATAGCTTTGCAGTTTTATAAGCAGCCATGATTGAACGCGGCAGGTGATACAACATTCATTATAACCACGAGTGACTCGAGACTTGACTTGGACTCTAGCTCAAAGACTTGTGAGCATCTCTGGCCAGCGGAAGACCGTAGTCGGGTGGAGCATGTGTACACGAGTTTCTTTTGATTCTGACATTTTGCGGAGTTATGACTCCTGTGGTTTTCTTTGGCTTTGCTTATTGATAATTAATCTCACAGTTAATTTTTCATCAGGTGTCTCCTATCCTTACTTTCACAACCTTATATAAATGGTTGCTCCCTAAAGCCCTATCTGGATGTAACAACTGGTTCGGTCCCTGCTTATTTTAAGAATGCAATTGTTCAACCCCTTCTGAAATAACCCTCTTTCATGCCAAACTTCCTTTTCTTTCTGAGGTTCTAGAAAAGGTTGTTGCAGAATGTAGCCATTTGCAACTCTTATTGTGTGAGCTTCCA
The DNA here is from genome assembly GCF_014851395.1 of Micropterus salmoides. NCBI lineage: Eukaryota > Metazoa > Chordata > Actinopteri > Centrarchiformes > Centrarchidae > Micropterus > Micropterus salmoides. The sequence goes on along the minus strand of NW_024040928.1, from coordinate 3,559,336 downwards.
TTCCCATGCAGATGACACTCAATTGTACCTCTCCTTTAACCCCAACAATTTTATTAATACACTTAACCACTGCATCCTTGACCTCAAATGCTGGATGGCCGAGAACTTCGTGCAGCTGAATATAAATAAGAACAAGTTAAAAAAATTGACCCTGGCACAGCTAACACTCATGCTTCAAAACATTTGTGACCTGTACTGAAGGGCGTTTAACCTACTCGGATTTAACTCTTGGTTTTCAAAAAATCACTGTTGACAAACTCTGGCTAGAATGGTATTAAACAGTACTACAACAGTGAATAAGATGTTTGTCAGTGTTACGGCCCCTGTGTATTAGTAGCCGTCTTTGTTTTGAATAAAGGTACAGGTTGCTGTACACTAACGAGCTGTAGGATTGCCTGCCGAGGACTGGACCAAATGATGTTGACCTTATGTTGTCTGGCTGGGCTTGGTGATTGCGCGGCTGGTGGTGGATTCCTCCAGTCGAGTGTCGGCAATTGACAGCGACTGCAGCTAAATAGAGTGTGTGCTTGTCACTCGAGGCAGCTGTGATTTATATTGATTGGTTTGCCTCACTGTGTCAGGTTGTCTGAGAATATTGTGAAACACGAGTGTGTTATTTTAATATAATTGATGTTAAACCTGTTCATGAAAATAGAGCCCAGGTTTAGCTTTAAACTGATTTCGCTACATCTGGGTAGTTGTTTTGTGTTAGTTTCAATAGGTCTAGGGGTGCTGCTCTCTTTGTGTTTTGGTTTTGAATTTGTTTGTTGTTTTTGCTACTTTGCATAGGTTAAGCTCGCCATCTCTCTCAGTAGAGATTTCTTTTTGGTTATATTGTTTTCACTGGTTTAAGCACCATCCATTCTTTTTCTGTTACAGTTGACTGTGTCACTCTTACCCTACAAATAAAAAACTTTTCTTTACCAAATCTATCTAGTTTATGTAAACTTCCTTCCCACGCAATCCAGGTCGTAACAGTTAGTTGATTCAGTGTTAACTTAATTGGAGTTTGTGTGCATTCGCTCATGCTCTGTATTATTCCCCAGAACAATACACAATGATAATGTCAGGACATGAGTAGTGCAAAGAAACATTCGCAGCCAAAAGAGAGGATTCCTCTCAGTGAAGCTCCCCTGAATAAACATATTTCATGGCAATCATCCAATAGTTGTCTAGATATTTCTCTCTGAACCACAAATGTCAACCTCATGGTAACACTAGAGAAGTGAGGGATCCCCAGTCAGTAGGATTTATCCTCTGGGGATTATGAAGATCTGTACAAAATTTCCTGGCAATCTATATAATGATTTTTGGAAATATTTTAATCTGGACCAAAGCAACAGACAGACCTTCAGACTGATATTTACCTTCATAGAGCATGCTGCTAGCATGGCTAAAACCCCTCAACAAAACTATCTGACCTTATACTTAAACTAAACTTACTGATCATCGACCCAATACCAAAAAGTGATCAAGTAATTAATTTTATCAATTATGTGGAAGTGCTACACAGCTTGCCAGTAAATACAAGCTGACTCAATTCAGGGAAAAAACATCCCTTAAGAAACTTTAACTTCATGGTGACCTTCAACTGTGACTAATTACATGTGATTTTAAGTGTGTATTCTTTAAACTATTTGTGATTGTTTTTTTGGGGGGACATTTGTGCCTTTATCTGACAGTTGATAGTAGAAGAGACCCAGGGACTTTGGGAATTAAAAATCCTGTATCCAGTGAATTTCGATACTGTAGTGGTCTTAATATTATCTACTTCTAAATGTTGGGCCATGAAAACCTTCTGTCAGACCTTACAGCAAAACATAGTGAGTCACAGATTTGTTTTCAATTAAAAAGTTAAGGGGAAGTGGCCCCTCACAGAGTCCTTACTATCCATTCTGCTTTACCTTCAGTGGCCATTCAAATGTCAAACTGACCTTAGCCAAGCAGACTGGTCTTTCGACATCCATTCTATGTGCATTTGCTGAACATGGGGATAGAAAGAGTCTGAAGAAAAATTCCTTTACTTGGGAGGTACGAAGCAGTTGAATCCACACTAATGCAACTTTAATGAGGGGCACGTCAAGAGAGGGAGGATGTGTGGCCCAGTCATGTGATGGCTGAAAAGACATTTTGTTCATACTACTGCTGTGCTTTGGTTGGTTAGAGGCAACAAGATGGAAACTAAAAGATTTCAGATCTGGAAACATGTCCGACTTAATGCTGCGTTGATTAATATTTTTAAATTAGCAGATGACAATGAAGATGTGAAAGATGTGGCTCATAGTAAGAACTCAACTTTTTTGTTTTGGTTCACTCTCTTCAGCAGAAAACGCTCTGATAACGCCACTGTAGGCTATACTACCACCAAACAGCAGACAGAAAAAGTTAGCAACTAGCTGGTAAACATAATAGAGCCTTTAGAAGCCACATATTTCCCTCAGGAGTTGGTGGAGACCACAATGAACAAATTTTGGACTAAGATTTGGCTCTATAATGTGATAATAAACTAGTCAGCCAGAACATTGGTGTTATGTCTCCCCCCTGCCACCAAAACAGCCCTGAACTGACGAGATATGGACTCCGCTAGACCTCTGAAGGTGTGCTGTGGTATCTGGCACCAAGATGTTAGCATGTAATCCAGGGGCTTCCATGGATCAGATTTGTTTGTCCAGCACATCCCACAGATGCTTGATTGCCTCAGTTTGTCTACTGTTGCACTCAGCTTATCTGATAGTACAACACAACCAAAATATGGACCCAGCAGTCACAATTTCTGATGAACTGGTGGACTTAGTTTGTGAACTGGTAGAGCTCAAGGCCTTGTGGAGGGGAGCTGACAGTGACACTCAGAAGGAGGCAATTTTCTCGTTGGCTCGTTGGAAGGTTTCTGCTAAACCATGGCTAAGAGACTCTGTACCTGCTTGGGCCAGTAGCTCCATCGACATCCCTGCCCTTGCTCCTCGGCCTGCTGACAACCAACTAGTCAGCTTCCACCAGCCTGCCATCCTGTCTGTTTCCTAGCCTGCTAGCGCTTCAGCGGCTAGCCACCTGCCTGTTTCCTGCCCCGCCAGCTTCACTGTGATCCACCACTGCTATGTGGTGACCCGTCTGGCGAAGTCAGCAGTGGCCTTAACCACTCCTTTCCTCAGAGTCTCTAAACTAATCAATATACTGGTCCGGCAGAGGGCTGGGTTGTGGACACAGTTGACAACACAAATATGTGTAATACAGTTTTGGGGTGGATAACTGTAGAAAAAGTGTTTTGTCTGTCTCACTGTGAAGGAATTTCCTGCACCTCTCCAGCCTGCAGTTTGTCACCCAGGTCAGTCTGTCCTTCGCTGTTCAGAATAATGAACAACAATGTGCAGGTGTGTCAGTCTTTATCTATTCCTGTCCAACAGAACTCCGATGCCCTGACCAGTAGACCATGGGAATCAATGTGTTGCAGGTCACAGACAGGCCATTTGGCCATTTCAGACCATCATCAGCCGACTCTCCCCTCCTTTCCAGCCAGAGACCAATTGGTGACATCATCCCCTGAAAGAATACTGACTACAGTTAAATAATCCTCTCAGGGCAAGTGTCAAATGTAACTGAAATTATATTTAAAGTAAAGAAAAAATCACGTTACGGAGCCCCCGAAGTCCCATAAGATTATATTTTTTTATCTTGTTCCCACAAGTTATTATCTTGTATGCACAAGATAATTATCTTGACCGCACGAGATGTTATGTAGTTATTATCTTGATTATTATCTTGTGCGCACAAGATAATTATCTATACTCCCATCTAGAGCCAGGATCTGAAAAAGATTTCTAAAGTTAGAGAAAATAACTTTGCTTTGACCTTCAAGAATACAAATTTCTATTAAAAGCCTCCACTGGAGGTGGAGCTTAAAATACACAGGTATTTAGCTCTAACCACAATACACTCTTAAATCTCACCCTGTGTTAGTAATTTATTTTACCACTATGTTGACATTTTACCCCCATGTCCTGTTTTCTGTGGCGTACTAACGGGTAAACGGGACTGTGTATAAAGATGGATACCCATAGTGACTGTATAGGTTAGAAATCTCGCCCTCTCCATGTTCGCGGATGGAACATGGGTCAAACTTGTGAAATACATTTTCCCTAAAGATGATTTTTGTCATTTTAGGTTGTATGTCAGGCTCTCAGGATTCTTAAAGTTAAATTTAAGACTTTTCAAGACCTTTTTAATACCACCTAGGATGAAATTTAATGCCAACTTCACTGCAATGTAATGGAAATCTGTATGAATTTTAAACCCAAGAAAATTATTATTGAGTATAGATTATTATTAAGTTACCTGAATTTAATAAAACATTTTATTACTCACATTCATATTTAATACACTATAGCTTTTTGGATTGTGTCTGTAGTCTGAGAAGATAAAATGAATCAAGGATGTCACTTTGTGTTGAAAAGTGGTGGGGACATTGGGGTTCAGATTAGGGGTGTGATGACACACTTAGCTCACATCCACTATTCACAAAATTGGGTTCAAGAGAACAAGACAAGAAGTTTTTTTAACACTATTTTGATGAAATATTCAATGCTGAAATATAAAAATAAGGGGTCTACGTGAGAAAATTTTGAGCATTAAACACTTAATTTCCTGCATTCTGGGGACATTTTCTGCACCAATTTATGGTAGAATTGTCTTTATATAAAGTCAGGTGACAATTCAAACATATATAATGCAGTAATCAGCAGCTGTTTTTTTTAGCCCAAGTTACTTTTTTTTTAGACAATGCACATTTCTTTCTTCTATATTTACACTGTATTGCATGTTGCATGTTGCAACATTTTCATTTGTTTTTTAACATTTCTTGTTGAAAGCCATTTTTCAGAACATATTTAACAAATGCTTTAAAACATGACGGAGACACGTCCCCAGCATAAATGACACCTATGAAATGTATATTTGTCACACTAAGAGCTCTTATTGTGTGAAACCAAAAAGACAAAATAAATAGTGCAGTTGAGTTGTTACAATTAGTTACACCTTGGTTAGATAAGATAATATAATGTAATATTAAAGCTGTAAGCAGCGATGGGCGGGCCCTCGTACGTGTAGCGTGTCGGGGCGTGAGGTGGCCGTGTTGCATATTCTGGAGCTCTGCTGGCGCGATTGTGAATTTGCTACGCGCTTCGGACGCTGCATGAACTTGTTATACGTAGCTTCTTGTGTTCCCTTTGTGGCGCTACATAGCACTTGGCGCTATGAATATAAATTAATATTGGCGTATTAGCACATAAAGTTTTGTTCAGATGTGAGCATGTACACTGAAGTTACAACAACTTCCTGTGTCATGGCAAAGAGTTGATATTTGACGGCATGCCACGGACACGGCCATTGACGAAAACTCACAAATAGCACAACTTTTCATCTTCAATGCCTTTAGAAAGCACAGCAGAAACTTGAAGTCGGTCCGACTAAATCCCTAGGAGGAGTTCGTTAAAGTATGGAGTGTGTAAATCATCCACAATTTGACATAAAATTCAAAATGGCCAACTTCCTGTTGGTTTTAGGGCATCGCTCCAAGAGGCTTTTTGGTACGTCTGGACAAGATACACGTACCACAGAAAATCCGTACACGCAGGTGAAACGTGCGACGGGGGCTGCTTCATTAAAGGTCACTTCCTGTTGCCAGCAGTTGGCGCTATGACTGTGAGTGAATGTCAGCATGTACATGTGTTCAGGGCGGGACTCTCATCCTACATGTACACTTTGGTCCAGATGTGAGCATGTACACTGAAGTTATAATAACTTCCTGTTTCATGGCGAATCATAGACGCCACAGACACACCCATTGACGAAAACTTGCAAATAGCACAACTTTTCATCGTCAATGCCTTTAGAAGGCACATCAGAAATTTGATGTTGATCCGACTAAATCCCTAGGAGGAGTTCGTTAAAGTACGAAGTGTGTAAGTCATCCAAAAATGGCCGTAAAATTCAAAATGGCCGACTTCCTTTTGAGTTTAGGGTATGGGTTCTTGAGGCTTTTTTATGCGTCTTGATATGATACATGTCCCCTAAACATTTCGTGCATGTAGGTTAAACGTGCGACATAACCTTACCCTACAAAGTGGCGAAACGCCGACACACAGACACGGCCTCGTCTCATACACAATGGTCACCCTTTATGCATCACCCTGATCACTACAGCGCAGACTCTGGCTCCAAATTACATCACCAGCACCAGATGGCAATGCCCTTATGTGGGATATCTTGAACAGTGGACGTGCGTCCATCTTTATATATAGTCTATGGGGTGTATTTACTGAAAAATTGCACAAGCTTTGACCTGGAAGAGTAAGAAAAATTAATAAAGAAACCATGCTGGAAAAACCTACCAAATATCTCCCACATGGGACAAATAGGATTACCTATGTGCTTGGTGAAATATGTTGGATAATTTGGCATTATGGACAGAAGATGTCATCAAGGACATCATTTCCATCTGAAATCCCGGTGAAACAAAAATGCATGACCAAAATGAGAACATTACAGTTTATTTGATAAAAAATTATCCTCAGAGTTCAGCTACAGCTCCATCATATTAATAATCACAGGCATGCTATGAATTAAGTTTGTTTTTGCTGAAAAGGGGGAACCAGGCTATCCTCTATAGCCCCCACCAGGGTTCATAGACAATTCAAAATCCCTGCAGTGGCTGCATGATTTTATGGTGTGTTTAAGGGTATCCCAGGGTAATGCAACCCTGGCAATGGGGCCTCAAATTGGAATCCAGTGGTCTGGATACAGCTGACATGAATCAACAACGCATCAGACGGGACTACTGAGATCAGACCACAGTTCTCAGAAACTGACAGAGGAATAATTCTGGGCATCAGCGGTATGCTACAGCTTACTATGCTTTGCATGGTTACATTAAGAATGCAGTATTTCCTCAAGCTGCTGGGTTAAAACAGTCATTTTAGCCTCAGGGCGATTACAGCTCTGGGTCCACCACAAGCCTGCTGCATCTCTGAGAGACTGAGCAGCAAGACATGACTGCAAGTGAGAGACTGCAGGACAAAATTCTTATCAACAGTACTGATGTTTATCACAAACTGTACCACCTCCAAACATGTGCCGAAGGTATGATAGTCCTCAAAAGAAGAAAGCTAACAATGAAAACAAAAGCGTTTTGGTATTAAACTAAACCATAAAATTTACTGAGAAAAACAGGGGTTGCAGTTGCTTCTATTCAAGAAGCTTGAAGTAAATTCTCAAAAACTGGCTAGGTCATGGTTCTCGGGGGATGAATGCTAATTACTTTGATTTAAAGACTATTTTCCAAGTTTTTTTAAGCACCAGACCCTAATAGGACAGTTGCTGCTCCACCAAATGATTCTTCAGATTGGCCCTTCTTAAGTCTTAACAGACTTTGTGGACTGAGTTAGTGCGCAGATGTCCATTCAAACCAGGACTGGATTTTTCTCACCCGAAAGACATGTCCAAAAGATGTTTCCATTCAGGCTTTGTGAGGGACCAGGCAGTTAAGAGGGAAATTCAAAGAAGAAGGGTTTTTATTTACCAAAAAATCATTACAACAAAAGATAAAATTTTGGGCCCATAAAAGAGGTCAAATAAACAAACGGTAACTAAAGCTCTGAATATAAGAGACTCAAAAATACAACTGACCTACTACACAAGAAACAAAGGGGACTTATATATTGGCTGATCAGACCAATTTTGACACACAGGGGAAGACTAACAACAGCACTACTACATAACTACAAACAACAAAACCTACTTTTACTTAACCTTAACTCAAAATACTCAAATATAATATAAATCTAAACCCCAAAATATCTAAGGAGAGAATAAAGCCACCCCCCAGACATAACAAGCAGTGGTAGTGTCCAATTAGGCCACCTCTCCTATAAAGCAGCTGCTGCTCCAAGCGCCAACCCTTTAAGCCAGCAGACTTCCTGGATCTCTTCTGGGTGTGGCATCCAACACTGGTAAGCTCAGAAACAAAATTATACAAACAAAATGACAATCCAAAAGTAACTAATGGTGCGCGCTCCCAAAAAGATGCTTCTGTATAGTCAACTAAACTAAAGTATAATGTGAAATGAACCAAGTGTCCTGTAAGTTTATTTGTAACCAAATAAATATTTGCAACAAATGTCTAATGTGTATGAAGAAGGTATATAAACTAATCCTAAAGAACACAGCATAAACTCAGTGCATGAGGTTACCGCTCTTCAACTGGTTGTGAGGCCACAGCTGTGGCCATCACAGGCTTATTACAGAGACATACTGTATTAAAGGAGGGACGACTGTAGTGAGAGCACTGCAGTTTCTGATGTGACACTGCAGCAATGGCAAATTGTTTACATGGCTCACGATTAAGGTAGGAGGGCCCCAAAGCAGAATTTTGCATAGGGCCCCAGGGAGGTCAGGACCGGCTTTGACTGAGAATTTCAATATGTGCATAAAAACTGAACCCTGTTTCTCCATGTTTAGTTTTGACTCTGGGGATGGAAAGACCTGTCCCGTGCGACCTGAGAGGTCTGAATTGTTCATAGTGTAGCAGTGAGACATGTACTGTATGAGGAAGCACTGGCAACTATGACATGAGGTCCGGGCGTGCCCTGACACTGGCCGTGTGTGATGAGAGCGGCTGTATTGTCTGATCTGTAAAAAGGAATTCCTTTATCTTTTAGCATATTGAGTGCCCACAGTACAGTGGAAAATTTTAGATGAAGGCTGGTTGTCGGTAGACCTCGCAGGGGATCGGCTGCTTGTTGTGAGCCGAAGAATTTGTCAGGTAAATTGTTCTTGAATGTTGAGGGAAGATAAACCATGAAAGAGACGGAGTAAGTTACAGCTGGACTCAAGCTTCACGATCGGCTTTAGGAATGCGTAAAGCGGTGTCTCAGGCATGGGTACTTGATCATCCTGATTCCATTGTAATAATTCATCGACTGATGGGGATAATGAGATAGAGTCCTTTCTCAAGATGAGGTAAGTGGATGGATAAAGTCGCTTCTAGTAATTCACATTATGGAATGGTCCCTTAGCGTGCTTGAGGCAAAGAGCGAAAAAGAGGAGATGGGTTAGGTGTGTCTTTATGAAAATGCCGTGAGTGGCCAAGTAAGGCTCACAGGCCATTAAACTGAGCAGGAGGAGACAATGCATCTTGTAATCAATAATGTGATATGCCATTCACTTATATTAATTTAACAATCCAGAAAATCAATGCCATTAAATGACCTGATATCTAACTATAAAGGAAGGAAGTTTGCCTTTCTGTGCGTCTGTCCGTGAATGAGGCTTTGACTTCACTGAGACCATAAAATGTGTGAGCTCTTGCACCCAAATGATGCGGATATTCTCCCATTACTAAGGGATGCAACAAATGCATGGTAGGTGCATTGCTCAGGACTGTATAAAAGAAGTGGACATTTTGGCCTTGGCCATCTTGTTTTTTTGGAACCAGAAGTGACCATATTTGGTTGGGAGAATGGAGCTGGGGAGGGATCCGCATTTCTACACCTCACAGGTCACCACGGTAGCAACTTGTCAATCACAAGGTAGTCACACCCTAAAGCATACCCTGCTATATCGTCTATTTTCCTCTAAATGGGTTTAGATGATTTGCAAAATGAACATCATGCTGTACTGAAGAAGACCTGAAACTAGTGATTGACACCATTAACTCATTAGGAAAGTGTTTACTAAGGTAATAAATCCAGCGAGAAGTCCGGGTCATCATGGAAAAGATCCTTACAACTAACACCCGAGACACTCCTTGTTTTTAACCAGAAACCAGAAACAGTCTCGCTCAACGACAATTCTTGCTCTGAAATCTTGTTAGAGGCGAGTTGTTGCAGGAAGATGCGGGTGGAAACGTGAGTCAGAGTCAATTTGTCTTCACCTGTATACTCTTGCTCAAATAAATATGGATGGTCACAAAATTCAAATTACTCCTCTAGATTGTCGAAATCAGCTAAAATTTATCCATGATTTAGGAAATAAATCTTGCTTGCAGTTACTCTATGTACACAACAAACTCCCCTCTCTTACTCTCCTCTCACTAGATTTCAGAGTGATACCTCTGTTTCTGGTTAAAAACAAGGGGTGTTGTGTTACCGGGTGTTCCTTGTAGGGGTCCTTTCCATGATGTTGTCAGACACCTAGTATAACAGTCTGATCATATCTGTGGCAAAAAAAACCACATTTTGTGGATGTAATTTTGATGAGCACAGTTGCCCCAAAGGAATACGTTGCACCCACTGCAGCTGGTTTGTGGCTGCCAGCTGAGGTCATCTACTGCATCGATTCCAAAACCTTTATTACCTACTGGTCATACTGGCAATACTGAACTCACACATTTGGATCTCATTGAACAAAATAGTTCAAAATTCTAAATCTTGAGAACAAAATTACATAACAACGGTCAATGGGCAATCAAAATCACCAACTGATTGAGGACTGGATTCAAAATCTCACCAAAAAAAAAGCACTAGGAGGAACCCAGGGCCCACTGCACCAACATATAAAGTGTTCTCGAGCTGTACGATGCTGGGCTGTGAGCACAGATCTGACTAGAGGACGTCGGGCTGTCA